>NC_089582.1:86431471-86738870 GCF_019320115.1 Miscanthus floridulus | reverse complement strand
CTTGATAGTGGATGCACTCAACACATGACCGGTGATGCAAGAATATTTAACTCAATCAGCACCAATGGCAATGATGGTTATGATAGTATCACATTTAGTGACAATAGAAATAGCAAGGTCAAAGGGCTTGGTAAGATTTCAATATCCAATGACATGAACATTTCCAATGTGTTGCTAGTAAAGAGCTTGAACTTTAATTTGCTATCCGTAGCTCAATTATGTGATCTTGGATTCAAATGCATATTTGGGATAGATGATGTAGAGATCATAAGTGTAGATGGCTCTAATTTGATCTTCAAAGGCTTTACATATGAGAATCTATACTTGGTTGATTTCAATGCTAGTGAAGCTAAACTATCTACATATTTGTTCACTTAGTCTAGCATGGGTTAGTTATGGCATAGAAGGCTTGGTCATGTTGGAATGAAACAATTGAATAGATTGGTTAAGCATGACTTGGTTAAAGGCTTGAAAGATGTGGTGTTTGAAAAGGATAAGCTTTGTAGCTCTTGTCAAGCCGGCAAACAAGTTAGAAACACCCATCCTAAGAAAAGCATGGTGAGCACTAGTAAAGCATTTGGGTTATTGCACATGGATTTGTTTGGGCCAATTTAGTATACTAGCATTGGTGGTAACAAATATGGCTTTGTGATAGTGGATGATTATACTAGATACACATGGGTATTCTTTCTAGTGGATAAAAGTTATGTGTGTGCAACATTCAAATTATTTATCAAGGGCATTCACAATGAGTTTGAAATAACCATAAAGAGAGTTAGAAGTGACAATGGTAGTGAGTTCAAGAATACTAGAATTGATGAGTTGTGTGTTGAATTTAGAATTAGACATCAATTCTCGGCCAAGTACACTCCACAATCAAATGGTCTTGTTGAGAGGAAGAATAGAACACTCATTGATATGGCAAGGTCTATGCTTAGTGAGTACAATATGAGTCAATCTTTTTGGGCCGAAGCTATCAACATGGTTTGCTATTGTAGCAACCGTCTCTATTGTCACCCATTAAAAGAGAAGACACCATATGAGCTCTTGAATGGTAGAAAGCCTAATATTGCATATTTTTGAGTCTTTGGTTGCAAAATATATATCTTGAAGAAAGGCACTAGATTGGGCAAGTTTGATAAAAAATGTGATGAAGGATTCCTACTTGGTTATTCCACTACAAGCAAAGCATATAGAGTTTAAAATTTGGATAGTGGTACTCTTGAGGAAGTTCATGATGTTGAATTTGATGAAACCAAGGATTCACAAGTAGAGAATGAGAACTTGGAAGATGTTAGAGACATTCAACTTTTAAATGCCATGAAGAATATGGATGTTGGTGAATTAAGGCCTAGGCAAATGAATGATGATGAAGATGATCAAGTGCAAGTGCTCTCTAACTCAAATGTGCAAGATGATACAAATCAAGCTAGTACAAGTGGCTCTCAGATAATGAACAAGATCAAGTGGCTAGTACATCATCTCAACCCAATTGTCGGTGCTTCGTATAAGCACCGGCAAGTGAATTTATAGTAATGCGCGTTAGGCTCGGATGCTGCGCTAAAGGACACAGAATTTATACTGGTTCGGGCGGAACGTCCCTACGTCCAGTTTGTTGCTGCTTGTGTTATTAGCACCGTGAACGGTCTGTAGTAAGGGATACAAACTGCTGAGAGAGGGACTGGTCCCAAGTCTCTGATCGAAGGATTGAAAGGTAGTCAAGAGCTTCGTAGCTGCTTGAATGTGTGTATGAGTGCGTACTATTGTTTTTCCGTCCCTTTGATGGAGGATGCGCATCCCCTTTTATAGATGAAGGGGCTGGCTTTACAAAGGTGAGGACTCCAGGATGCGTATTCTACTTAGTCTTGTGGCTTACGTCTATCCGATCAGGTCCTTCATCCTGATGAGTGCGAAGGAAGATAAGTGCTTACGATATTGTCGATGTCTCTGTAGGATGTCTGATTAGTCATAGCATGCTGCCCCCAGGGTATGGGTTGTAGTATAGTGGTTTTGACTTAGGAGCCTCCCCCCAGCCTTGCTCCACACGCCTTCTAGTTCCCATGATTCTTGTTGGGAGAAATCGGGGTCGGGGTCCGGTGTAGCGCCGTGGCCAAGGCTCTCTGACTGGGGGGACCTGAGGGGTCGGGAAGAGGGCCCCCCACTCCCTCGGGTCCATAGCGCGGTGACGGAGTATCCGTCGTTCGTGGAGATAGCAAATCCGTTCTTAGAGCGTAGCGGTTGTCATATATCTTCGTTGGGTTCCGTGTCCCAGGGCTGAAGGTGGCGCCTACAACTCTACAGAGTGAGGTGCACGCACCTGTAATACCTTTTGGGCTCTGCAGCGCCCGGAAGGGTCTAAAGCATCAGTCCTGTCGTTCCCTAGCAGTTCTTTTCCTGTCATGGCGTAGGGTATGGTCGTTGGAGCCATGGTTGACCCGAACGTCTTGTCTCGTCCTGTACCCATCATTATGAGGGATAGATATCAATCAGGGCGAGGCTCGTCCTGGGCCATCGGGTGAGACGGAGGCCAATCCCTATCTCTTGGGCGAGACTAACCCTATCCCTCCGGGGTCGGGCGAGGCGGAATCTATCCCTTAGCCTTCGGGCGAGACCGAGCCCGCCCTATAGGCGTTGGGCGAGACGAAGATTAGCCTTGAGCCTTTGGGGCGAGGCAGGGTTATCCCACAAAGGCGTCGGGTGAGGCTGACCCCACCCCTCCGGGATCGGGCGAGACGGAACTCATCCCTCAGCCCTCGGGCGAGACCGAGCCCGTCCTCAAGGCGTCGGGCGAGACGGAGTTTATCCCTCGGCCCTCGGGCGAGACCGAGCCCGTCCCGAAGGTGTTGGGCGAGGCGGAACCGAACTCCTGTCACTCGAACAAGGGATGACGTGGTGCCCTTATGCGTCCAGAAGTTTTTTACATTTGGTGGTTATTGGTTTCACCTCCTGGGGTACCCTGGTATTAGGTCCCCGACAGTAGCCCCCGAGACTCCAGGTGATTCGGGTAGAACCGCCTGGAGGGTTTGCCGGAGGGTGCGCGCGAGCGCACCCGATGGGTGTAGCCCCCGAGCCCCCGGGTGACTCAAGTAGAGTCGCCCGGGGGTTTGTATCGGCCCCTTCGCGGGTAAGGCTGATGGACTTAGTTTTACATCAACTGGGTGTTTCTGCCCTTGATGGCGGATCGTTCGTGGATTCCTTCTTAGTTGGGCCGGCCGGTGAGTCTCTGGGCCCTAGGTGGGCCAAAGAGAAAAGAACATGCCTTTGTGGCTTGCGCTTCCCTGGTGGGTAGGGAGTCCGGATTTGTTTGGGGAAGGCGAACCGTCTGCCGAGATTTTTGGGGTGAGAGGATAGGGACCACGGACGCGTGTCCCGCGATGTGACGCGGAGGCGCGCGTGGCAGGCCCAGAGATCGAGGCGGACGGTTGCCCTTCTCGTGTCCATCGCCCCTTATAAAATCGCGGGGTTCGCCCCCAGGGTCCCGTATTTCGCTCCCCTTCCTTTGCGTTCTGAGACATCCGCCGCCAATCTTCCCAGCCCCTCACGCCCGCATCGCCACCGTCGACCGGCCTGCGTTCGTGTTCCAGCCGCCGTTAAGCTCGCGCCTGCCCTTCCCCCCTACTGCCTCAATGGAGTTGTGGGGCAGATCAAGCATCTCTTCCCGGCGTCTGGAGGGCCTCGTCCGCCATGGCCTTTTCCGCCCACAATTCGCCGTCCAGGAGTGGTTGCTTCCTGGCGACGAGGGTGAGCCGGTGCCGCCTGAAGGGTATGTCGTCTCTTTTGCCCTCTTCCACGAGCGAGGATTCGGGGTACCCGCGCATAGATTCCTACGGGGGCTATTAGATTACTATGAGGTAGAGCTGCAGCATCTAACTCCCAATGGGATATAGCATATGGCAGCGTTTGTTGCCCTGTGCGAGGGTTTCCTGGGGATCGATCCCCATTTTGATCTGTGGCGGTATTTCTTTAGCGTTAGTCTGTCGAAGAGGAAGATTGGGGGGAAAGAAGTAGACGCGCCGATGGGGTGTGCCAGCATTCACCTGCGCCATACCTAGTCAAAGGGGTACCCATACATGCGTCTGGCCACATCCAACAAGGGATGGCATTCGCAGTGGTTTTATGTTAGGGATGATGCGAGTGCCCCCCTACCGAAGTACACCGGACGTCTTATTGTGGATGCTCCGACGTCATGGGGCTGGGGCGTCCAGGCTAAAGACAAGAAGCACATCTCCGACCTTCTCTCCACCCTCCATGCCCTGAAGGGTCGGGGTGTAAAGGGGTCGGGGATTATCGGTGCCTACCACGCAAGGAGGGTGGCGCCACTGATGGCGCGTGTGCTTCCCCTGCATCGGATGATGCCAGGGATATCGTTCGAGGGGACGGTGCTCGTTGACGAGGCGCTCCCTTATTCAGAAGTGGCGCAGCGTGTCAAGGAGGCGATGGAGCCGACAAAGGATTCTGCCGGCATGGTCCTTGACATCGTGTATCCGGTGCCCAGGCATCCCCCAATGCGGCCGGAGCCTGGGTTCTTCGAATTCGTAAGCCCTCTTCTCCTGCACTCCTTTCTTTCTCCTGAATCTCCCTTTTTTAATACTTGCTTTTGTGATGTTGGGGCTAGCCGAGGGGGCTAGTCTTCAAGGATAGTCCGGCTCCACTGCCGAAGGACAGGGCTGTGGCGGCGGCGAATCGACTCGCGGCCGAGCGGGACAAGAAAGCAAAGGAGGAGATGAAGAAGGTGAAACGGCTGAAGTAGGAGGCACGGGACCGGGGAGAGGACGTGAGCAGTGAGGATGACGACGATGATGATGATGACGACGACGACGACGAGGTAGCCATCGACGTGGATTGGGGCATCCTAGCGGATGAGGAAACGCTGACAAGTGGCCACCCACCCGTGCAGGGGCCCTTCGCTTTTCACGCAGAGGGAAGTGAATCAATGAGGTCAGTGGAGGCCGGCGAGTCCACCACTTCGCACGGCGCGCCAGCCGAGGATCGGTGGATGGGGGACGCCGGGCTTGCTGTCGCCGACCCTGAGGCGATTGTGGAGGGGGGTGGTACTAGAGCCGCGCCTGGCTTTGGTGCCGCGCCTCGTGATGTGATGGAGGGGAGCAGCTCCGGTGCTGCGCCCCGCGAGACGAGGGAGGGGGACGGCTCCGGAGCCGCGCCCGACAAGACGATGGGGGGGAGTGACTCCGGCGCCGCGCCCGACGAGACGAACCCCCCTGCCCCGGAGCAGGGGGCAGGCATGAAACGGTCCCGCCCAGACGAGTCAGGGCAGGGGTCTGGGGATCCGTCCCCAAAACGCTTCCGCCGGCCGAGGACGTCAACGTAAGCTCTTGACTCCTCTGTTTTCTTCTCTTTGTCATTTTTATTTTGACTTAACGGTTATTACCTTTGTGTAGGTTCTTGCGGACGGGTCACCCCCTGGGGCTGGCACCCAAGAAGAGTCTCGCCCTTCAAGCGGGACAGACGGTGTCGCCTGGAGTTACCCCTGTTTCGGGCAAGGGTGGTGCCGACGTTGGGGCCGCGTTGGCCGAACCGACGGCGTCCATGGTGGCTCCCACGCCCGCGGAGGCTACTGAGCGAGCGGCTTCTTCCGTGGCGGGCGTGGAAGAGCCGGCCGAGGATCGTATGCCACCGGTGATTGTGACTGCGCCGAGCCAAGATCAGCCAGGCGCGGTCGTGGTGGCACCCGAGGGCGTGGTGCAACCCGCGCCGCCAGGTGCCCATGTGGATCCGCCCGTGGCGCCCGAAGCGGTCCAGACGGAGGAGGGTCCAGCCGGAGGGTCCTTGAGTGCTGCGGTGGTGCCGCACAGGGTCAGGAGGGAGCCGCCACCAGCCCCTTTGTCGAGAGGAAGCCGCTCCCCTGCGCGGGGGGAGCCGCCGCTCCAGTGGATGGCTGCTCAGGACCCGACGTCGGCTCTTTTCTCGCTCGATGATCATTCCAAGAGTATGGAGCGAGAGGGTCTTGACATCGGGATTTTGACCATGCTGAACACCCTGGACCAGGCCAGAGGAGCCCTCCGTGAGATCGTTATCCCTACCTCTCAGGTATTTTCTGGACTTTCTTTTTTCTTTCTTCGTGTGTTTGTGGGTTCTCGCATTTCTAATATCAGTCTTCTTCTTCAGATTCTTGTTGCTCGTAGCCGGAAAAAATCCCAATTCCTCCACGAGCAGAAGGCGGAGCGGGATCACCTCTCCGAGGAGGCCCGACTACGAGCAAACATGGCCGCCCAGCTTGCCATCGTCCAGGTGCGGGAGGCCCAGGCACGTCAGGATGCGGAGGAGGTGCACGGGATGTTCGAGGACCTGTCGGCGAGGTCTAAGCTGGATGGAGAGGAGATTGCCAAACTCCAAAAAGAGCGAGACGGGCTGCTGTAGAGGAATGCCGCGGCCAATGAGAAGGCCGGTGAAATCCTGAAGGAGCTAGAGATGGAGCGGGACCTCCAGCAGAAGGCCGAGAGTAGGGCCACAGCCCTCCAGTAGAAGGTGGACGAGGACGTCGAGGTGGTCTGCTCTCTCCGGGCGGAGCTTGATGACGCGGTGAAAGGAAAGTTGAGTGCCGAGACCGTCGCCGCCAAGCTAGAGAAAGAGGCTGCCTATACGCGCAGGGCCCTTCAGGCAGAGAGCGATGAGCATGATCTTCTACAAGCTGCGGTCGGGGTGGTCCTTAATGCCCTGAATGTGACGGAGCCTGTGGAGACCAGCCCACTCGCGGCTCGTGTCGGAGGTATCACGGCTCGGGTGGGCCAACTTGAGGAGAGTGCCTTTCACGCCGGGATTACCCAGGCCTTCACCGTCGCCCACGCCCATTATGAGAAGGAAATAAACCTGAGGGTGATGAGCGAAGGCTTTCCGTCCACCTACGAGGATGAAGAGCTGGAGGAAATGGAGAAGATGGTCGCTCCCCTTGCGAAGAACCTGGCAGACAGTCTGAAAGAAATGGTTCTCCCTTCGCGGGAGTAATTAGTCGAACAATTTTGAGAATAGCTTATATGTAATATGTGGACAAGTGTCGGTATTTTTCGAGTCTGGACGCCTTTCGTGCTTTTGCGTCTTAATTTCGTTTTGTTTGATTTTTTGCGATTTGATTTTTTACGGTCTTACCAATATGTTCCCCTATGTTCCCCTGAATTATGCCGTTGATTATAATGTGAGGAGATTGAGGAGGTAGCCGTACCTTAACAGCCCCCGAGTAAGGTCCGACCCCCGCACCTGCCTGGGGTCGGGTGTTACTGGAGACCGGAATCGTGGTTTTGGTGACAATGGATGTCCTCGCAATAATCCCTGCCCTGCCTTCCAACAGAAATCCCAACTAGGGACTCTATGGGCTCGGCAAGGTGGGGCCTTTGCCCCTGCATTGTTTGGCCTGAGCCCTCGAGCCTTGTTAGGGTCTGATGGGGGTCGACCGTTATTTGCGTGTTACCCTGTCCTCGGTTTTCGCAATCGGAGGGGCTGAGTGAACGACACTTGCCTCGACGGCTTGAGTACCATGCTCAACGAGCTCGCTAACGGGTACGTTCGTGTGGAATCCAGGTCCATCATTTGCTGATGGGATCGGCAGAGCCCTCTGGTGGCACTCCACAACTTCTTAACCCGCCTCCCGGCAGATGCCTGAGTCGTTCGATAAGCTCAGGGGGCCCAATGGCCTCTCCTCGATGGAGATTCTGTGGGTTTGGCTCAAGGTTAGAATCGAACGAGAGAAGGTCGAGACGTCCCGGTTCGCTTCTGAGCGGGATCGGGCAAGGCCGCTGGGGCTCGTCTTGGTTATCTCTCCCTGGCCCTGTTCGGCGTGAGGCGGCCTCGAGCCCTTCGCGGGCCGACCTTCGAACCTCAGCCTGTGGTTGCCTATATCGGATAAGGCGACAGCCGTTTCGTGATGCGACACGAATCATTGGGATGCAATTTTTTGCATATGAAATGTTTCGAATGCAAGATTTAATTGAAAATAAAAGCGGTAACGTTACCTTGGTGGTATGAGTGGCGGAAAAGCTCCTTCCAGATGGGTTCGAGCCCTGACGTTTGTGACGAGGTTGGAAAAACCTGCGTAAGAATTGCTATTCTTTGTTTTTGTGTCTCGGTGACGATCCGAGCTGTTCGATTAACTTGGGCAACCTGACAGCTGTAGGCGGATCCCTCCGATCCCTTCTTTAGGAAAGGCGGACGTCGAAACTAGAGACGCGAGAGGCGTTTGAGCGTGATTTTTCTGGTGAACAGAAACATCGTAGCTCCCGGGGCGTAGAGTTTGCTAGTTCGTCCAGTTTTACTCAAAGCTTTGTGCCTATATATCGCGCCCTTAGTTTCAAGCGTACGGAGGGGTCAGGTGAAGAGGATGTCTGGATTGGTAGTCATCCTCGACAGCCCCCGAGTGATATTCGCGCCCCTGCTTTTTGACGGGGTCGGAATCTTGCGAACAAATTTTAACGCACAAAATGTGAAAGCTGAGAGGCTTATCTTTCTTTGGTCGTTCGTTCGTCGTGTCTTCTGGGCCGAACGGTCGACCCAGGAGATCTGAAGGGTCCCGTCATCGAGTCGTCCGTGGTCCTGCATGGGGAGGCGAAAAAGTTGTCTGCCTATGTGGGCGCCTTAATTGCCGCGTCCGGAGCGGGTCAGTGGCGGGCCGTACCCAGGCAGTGTTCAGTTTGACCAAAGAGGGACGCTTCGTAGACCGGGGTTCGTCCCATCACCTCTGGCGCGTCCCTTCAGATATCAATTAGCATTGATTGCGTATTTAAAAAGGGGAAGGGAGAGGGTTTTTCGTCCGACCTTTCGCCTTTCCTTAGTTACTGCGCCTCCTCTTTAAATAGGGAGGGGGAGAGGAGTTCTCATCCCACCTCCCCTTCTGCCTCCGAGCCGCTATCTCTCCTTCTTCTTCCTTTTCGCCAAATGCATCCGTGCGTCGCGGTGGTTCCTGAGTGAGGAAGAGTAATGCCAGAGAGAGAGATAGAGAACTTACAACCTTGCTCGTGAGTCTGGTGCGTGATGTCGAGCCGGAGGTTATCCAACGTAGATGAGATGGTACGCGCGGCCCTTGGTGAGGAGTCGCTGCTGCTGAAGGAGAAAAGGCGTCGGTGGGCGTCGTATGTCGTTGACTGCGCCGTCGTTCGCTGCGCTCCTCCCTTGGCGGGAGGCGTTTCCTGCCCCTACGCCGTTGTCAGGGTTATGGCTGGGGATGATGGCGTAGTCCCCAGACGCCATGACGGTGGCGTTGCTGCTGGGGTTGCGGTTGACGACGATGGCGTAGTCCCTGGACGCTCCGGCGGAGGCGTCATAGATGGTGGTGCCTTCGAGGATCCAGCGAAGATGTCGCCGATGGAGAGCGTGGTACGGCGCCCGCAGTAGACGAGCTGGCCCGTGTACATGCCCTCGACGTCGCCGATGGAGAGCGTGGCACGGCGGCCGCAGTGGACGAACTGGCCCGTGTACATGCCCTCGACGTTGCCGATGGAGAGCGTGGCACGGCGGCCGCAGTGGACGAACTGGCCCGTGTACATGCCCTCGACGTCGCCGATGGAGAGCGTGGCGCGGCGATCGTAGTAGCACTTGTGGTAGAGCTGAGCCGAGACTGTAATGAAATAACATTGTGGGGAAGCCCCCGAGTAAACAGTCTTTGGAGTATATTGTTCCTTTTTTGTAATGACATCGCTTTGTAAGTGGTGAATTCGTGCAAAAAATGAACAAAATTACATCCTTTGACTTGTGGCAAGTCATTTTAGCGCTTTCCAACTCTTCTCATGGTCTAAGTCATAGGAAGCTAGGAACGTGGGCAAACTAATTCTGATTGAACTGGTGAGCAAAGAGGTTGCAGCCGCTGGGGCGTGGGTGTCTCGTAGTCCTACCAGTTGTATTCAGAATTGGTTCCCAAGGTCTTAGCCCTCGAGACTCATTTACGAGGCGAATGGAAAACTTATAGAATGTTTGTAAGTATAACACAGGGATTTTTTGCAATCGCGATACTTGTATTACACATAACATATGTCACGATCACATGCCAGCCCCCGAGTGAGGTCTGACCCCTCGCGATTTGTAGGGGTCGGGGATCACTAAGGATCGGGGTTCTGTTAAGACAAAAACTGATAAAGAAAAGTGTAAGATTATTTTAAGGATAGAAACGACGTAGCTGCTCAATGTTCCAGGTGTTGGTGAAGACCTCTCCTTTGATGGTTTTCAACCGGTAGGCGCCTGGGCGAAGTATTTCCGCGACGATGTAGGGCCCTTCCCAGGGCGGGGAGAGTTTGTGGCGATCCTTGTTGCTCTGCACAAGGCGGAGGACGAGGTCTCCGACGTTGAAGGCTCGACCCCGCACCCGTCGACTGTGGTACCGCCGTAACACTTGTTGGTACTTGGCTGAACGGAGGAGGGCGATGTCGCGGGCCTCATCCAGCTGGTCCATGGCGTCTTGGTGAGATGCCTCGGCTCCCTGTTCATCATATGCTCTGATTCTTGGCGCTCCATAGTCGAGGTCCATCGGGAGAACGGCCTCGGAGCCGTAGATCATGAAAAAGGGTGTGTAGCCGGTGGCCCGGCTAGGAGTCGTCCTTAGGCTCCAGAGCATAGCCGGGAGCTCAGCGAGCCAATGTGCGCCAAATTTGTTCAACCGGTTGAAAATTCTAGGTTTGAGGCCTTGAAGGAGCATGCCGTTTGCGCGCTCGACCTGTCCGTTCGTCCGGGGGTGCGCGACGGCTGCCCAATCGATTCGAATGTGTTGTTCGTCATAGAAACGAACAAATTTCCTACCGATGAACTGCGTGCCGTTGTCTGTGATGATGGAGTTCGGTACTCCAAAGCGATGGATGATGTCGAGAAAGAACAGCACAGCTTGCTCGAATTTGATTGTGGATATTGGCCAAGCTTCAATCCATTTTGTGAACTTGTCTATGGTGACAAGCAGGTGGGTAAAGCCTCCAGGTGCTTTTTTAAGTGGCCCAACCAGGTCAAGCCCCCAGACCGCGAAGGGCCACGTGATGGGGATCATCTGGAGAGCCTGGGCGGGGAGGTGTGTTTATCGAGCGTAGTATTGGCACCCTTCGCAGGTGCGTACAATTTGCTCAGCATCGGCTACTGCGGTGGGCCAATAGAAACCCTGTCGGAATGCCTTCCCAACCAAGGTTCTTGGTGCGGCATGGTGTCCGCATGCCCCTCTGTGGATGTCGCTCAGTAGGAGTTTTCCCTGTTCATCAGGGATGCAAAGTTGCAGAATTCCAATGTGACTTCGTTTGTAGAGTTCGCCCTCTACAAGAACGAAGGATTTGGCGCGTCGTGCGAGCCACCGGGCTTCTGTTTTGTCGGTTGGTAGAACGTCGTGGAGGAGATAGTCAATGTAAAGCGTTCTCCAGTCAGTGGGAGGATCGGACTCCATTGCTGGGTCTTCTTCAAGCTCCATGACCTCGGGGTCGGGAGGAACAGTTGGTGGATTGGCCTTGGGGGTCAGACTAGAAGGGCCATCGTCGGCCTGTTCCGACCCCGCGTAGCGTACCGAGGGCTTGTGTTGATCACTGGCAAAGACGCCTGTTGGAACCGGCTCTCGGCTGGATGCCGCTTTTGCGAGTGTGTCGGCCGCTTCGTTGAGGCGCCTGGGGATATGATTGAGTTCGAGGCCATCGAATTTGTCCTCCAGACATCGGACCTCTTGACAGTATGCCTCCATCTTGGTATCGTGGTAGCCCGACTCTTTCATGACCTGGTTGACGACCAGCTGAGAGTCGCCCCTGACGTCAAGGCGTCGGATGCCCAGCTTGATGGCGATTCGTAGGCCATTGATGAGCGCTTCGTATTCTGCAGTATTGTTTGATGAGGGAAAATGAAGTCGAACCATGTACCTCATGTGGACCCCGAGGGGGGATACAAAGACTAGTCCTGCTCCGGCGCCCTTCTTCATCAGCGATCCGTCGAAGTACATTATCCAGTACTCTTGATCGACGGTTGCTGGTGGCATCTAGACCTCGGTCCACTCCGCGATGAAGTCAGTCAGTGCCTGAGATTTGATCGCCGCTCGGGGGACATAAGAGATGCCCTGATCCATCAGCTCGAGCGCCCACTTTGCGGTTCTTCCCATAGCGTCATGGCTACGAACGACCTCGCTGAGGGAGAACGACGTCACTACTGTCATAGGGTGTGACTCGAAGTAGTGGCGTAGCTTCCTTTTGGTGATGAGGACGGTGTAGAG
Source organism: Miscanthus floridulus (assembly GCF_019320115.1). Taxonomy (NCBI): domain Eukaryota; kingdom Viridiplantae; phylum Streptophyta; class Magnoliopsida; order Poales; family Poaceae; genus Miscanthus; species Miscanthus floridulus. The sequence goes on along the minus strand of NC_089582.1, from coordinate 86,726,707 downwards.
GAGTTTCTGGATCTGGGAGTAGCGGGTTTTGGAGTCAGATAACACCTCGCTGATGAAATATACAGGGCGTTGTACCTTGAAGGCGTGCCCCTCTTCTTCTCGCTCTACTATTAAGGCGGAGCTAACCACTTGGGTGGTGGCCGAGATATATAATAGGAGAGATTCTCCATCGCATGGAGGAACTAGGACCGACGGCTTAGTTAAAAATCATTTAACCATGTCAAGTGCTTCCTGAGCCTCGGCTGTCCACTCGAAGCGGTCAGTTTTCTTCAGGAGTCGATAAAGGGGGAGTCCTCGTTCGCCGAGGCGTGAAATGAATCGACTGAGAGCGGCAAGGCACCCGGTGATCCGCTGAACCCCCTTTATGTTTTGGATTGGGCCCATCCTCGTGATGGCTGATATCTTCTCTGGGTTGGCTTCGATGCCACGCTCGGAGACGATAAAGCCGAGCAGCATGCCCCTCGGGACCCCGAAAACACATTTTTTGGGATTGAGCTTGATGCCGTTCGCCCAGAGTTTCGCAAAGGTACGTTCAAGGTCGGCGACAAGGTGGTCAGCCCGCTTGGATTTGACTACGATGTCGTCGACATAGGCCTCAACGGTTCACCCGATGAGATCTCCGAAGCAACTAAGCATACATCGCTGGTACGTTGCCCTAGCATTCTTCAAACCAAACGACATTGAAACGTAGCAAAATGATCCGAAGGGCGTGATAAAAGATGTCACGAGCTGGTCGGACTCTCTCATCGCGATCTGATGGTAGCCTGAGTATGCGTCCAGGAAACAGAGGGTTTCGCACCCCGAGGTGGAGTCGACTATTTGGTCTATTCGCGGCAAAGGAAATGGATCCTTTGGACACGCTTTGTTGAGGCCAGTATAATCAACACACATTCTCCATTTCCTGCTCTTTTTCCGAACAAGTACAGGGTTTGCTAACCACTCTGGGTGGTATACTTCCTTGATGAATCCTACGGCCAGTAGTTTGGCTATCTCCTCGCCGATGGCCCTGCGTTTCTCCTCGTCGAAGCGGCGCAGGCGTTGTTTCACCGGCTTGGAGCCCGGGAGGATTTGGAGAGTATGCTCGGCGACCTCCCTCGGGATGCCCGGCATATCCGAGGGTTTCCACGCAAAGATGTCCTTGTTGGCGCGGAGGAAGTCGACGAGCGCGCTTTCCTATGCGGAGGAGAGCGCGGTCCCGATTTGAACTTTTTTGCCCTCGGAGCTACTGGGATCCAAGAGCACGTCCCTAGAGCCCTCTGCCGATTCGAACGATCCGGATGACTTCTTTGCGTCGGGTGTCCCTTCAATGACCTCCTCCCTGTGGGTGGCGAGCTCTTCGGATGCAATGACCGCGGATGCATGTCCGCAGCATTCGACCTCGCACTTGTAAGCGCGCTGGAAGGAGGTGCCGATGGTGATGACCCCACGGGGGCCCAGCATCTTCAGTTTCAGGTACGTGTAATTAGGTACGGCCATGAACTTCGCGTAACTTGGTCGCCCCAGAATGGCGTGGAAGGTCCCCGGGAACCCCACTACATCGAAGGTGAGGGTCTCAGTCCGGTAATTGGATTGATCCCCAAAAGTGACGGGCAGGTCAATCTGTCCTAGCGGCACAGCTTGCCTTCCTGGCATGACGCCATGGAAAGGTGCTCGGACGGGGCGGAGGCGCGTTCGGTCGACGCCCATCTCGTCGAGCGTCTTGGCATACATGATGTTGAGGCCGCTGCCCCCATCCATCAGTACCTTGGTGAGCCACTTTGGACCGATGATTGGGTCGATGATAAGCGGATACCTTCCCGGGTGTGGGATGGTATCCGGATGGTCGGTCTGGTCGAAGGTTATGGCGGATTCCGACCACCGGAGATAAGCTGGCATAGCAGGCCCAGCGGTATAGACCTCTCGACGTGCGACTTTCTAGCGGCGCCTAGAGTCGTAGGCCATTGATCCTCCGAAGATCATGAGGGCACCGGTCGGAGTTGGGAAGGTGTCGTCCTTCTCCTCCGTGTCGCTAGTGGTGGGAACAGGCTCCTTCCCCTACTCCTCCTTGTTCAGACCCCCGGCCAAGTATTTGCGCATAAGGCCGCATTCCTTGTATAGGTGCTTAGCCGGGAAGGCGTGGTTTGGGCATGGCCCCTCGAGCATTTTCTCGAAGTGGTTCGGAGTGCCCTCCACGGGCTTCCGGCCACCTTTGCGGTCGGCAGCGGCCGCGAGTGAGTTGTCGCGCCGTTGCTTCTTATTTTTCCCTTTGGCGGGACGGTTGGAGGCGCCTTCGCTGGCGTCCTCATCCCGCCTTGTTTTTCCGTCGGTGCGATCAAAGATGGCCCCGACTGCCTCTTCTCCAGAGGCGTGACTAGTGGCGATGTCCAGGAGTTCCTTGGTAGTTCGCGGGCCCCTGCGTCCTAGCTTGTGGACCAGGGATTCGCAGGTCGTTCCGGACAGAAAGGCTCCTATTACGTCGGCGTCGGCGACATTTGGGAGCTCATTGCACTGTCGGGAAAAGCGCCAGATGTACCCGCGGAGGGTTTCATCGGCTTTCTGATGGTAGTTCTTGAGGTCCCATGGGTTTCCAGGGCGTTTGTACGTGCCCTGGAAATTATCCACGAAGATCTCAGTCAGATCCGCCCAACTCTGAATAGCATTGGACGGTAGGTGCTCCAGCCATGCTCGTGCTGAGTCGGCCAGGAACAGCGGGAGATTGCGAATAATGAAATTATCATCACTCGCACCATCGGCCTGACATGCAAGTCGATAGTCTTCGAGCCAAAGCCCGGGATTTGTTTCGCCAGAATATTTAGGAATGTTCGTAGGCGGTCGATACCTTAGAGGGAACGCAGCGTTGAGGATGTGCCGGCCAAAGGCCTGAGGGCCTAGTAGGACGGGGCTCGGGCTTTGGTCCTCGTTGCTGTCGTAGCGCCCGCCACGTCGGGGATGATAGCCGCGGCGCGCTACTTCTCCCTTGTCGCCGTGGGCACGTCTCCGAGCGTCGATGATGCTACGTATGTCGCGGCCACGGCCGAGGCGTTGATGTACAGGGACAACGGAGGGCTGCCCGCCGGCTGGCGGTGTTTGGTGTACGGATGCATCCTTGGTGGGACGCACTGAAGGTGCGCGTTGGCTGGTGTCGGGTTCGCGTCGTTGAGACAATGAACTTTCCGCCTGCTGTGCGGCTGCGCGCTCGAGCAACGTGCGAATCTCCCGATAAGCGCATCGATCCTCGGACGTCGCGGCCTCCGGGAGACCATGCAGCAAGGTGGTCGCTGCGGCGATGTTCTGGCTGGCTCGAGCAAAGTGAGGAAAGGCCCCATCGTCGGTGAGGATCCTTTGATGTACGGTGCGGGCTGTGGCGCGCGCGCGCCCCCCGTCTTTGCGGCGTTCAATCTCGCGATTGATGTCCGCGTATTCCCGTGCGAGCCCTTGCCCAGCCTCATCGATCTCTTGCTGACGAGCCCTTAGCTGCTCCATCCTCAGGTGAGATGGGGCTGTCCCCTCTTCCCCGGATCTACTCTCAGGATTGTTTGTAGGGGTGGCCTCTTCCCTGGAGGCGCTTTCGATGTGACCCTCGGGGGTCTGAGTCATGTAGCATTCTCAGGAAGGGTGGTGGCTCCCCCTGCTGGAATCCGAGCTAGAGAGTGATACAGGCTCCTCGTTGAGGAGCTCGTAGAGGGTCTCCGTATCCCGCTCAATCGCCCCCATGAACTCGATGTCCGTGGGTGGTTGAACCACACGTAGCGCCAGAAGACGGCCAGCGGTTGCCGCAATGTTGCGGAGACCGAACGGAAACGCTGTCGGGGCGTTCCATACGGACCCCTCCGGACATATGGTGGGGTTGTGAGAGGCCTTTTTGGGTGACGGGACTCTCCGGGAGTTGCCTGGTGGACCCTCGAGCCTGAGACGACTGAGGTTGATGGAAGGGGGAGGTCCAGCGGCTGAGTCAATTAGTGCCAGCTCTCCTTCTAGTGTGATGATGAAATCCAGGTCGCCGAAACGCACATGTGCGCCCGGGGCCCAGGTGATTGCGTGGGTGGTCATCCGAGACCTGATTTGGAACGCGCAAATCCCCTACCTGGCACGCCAACTGTCGGTGCTTCGTACAAGCACCGGCAAGTGAATTTATAGTAATGCGCGTTAGGCTCGGATGGTGCGCTAAAGGACACAGAATTTATACTGGTTCGGACGGAACGTCCCTACGTCCAGTTTGTTGCTGCTTGTGTTATTAGCACCATGAACGGTCTGTAGTAAGGGATACAAACTGCTGAGAGAGGGACTGGTCCCAAGTCTCTGATCGAAGGATTGGAAGGTAGTCAAGAGCTTCGTAGCTGCTTGAATGTGTGTATGAGTGCGTACTATTGTTTTTCCATCCCTTTGATGGAGGATGCGCATCCCCTTTTATAGATGAAGGGGCTGGCTTTACAAAGGTGAGGACTCCAGGATGCGTATTCTACTTAGTCTTGTGGCTTACGTCTATCCGATCAGGTCCTTCATCCTGATGAGTGCGAAGGAAGATAAGTGCTTACGATATTGTCGATGTCTCTGTAGGATGTCTGATTAGTCACAGCATGCTGCCCCTAGGGTATGGGTTGTAGTACAGTGGTTTTGACTTAGGAGCCTCCCCCCAGCCTTGCTCCACATGCCTTCTGGTTCCCATGATTCTTGTTGGGAGAAATCGGGGTCGGGGTCTGGTGTAGCGCCGTGGCCAAGGCTCTCTGACTGGGGAGACCTGAGGGGTCAGGAAGAGGGCCCCCCGCTCCCTCGGGTCCACAGCGCGGTGATGGAGTATCCGTTGTTCATGGAGATAGCAAATCCATTCTTGGAGCGTAGCGGTTGTCGTATATCTTCGTTGGGTTCCGTGTCCTAGGGCTGAAGGCGGCGCCTACAACTCTACAGAGTGAGGTGCACGCACCTATAATACCTTTTGGGCTCTGCGGCGCCCGGAAGGGTCTAAAGCATCAGTCCTGTCGTTCCCTGGCAGTTCTTTTCCTGTCAGGGCGTAGGGTATGGTCGTTGGAGCCATGGTTGACCCGAACGTCTTGTCTCGTCCTGTACCCATCGTTATGAGGGATAGATATCGATCAGGGCGAGGCTCGTCCTGGGCCGTCGGGTGAGACAGAGGCCAATCCCTATCTCTTGGGCGAGACTAACCCTATCCCTCCGGGGTCGGGCGAGGCGGAATCTATCCCTTAGCCTTCGGGCGAGACTGAGCCCACCCTATAGGCGTTGGGCGAGACGGAGATTAGCCTTGAGCCTTTGGGGTGAGGCAGGGTTATCCCACAAAGGCGTCGGGTGAGGCTGACCCCACCCCTCCGGGATCGGGCGAGACGAAACTCATCCCTCAGCCCTCGGGCGAGACCGAGCCCGTCCTCAAGGCGTCGGGCGAGACGGAGTTTATCCCTCGGCCCTCGGGCGAGACCGAGCCCGTCCCGAAGGTGTTGGGCGAGGCGGAACCGAACTCCTGTCACTCGAACAAGGGATGACGTGGTGCCCTTATGCGTCCAGAAGTTTTTTACATTTGGTGGTTATTGGTTTCACCTCCTAGGGTACCTTGGTATTAGGTCCCCGACACCAATGATTATGCAAGTGCAAGCAATCAAGTTCCAATCCTCCAACCAATCAATGTTGTAAGGGATCATCCATTGAACACTATCATTGATGATATTTTAAGAGGTGTACAAACAAGATCAAGATTGGCTTCATTTTGTGAGAACTTCTCATTTATGTCATACATTGAACCAAAGAAGATAGATGAAGCGTTGAAGGGTGTTGATTGGATGAATGCTATGCATGAAGAATTGAATAACTTCATAAGAAATCAAGCATGGGAATTAGTAGAGAGACCAAAGAGACACAATATGATTAGAACCAAATAGTCTTTAGAAACAAGTAAGATCAATATAGGATAGTAGTAAGGAACAAAGCAAGATTGGTAGCACAAGTCTATACATAAGTTGAAAGTCTTGACTTTAGAGAAACATATGCCCCGGTTGCTAGATTAGAAGCAATTAGGATCTTGCTAGCCTTTGCTTGTGCCCACAACATCAAGCTCTATCAAATGGATGTTAAGAGTGCATTTCTCAATGGTTACATCAATAAAGAAGTATATGTTGAGCAACCTCCTGATTTTAAAGATGACAAGAAGCCTGACCATGGTATAAGTTGAAGAAGGCATTGTATGGCTTGAAGCAAGCACCTAGAGTATGGTATGAGAGATTGAGGGACTTCCTACTCTCTAAAGGGTTCATGATGGGCAAGGTTGACACCACTCTTTTTATCAAGAAGATTGGAAAAGATTTATTTATGTTGCAAATCTATGTTGATGACATCATATTTGGATCAACCAATCAAGACTTTTGTGATGAGTTTGGAAAGATGATAGCTAATGAGTTTGAGATGTCTATGATTGAAGAGTTGAGTTACTTCCTTGGTCTTCAAATCAAGCAATTGAAAAATGGTACTTTTATGAGTCAAGGCAAGTATATCAAGGATATGATCAAGAAGTTTGGCATGAGTGATAGTAAAGCCATTAGCACACTAATGTGAACAAATGGTAACTTGGATAGTGATGCAAGTGACAACATGGTGGATCAAAAATTGTATCGGTCTATGATTGGAAGCATACTCTATATGACCGCATCAAGGGTGGATGTCATGTTTAGTGTATGCATGTGTCCAAGATTTCAAGCCTCACCAAGAGAAAGTCATTTGAAGGCTAGAAAGAGAATATTGAGGTACTTAAAGCATACATCAAATGTTGGTTTGTGGTATCCTAAAGGAGCAAAATTTGAGCTAGTTGGGTACTCTGACTCGGATTATGCAAGATGCAAGGGTGAAAGGAAGAGCACCTCGGGCATATGTTAATTGTTGGGAAGATCACTTGTCTCATGGTCATCAAAGAAGCAAAATAGTGTTGCATTATCAACCGCCGAAGCCGAATACATATCCGCCGGTAGTTGTTGTGCACAAGTACTTTAGATGAAGGCCACTTTAAATGACTTTGGAATCAAGTTCAAGAAAGTCCCATTGCTATGTGACAATGAGAGTGCAATCAAGTTGACTAACAATCCAATTAAATATGCAAGAACAAAGCACATTGATGTCCGCCACCATTTCATAAGAGATTATCAACAAAAAGGGGACATTTGCATTAAGAGTGTAGGCACCGAAGATAAACTTACCGATATATTCACCAAGCCATTGGATGAGAAAAGATTTTGCAAGCTAAGAAATGAGTTGAACATATTGGATTTCTCAAATATGTGTTGATGCATCCCCTACTCATATGACATGCCTCTCCTTCGAGCAATCCAAGGTAAAAGTTGATTGCCATGGCATACATCCTTGCTAAGGATATGTTTAGTGCATCTAGACATCTTTTATATTTAATAGGCTTATTCATGAAAATCAAATGAATTTGATGATTATATGGTTGTACTATTGCTTCTATGCTTATTTTGATCTAGTGGTAGCATATGACATGTTTGTGGGCTTGTAAACCTAGTGTTTGATCTAGAAAATGAGCTCTAAATGTTTAACTCAACATGGTATAAGATAACCCTTATTTAGAGGTGTGAAGAAGCTTGTCCTTGGATCCAATCGAGTTAAATATCTTTGGTAAATATTCTAGTTTGAACTAAACTTGGGAATATGATCCTCACCCTATTGATTGACATTAATAATCTCAACCTATTTATATTTTGAATCTTTGTGGTCATTGATAACAAAGGGGGAGAAAAACAAAGATATGGGAGAAAAATAAAACAAAGATATTAGTGTACTAAGATAATGAAAAGACAACAAAGGGGGAGAATTTGATATAGGGGGAGAGATATGACAAAGGAAAGTGATTAATTAAAATTTTGAGCACACAAGTAGGGGGAGCAAGCTCATGAACTTATATGGTGCATTTGAATGTGCATTTCATATATTTGCTTGCATGGCATAAGTTTTAAATTTCAATATCCATGCTTGTGTGGTGTATGTTAGTTGTAGGTTTAAATGATGTAATGAAAATCTAGCTTGCATAATTTTATCTAATGATTTTATTTCCAAGTGTTTCCAAGGGGTATCGAGCTAACCATGGTGCTAAGGATAGTATATTGGTGCACTCCAATTGGTATCATGCTTCAAAAGTCTATCTTTTATACCTTAGCATCATTTGGTAGACATTGTCTCCTACAATTTCCTATCTAAGCATATGTGCAAGCTACAATCCAAACTCTTAGCACATATGTAGGGGGAGCAATTGCTACCATTTAGAGTTCATGAAACTTGTCCACATCCTTTTACACATAGTAAATATGCTTGGACAAGCAACATGGATTTAATTGAATTTCAATTCATATCTTTGTAAAAGGGGTGTCATCAATTACTAAAAAGGGGGAGATTGAAAGCTCTAGTTTGGTTTTGGTGAATTGATGAAACCCTAAGTGCTAAACTAGTTTATCAAATGATCATGAGATAGGTAGCATACTCCAAGTGTTGAAGCAAATGAAGATCATGACATGATGATGGTGATACCATGGTGATGATCAAGTGCTTGGACTTGAAAAGAAGAAAGAGAAAAACAAAAGGCTCAAGGTAAAGTTATAAATGGTAGGAGCTATTTTGTTTTGGTGATTGAGACACTTAGTGAGTATGCTCACATTTAGGTTCGATAGCCATACTATTAAGAGGGGTGAAATTCGTATTGAAATGCGGTTATCAAAGTACCACTAGATGCTCTAACTCATTGCATATGCATTTAGGATCTAGTGGAGTGCTAACACCGTTGAAAATGTTTGTGAAAATATGCTAATACATGTGCACAAGGTGATACACTTGGTGGTTGGCACATTTGAGCAAGGGTTAGGAACTTCACTGGCGCCCTAGATAGAAAAGATGGAGGTCACTGTAAGTGACCGAACGCTGGTCTCGGCAGGACCGGCGTGTCCGGTCAAGTGGAGCATGAAGACGCTGGCGTCGGTCTCTGACCGGACACTATGTCACTTAGTGACTGGACGCTGGAGGGTTGCGTTTGGTCTTGCTGACATGGCAGCGCATAGAGGAGTCGCCGTGTGACTGGACGCTGGGTGTGTCCGGTAGAGCCCAGTCATGAAAAATCATTTCTGGATGCTTACTGGAAACGACCGGATGCTGAGGTCTAGTGTCCGATCACTTCACAGCAGCACATCCGGTCATCACTTGACCATTGGGATCTGGCGCTCAATATTTGAAGAGAGGGGACACGTGGCGTGCATCGCACGACCGGACGCTGGGGTCCTGCATCCGGTCGATATGACCGGAGCATCCGGTAACCCCGTGTTGTGCCTAGTGAAGGGGTATAACGGCTCTATTTCGTGGGGGCTTCTATTTAGACCCTATGGCCGTCTCTAGCTCATTCTCTTGGCCATTTGCATTGATATAGCAACCTTGTGAGCTTAGCCAAAGCACTCCCACTCATCTCCATCATTGATTCATCATCTTTGTGAGATTAGGAGAGAATCCAAGTGCATTGATTGAGTGTTTGCATCTAGAGGCACTTGGTGTCTGTGTTTCACTGCGGGATTTGCTTGTTACTCTTGGTGGTTGCCGCCACCTAGACGGCTTGGAGCAGCGAGGATCATCGAGTGGAGGTTGGTGATTGTCTCCAGCTCCGATCGTGGTGATTGTGAGGGGTTCTTGACCTTTCCCCAGTGGAGAGCCAAAAGGTACTCTAGTGGATTGCTCGTGGCTTGTGTGATCCTCATCTTGTGTTGGTTGTGCGACACCCTATTGAGAGTTTAGCGTGTGATGCCAATTAGCGCGTGAACCTCCAAGTGAGTGAATCGTCATAACGAGGAGTAGCTTACCGGCAAGTATGTGAACCTCGGTAAAAAATCATTATGTTCGTCATTTGATTCTGAGGTGATTGGTCTTCATTGGTATTCATTCTTGTGATTGATTGGCTCCTTCCTCGACACGGTGGTATAAACAAATTGCTCACTCTCTTTACATTATCACAAACTAGTTGTCAAGCTCTTTAGTGTAGCTAGTTGTTAGAGCTTGTTAGTTTGGTTAGTGTGGCTCTTTAGTTAGCCTTTTAGAGCACACTAACTTAGTGTAGTGACATAGCTATTGTGTGGATAGAAACTATATAAACTAGAATTATGGTAGGTGGCTTGCATTTTTAGTAGGCTAGCGCAACACTTGCTTCACCTTATAATTGTCTAATCGGTTTGTTAAGTGTTGTTGTAGAAATTTTTAATAGGCTATTCACCCCCCTCTAGCCATTAGGACCTTTCACCGCCTCAAGTTGTTCACGTACGACGAGCTCAGAAAGGCCACAGGCGACTTCGACTTGAGCTGAGGTAGATCATCGATGAGGGTGGCTTCGGCATCGTCTATAGAGGGGTGATCGACGGCGCCATGAGGAAGGGGAAGCGAAGGGCTTCCAAGGTGATAGGGAGTGGCTTTGTCAGACATCTAATCTTATTTGCATGCATGCACATCCATGTGGGTCGGCGTTGCCGTGGGTGCTGCACACCGTGAACGTGCGTGGCGTTGCACATATGGAGGTGAGGATGGGCAATTAGGCGTGGGTGCATGGCAGTACCAACAGCCGGTGTGCGCCGTGCTTTGGCTCAGCACGTTCTTGTTAGAATGCCAAGCCGGTCATGGCACCGACGTTGTAACACCTCGGGTGTTAGCCTTGCATAACTTGACTTGCATAACATGAGCATGAGCATCAAGCATTCATAAATCATCATTTACAATTGAAACATTTGATCGAAACATATGAAACATTGCTTGTTATCTCGTGTTTCTTAGAACATATGCATATGATCATGTACAAATGAATGCAAGTGGGTAGTGCTAGTCACTAAAACACCTTAGCTACACTTAGGTTAACAAAAGGAACCTTGTTCATGAAGGCCACATTTCATGATCAAGCACTTAAGTGATATTTCATGTGTTGACCTGAATAGCTATATGAGGGACTACTACATGAAATGCTTAAATGACCTTGCAAATTGTTTTAACATGCTTAGGATATCATTAGGAACAACTTTGGTATTTAGTGCTAGGGCTAGTTTGGTCATTTAGCCATGGTTTGAATGTGTATCATGATTTCAAAGTGACATGTTTGACTAAAGTTGAACTAGGTGTTAGGGACCTTGCATGGAGGAGTTCACTAAAGCAAAGTTGTAGTGTTTGACATAAGGAACAACTTTTATTTTTATGTCATGGACTGATTTAGCTTCTAACATGTTTGAATTGGACTCACAAAAATCAGCTTTTCACTGTTTTCAACACTTCAAAAATTTTCTAAGTGTTTGCTCGACTGACAGCCTGACAGCCCTATCTTAGTGATGATATTACTCCGTCCCTGTTGCGAATTAGAATGAGGTACTTGAACCAAAGTTGAAGCTAGTACATAGGGCTAGGATTTTTGTTAAGACGGTTTACGAGTTGGAGCCACGGTTTAGCAGTTAAATCGATTGGAAAACACGCTGTCAGACATCGCGCTGCTCGTCTGAATCAACTGAATCGCGAATGTACAGTGGCCGACCAGCTTCAGAACAGAGCCGCCGCGTGGAGGTCCCGTTGGCCGTGCGTCGCCGTTGCCCTGACCGCGTCGGCCACGCCGCGTCTGAGCGCGGCATTATCACGCCAGCAACCACCCGCTCCCGTTCGTGCCCTCAGTTTCATTTTTTCGCTCCTCCTTCGCCGTCCGCAGCACCCGCAAGCACAGCCGTCGAGCTCCCGCAGCGCCACCGTCGTCGTTGACGGCACAAGCCTCGCCTAGCCGCTTCTCCATCACCGCAACTGCATCGCCGTCTTCCCCGCGACTCCCTGCGCCAGCCAGTGCCCACTGTTCTAGCTCGGTGAGCTCTAGCCCCGCACACCGCCTCGCCGGAGCTCCTCCGCCACCCCCTTCGCCGTGGCCAGGCCCAACCCGACCACCTCCGGCCACGAGAGCACGCGCACTAGCTTCCTTGTAGCCCACTGGTGCTCATCCGAGCCTTAGATCGGGCCACCGAGGTCGTCACCGGCGTTTTGCCGTGGTCCAGCTCCGCCGTTCCACCATGGCCGCCGCCGATAGCTCTAGGGTCGGCAATAGGTCCGGTCCTGCGGTTCAGTAGGTTCGCCGAGTCGTGTAGGTCATACCGTGATGACCTCACCGCCGGCGAAGCTCGCCGTCGACGAGCCGCAGCCGCGCAGTGCCCAGCAGCGCCGCTGCTCTGCTCCGTGTCACTGACGCGTGGGGTCCCCTGACCAGCGGGTCCCACCTGTCAGCGACAGCAGTAGTGAAGGCTAACTCATTTTGAACCTAGTTTTTGATGTGTTTTGTTATTTTTGTATCTTTAGTTTGGTAGCTCCTAAAATTGTGAAATAAATATGATTGTGTTTCTTAGGAAGTGTATTATTTAAGAAAAATATGTTCTTGGGTTCAATAGTAGAAATTTTTGGGGATTTAAATTAGGAATTGAAATGTGCTTTTGAATGCATTCAAATTTGTTTATTTTATATCTAGAGTTCCTGTGCTCCAAAAATTATGAAATTTTTGTGGTAGGCTATTCTTGTTATACATGAGCTTAGATAAAAATTTGAGGACTAGTGCATGTGTAGATCTATAGTTATAGATTTTTCTTTTATAAATAGTTAATCCTTGCATGAATTTTTATAAATTAATTATGAGTCCAAAATTCATGAAATTTGTTGGAGGTGATACTAGTACCATATGGATGTAAGGAAAAATATGAAATCTATTGCTTGACACTTTTCAATAGGATTTTCTATTTATGCTATTTCAAGCCTTGCTTCCTTATCATTTTTGTATAGGATGTTCTACTTAGCAAAATGACATGAAATTTTTATAGTAGTCCTTTGATAGCATTAGTAAGACTCTGTAAAATTTTGAGAATTTATTAAGCACATTTGATATATATTTATTATTTAACCTAGATATCTAAATAAAATAATAAAGGCAATTTAATAAATAGTTTGGACTTCACCATTATATCATCTTAACTGTATTTGGTATGCTTAAACTGTTGGTAGGTTCTAGGTTGTCAATTTGTGAATGATTACATGAAGTAGAGGTGTCATTACTTTATATTGCATGTTAAGTAGTTTCTGGACTGATTCTAGAGTGTGATGAGTTACATGTTGAAACAAGTGTAGACTGTAAAAATGGTTAATAACAAAGTTGTAGAGAATTTGATAAGCTTTCCAGAAAGTCTAGGATCACTGTTTTTGAATTTGTAGAACTCCAGTTATGAGTGAAACAAGTAGCTGCTGGTTATGGTGTAGTCGATGCATGGTACAAATAGTTAAGTAGTAATCGAGAAGAGATATGCACCTACTCAAACAACGCGATGCACTTGTTAACATTATGCATTCATAATACTCATATCATACTCATGCATCTAGGATCGGAGGAAGAGATCACGTTGCTGGAATTCGAAGAAGCAGAGGAAGGGAACCCGCAGGAGAATCCGCAAGCCCCCGCTCCTGAAGGCGTGGAGCAGAACCCTGAAGAGCTTCCGGAGTGCCCTGACCACCGCCCTACTTCCTTTCTGCGAGGCAAGCCCCGGAGCATTATAAGTCTCCCAGTAATTTACAAATGTTTACTTACGTATTTATGATTGATGCATTAGGTTATAAGAGTTGAATGAAACCACTTGATGCATGTACATTCCTTGTCCAAATATTAACCCTTTAACCGGTATAGGTCCAGGATCGAATATATGCTTAGCCATGCTTAGACCGGTAGAAGTCGGGTGATGTCCTGTCACCTGCGAGATATAGGTGGATACTGGAGCACGGTTGGCTATATCTGCTATCGTGGAACAGAACCATATGGTAAAAGTAAATTGAGACCGGACGGGAGGTCGATAGGGAAGCAACAAGGCATGGAGGTCTTGGGTGTGGACTTATCCCCGTCTGTGTCGATTAAGGACCGTACCGTTGTTGGCGCTTCTGACAAGATTGAACGCATGCCTCTCACTTAGCTGGCCGGATAACTCGTTTCGACCGTGAAGCAGAGTAATTCAACTCAGGCCGGGAACCGTTCTGTTGTGCGCTCCTTCCGGGGAACGATCAGACTGAGCCCAAGGGCAGGCTTGGCCTGAGCATCCTGGCATCTGGTGTTCCAGATTGTGCGGCGCGGTACGGACCCGCGAAATGTGTACCTGAGTTGTACCAAAGGTGACCTAAGACTATCGTGGCTGATAGATATGGGTTTGTGTTAGGAATAAATTCCCAGCTGGTTGAAATCGATTCGAATCGCCGTCTCTCCCGGATAGTGAGAAACTTGGCTAGTCCCAATATCGTAGCAACTATATTATGAAACATGATGGTTCAAATGAATATGGAATTACAATACCTGCTATGGTTACTATTGTATGATTCTAAATAATGTACCACATGTTTGGCATAGGATAGTTGCTAACCTAGAAATGGATAGTTATAATTAACTTGATAAAAGAATCACAATTGTACAACGGTTAATTGCCTTTTTCGCAAAATGTTGTCAAGTTACATCCACTTATACAGCCTTGCATAATCCTTGGAGTCATTTTATTTCTGGTTCATGATGGGTAAGTCTAGCTGAGTACCTTCTCATACTCAGGGTTTATTTTCCCATTGTTGCAGATGGCACTGTGTATCATGGTTATTGCAAGAGTTGCTTCTATCCCGCTGTGGATGAGGAGTAAGCCTTGGGCAGGCTTCTTTAGTAATTCCTATCTTTGCTTTTGTGGACCGTGATCTGGCTTGGCACTATATCAAACTATGTTGGAAACTTATCTTCAAACTTATTTGCTTCCGCTTTAATTATCAAACTCGATTTGTAATAACTTTCTATTCGTACTCTGATGATGAAAAGTATCTGTGAACTTTATGTAATATGTGGCATGTATGTTGAATCCTGTACGATCTTGGTTGTTGTAAATCGTTTATCGAGACCCGTCGTGGTACTCGACGGACTACCGGGTTTATATGGATTCAAGTATGACAGTGCGACCGCTTGCGGATTGCCATTGTACTTGTATTCTTATAAATTGGTCGGTTCTGCGACAACTGGTATCAGAGCAGGATTCAACGTTAATTGTCACAAGTATATTTAAAACAAAAGTTTTTGTGTTCCAAAACCCTTTTCTAGCAACTAATAGTAATGAATAGGTATTTGAAATCTAAAGTATGCCAATGATCACTTTCCTTATGCCCAGATTAAGGACTATTAGGTGGCTATTTAAGTACTAACATGGGGGTTTTTACTTCGTCGTCCATACGGTGTGCTATAGTATGGATGCCATTCACTTGAGTGGTAATGTATGGATCAAATGCCTCTACGCCAAGGTAAGAAGAGTGTATGACCGCAAGATGTGAGCGTGCGGTCAGGAAGAGTTAGCTCTAGTATGGCTATGTATGCATGCTTGCATGTGTACATGGTACGTATTTAATTGTGGGTTTAAATTATTGATTGGGTAGATTGATACGGAAGTATATGTATGGGGATACATATATGAAAGTATTTACAATTACATTCTGCATATTTCATTATGGGTTTAGGGCTGAAATGAAATTTTATGCAGGTACACTAACAACAAAACGTGTAGTTCGACTAGTTACGATCTATATGAGAGAACGTACGTATGCCACCGTGTCTACCGTTAGAAACAAATTTTTCCTAAGTTTGTGAGGACGTACAGCACGAGCATGCATCATGTTAAACACCATTCACATAATCACATTTGTTCCTCCCCTTATAAAATTCTTACTCGGTTATGTAACTCTTATCCATTATGGCATTGTCTCACAAAAGGGTACATGTTGATGGTGCAGATGGCACGCACCAAGCAGACTGCTCGCAAGTCCACCGGAGGTAGAGCTCCTAGCCGTCAGCTTGCTCCACGTACCCGTCAACGTCACACGTTCCTTGGAGAGTTTGGGATGCCTACCCTCTTGTGGAGAGTGCTCAGCTATGTAGGTTATCCCGATGGAATGGAACCCCGCTACTTTTGGGCAAATGAGCGGTTGGGAGAAGGTCTCTTAGTTACTGTGGAGGCCATTGTCCGTCCCTGAGGTGATGATTCTGAGTGGACAGGTTGGTGTTATGAGTCGACTGGCAGGACTGCTGAAGAAGCAGCTGGCAGGGCAGCCTTTGGGATCCTGAGGGATATCATGGATCGTTTTCCTCAGGAGCTGGCAGCCACTATGGTTGGAGTCTTTCCAAGAGGTAATCCCTCCACTGACTCATGGCAGCAGGCAAGAGGAAGACCTTTGGAGATTGGTGCAGCAGAAGGGCAGAACAGCGATAACCCTGCCATGAGCGCCATGTTCGCAGTGATGAGAGTGTTAGATGGAGTTGAAGGTAGCCTCAGACATGTGTCTGGTGCTCTTGGTCATGCCCAAGAAGACCGACGTCAGCTTCAGAGGGAGCACGACGCCGAGATAGAGAGGCTCACTGAAGAAATGACTCGGTTAACTCACCAGCGAAATGCAGCTTGGTCCAGGGAAGATGTCCTGAGGGCTCGACAGTTTGAGCTAGGACAGCAGTTGGCCAGTGCGGAAGAATACAACGATAATCTGCATGAAGAGGTTCATCTACTGCACAATCAGCTCCACCCTTATGTACCACCTGGAGCCGCAGAAATGGATCTAGAGGGGTACGAGGAAGAAGAAGAAGTGGCACCTGAAGAAGAAGTAGAACCTGGGGAAGGAGATGATTCTGCGTCTGACCTCGATAGTGATCATGATGAGGATTAGATCGCTTAGCATGGAAATGGGAAGAGATCAGTATGGACTTTATTACAGGCCTTCCAACAACGCCACAAGGTCATGACTCCATCTGGGTCATTATCGATCGTCTTACCAAGTCAGCACACTTCATACCCGTGAACATGAGGTATATAGTTGGGAAATACGCTGAGATATACGTATCCCAGATCGTGAAATTGCATGGAGTACCCCGGACCATAATCTCGGATAGAGGACCGCAGTTCATAGCTCATTTCTGGGAACACTTACACCAAGCTTTGGGAACCAAGCTAATAAGGAGTTCAGCTTATCATCCGCAAACTTCAGGGCAGACAGAGAGAGTAAACCAAATCCTAGAAGATTTACTTAGAGCTAGTGTTATATCTTCAAAAGGGTCATGGGAGAAATGGTTACCTTTAGCTGAATTCTCCTATAACAACAGTTATCAAGCGAGTATCAAAATGGCTCCATTTGAAGCCTTGTATGGCAGAAAGTGTAGAACTCCATTGAATTGGATTGAGCCCGGTGAAAGGAGATATTTTGGTATTGATTTTGTCAATGAAGCCGAAGAACAAGTACGTATCATCCAACAACACATGAAGGCAGCTCAATCAAGATAGAAGAGTTATGCCGATAGAAGAAGAAGACCACTAACTTTTGAAGTAGGTGACTATGTGTACTTAAGAGTATCACCCATGAAAGGTGTGAAGAGATTTGGGATGAAAAAGAAGCTTTCACCAAGATATGTAGGGCCATACAAAATTTTGGAACGAAAGGGAAACGTTGCGTATAAGCTACAACTACCAACAGAGATGAGTGCAATCTTTGATGTGTTCCATGTTTCTCAGCTAAAGAAATGTCTTCGAGTACCGGAAGAAGCTATTGCACCCACCAACGTGCCGCTTCAATCAGATTTGACCTATGAAGAAAAGCCAACTCGAGTATTAGAGGAAATGGAGAGAGTGACAAGGAGTAAGATTATTAAGTTCTATAAGGTGGTGTGGAACAATCATAGTGAACAAGATGCTACATGGGAAAGAGAAGATTATCTGCAAGAAGTTTATCCCGCCTTTTTCTAAGAATGGTAGGTCTTGCAAATCTCGGGACGAGATTTTTATAAGGGGGAGGGGCTGTAACACCTCGGGTGTTAGCCTTGCATAACTTGACTTGCATAACATGAGCATGAGCATCAAGCATTCATAAATCATCATTTACAATTGAAACATTTGATCGAAACATATGAAACATTGCTTGTTATCTCGTGTTTCTTAGAACATATGCATATGATCATGTACAAATGAATGCAAGTGGGTAGTGCTAGTCACTAAAACACCTTAGCTACACTTAGGTTAACAAAAGGAACCTTGTTCATGAAGGCCACATTTCATGATCAAGCACTTAAGTGATATTTCATGTGTTGACCTGAATAGCTATATGAGGGACTACTACATGAAATGCTTAAATGACCTTGCAAATTGTTTTAACATGCTTAGGATATCATTAGGAACAACTTTGGTATTTAGTGCTAGGGCTAGTTTGGTCATTTAGCCATGGTTTGAATGTGTATCATGATTTCAAAGTGACATGTTTGACTAAAGTTGAACTAGGTGTTAGGGACCTTGCATGGAGGAGTTCACTAAAGCAAAGTTGTAGTGTTTGACATAAGGAACAACTTTTATTTTTATGTCATGGACTGATTTAGCTTCTAACATGTTTGAATTGGACTCACAAAAATCAGCTTTTCACTGTTTTCAACACTTCAAAAATTTTCTAAGTGTTTGCTCGACTGACAGCCTGACAGCCCTATCTTAGTGATGATATTACTCCGTCCCTGTTGCGAATTAGAATGAGGTACTTGAACCAAAGTTGAAGCTAGTACATAGGGCTAGGATTTTTGTTAAGACGGTTTACGAGTTGGAGCCACGGTTTAGCAGTTAAATCGATTGGAAAACACGCTGTCAGACATCGCGCTGCTCGTCTGAATCAACTGAATCGCGAATGTACAGTGGCCGACCAGCTTCAGAACAGAGCCGCCGCGTGGAGGTCCCGTTGGCCGTGCGTCGCCGTTGCCCTGACCGCGTCGGCCACGCCGCGTCTGAGCGCGGCATTATCACGCCAGCAACCACCCGCTCCCGTTCGTGCCCTCAGTTTCATTTTTTCGCTCCTCCTTCGCCGTCCGCAGCACCCGCAAGCACAGCCGTCGAGCTCCCGCAGCGCCACCGTCGTCGTTGACGGCACAAGCCTCGCCTAGCCGCTTCTCCATCACCGCAACTGCATCGCCGTCTTCCCCGCGACTCCCTGCGCCAGCCAGTGCCCACTGTTCTAGCTCGGTGAGCTCTAGCCCCGCACACCGCCTCGCCGGAGCTCCTCCGCCACCCCCTTCGCCGTGGCCAGGCCCAACCCGACCACCTCCGGCCACGAGAGCACGCGCACTAGCTTCCTTGTAGCCCACTGGTGCTCATCCGAGCCTTAGATCGGGCCACCGAGGTCGTCACCGGCGTTTTGCCGTGGTCCAGCTCCGCCGTTCCACCATGGCCGCCGCCGATAGCTCTAGGGTCGGCAATAGGTCCGGTCCTGCGGTTCAGTAGGTTCGCCGAGTCGTGTAGGTCATACCGTGATGACCTCACCGCCGGCGAAGCTCGCCGTCGACGAGCCGCAGCCGCGCAGTGCCCAGCAGCGCCGCTGCTCTGCTCCGTGTCACTGACGCGTGGGGTCCCCTGACCAGCGGGTCCCACCTGTCAGCGACAGCAGTAGTGAAGGCTAACTCATTTTGAACCTAGTTTTTGATGTGTTTTGTTATTTTTGTATCTTTAGTTTGGTAGCTCCTAAAATTGTGAAATAAATATGATTGTGTTTCTTAGGAAGTGTATTATTTAAGAAAAATATGTTCTTGGGTTCAATAGTAGAAATTTTTGGGGATTTAAATTAGGAATTGAAATGTGCTTTTGAATGCATTCAAATTTGTTTATTTTATATCTAGAGTTCCTGTGCTCCAAAAATTATGAAATTTTTGTGGTAGTCTATTCTTGTTATACATGAGCTTAGATAAAAATTTGAGGACTAGTGCATGTGTAGATCTATAGTTATAGATTTTTCTTTTATAAATAGTTAATCCTTGCATGAATTTTTATAAATTAATTATGAGTCCAAAATTCATGAAATTTGTTGGAGGTGATACTAGTACCATATGGATGTAAGGAAAAATATGAAATCTATTGCTTGACACTTTTCAATAGGATTTTCTATTTATGCTATTTCAAGCCTTGCTTCCTTATCATTTTTGTATAGGATGTTCTACTTAGCAAAATGACATGAAATTTTTATAGTAGTCCTTTGATAGCATTAGTAAGACTCTGTAAAATTTTGAGAATTTATTAAGCACATTTGATATATATTTATTATTTAACCTAGATATCTAAATAAAATAATAAAGGCAATTTAATAAATAGTTTGGACTTCACCATTATATCATCTTAACTGTATTTGGTATGCTTAAACTGTTGGTAGGTTCTAGGTTGTCAATTTGTGAATGATTACATGAAGTAGAGGTGTCATTACTTTATATTGCATGTTAAGTAGTTTCTGGACTGATTCTAGAGTGTGATGAGTTACATGTTGAAACAAGTGTAGACTGTAAAAATGGTTAATAACAAAGTTGTAGAGAATTTGATAAGCTTTCCAGAAAGTCTAGGATCACTGTTTTTGAATTTGTAGAACTCCAGTTATGAGTGAAACAAGTAGCTGCTGGTTATGGTGTAGTCGATGCATGGTACAAATAGTTAAGTAGTAATCGAGAAGAGATATGCACCTACTCAAACAACGCGATGCACTTGTTAACATTATGCATTCATAATACTCATATCATACTCATGCATCTAGGATCGGAGGAAGAGATCACGTTGCTGGAATTCGAAGAAGCAGAGGAAGGGAACCCGCAGGAGAATCCGCAAGCCCCCGCTCCCGAAGGCGTGGAGCAGAACCCTGAAGAGCTTCCGGAGTGCCCTGACCACCGCCCTACTTCCTTTCTATGAGGCAAGCCCCGGAGCATTATAAGTCTCCCAGTAATTTACAAATGTTTACTTACGTATTTATGATTGATGCATTAGGTTATAAGAGTTGAATGAAACCACTTGATGCATGTACATTCCTTGTCCAGATATTAACCCTTTAACCGGTATAGGTCCAGGATCGAATATATGCTTAGCCATGCTTAGACCGGTAGAAGTCGGGTGATGTCCTGTCACCTGCGAGATATAGGTGGATACTGGAGCACGGTTGGCTATATATGCTATCGTGGAACAGAACCATGTGGTAAAAGTAAATTGAGACTGGACGGGAGGTCGATAGGGAAGCAACAAGGCATGGAGGTCTTGGGTGTGGACTTATCCCCGTCTGTGTCGATTAAGGACCGTACCGTTGTTGGCGCTTCTGATAAGATTGAACGCATGCCTCTCACTTAGCTGGCCGGATAACTCGTTCCGACCGCGAAGCCGAGTAATTCAACTCAGGCCGGGAACTGTTCTGTTGTGTGCTCCTTCCGGGGAACGATCAGACTGAGCCCAAGGGCAGGCTTGGCCTGAGCATCCTGGCATCTGGTGTTCCAGATTGTGCGGCGCGGTACAGACCCGCGAAATGTATACCTGAGTTGTACCAAAGGTGACCTAAGACTATCGTGGCTGATAGATCTGGGTTTGTGTTAGGAATAAATTCCCAGCTGGTTGAAATCGATTCGAATCGCCGTCTCTCCCGGATAGTGAGAAACTTGGCTAGTCCCAATATCGTAGCAACTATATTATGAAACATGATGGTTCAAATGAATATGGAATTACAATACCTGCTATGGTTACTATTGTATGATTCTAAATAATGTACCACATGTTTGGCATAGGATAGTTGCTAACCTAGAAATGGATAGTTATAATTAACTTGATAAAAGAATCACAATTGTACAACGGTTAATTGCCTTTTTCGCAAAATGTTGTCAAGTTACGTCCACTTATACAGCCTTGCATAATCCTTGGAGTCATTTTATTTCTGGTTCATGACAGGTAAGTCTAGCTGAGTACCTTCTCGTACTCAGGGTTTATTTTCCCATTGTTGCAGATGGCACTGTGTATCATGGTTATTGCAAGAGTTGCTTCTATCCCGCTATGGATGAGGAGTAAGCCTTGGGCAGGCTTCTTTAGTAATTCCTATCTTTGCTTTTGTGGACCGTGATCTGGCTTGGCACTGTATCAAACTATGTTGGAAACTTATTTGCTTCCGCTTTAATTATCAAACTCGGTTTGTAATAACTTTCTATTCGTACTCTGATGATGAAAAGTATCTGTGAACTTTATGTAATATGTGGCATGTATGTTGAATCCTGTACGATCTTGGTTGTTGTAAATCGTTTATCGAGACCCGTCGTGGTACTCGACGGACTACCGGGTTTATATGGATTCAAGTATGACAGTGCGACCGCTTGCGGATTGCCATTGTACTTGTATTCTTATAAATTGGTCGGTTCTGCGACAGACGTGCCACCCGTGCGTGTACCTGCCCTCGCCCGTGGGTGTGTTGTTAAGCCAGATGCTGCTATTGCCGACCATGGCGCATGATGCATACTACAGCCCTTGGTGCACGATGCGTATGGCCACTAGTCGTCCCTCGCCCCGACATACCACAGAGCTGGTCGATGGGGCTCTTGATGAGGTCCACGAGCTCGCCCATCACAAGCAGTTCGAATTGCTGCCTGCCCAGCCAGTCACGGAGGCTACGCATAATGGCGCGTCCCCACGCTCAAGGGAGCCCTCATCAGGTTCCCCACCAATAGTCTCTCGGCACCCCGCAGCACCGTCAACACGTCCAGGTCCACGGCTGAGTGAGCTGCGCATTAGCCACATGAACTTTGCCTGCTCCGCGTGGCCTACCAGTCGTGCGGCGAGCACGCGCTCGCTCGCCGGCCCTACGCCCAAGCTGCGCATGCCAGCTTAGGCCCCCTGTGCTAGCTAGCCCGTAGGCTCGCGCGCCAGTGCGGCGAGCACGCGCGCACGCTGCATGTTGTGCTAGCAAAATCGTGCTCCTCTCTCCTAGGGACGACTGCATGGAAGACAGAGAAACACAGGGATGTTTTTGTAAATATAAACCTAGTCAGTTGCTGACTGTACTTGCCATGTCAGATCTAAAGACTAAATGAAGGGGTATCCGTGTTACATCCGACGTTCGAATACTGATTAGGAGGACTAAACATGAGCTAATTATAAAATTAATTGCACATGAGTAGACTAATTAGCGAGACGAATCTATTAAGCCTAATTAATCTATGATTAGCACATACTAACTGTAGCACCACATTATCAAAGTATGGACTAATTAGGCTTAATAGATTTATCTCGCAAATTAGCCTCCATCCGTGCAATTAGTTTTACAATTAGTTTATGTCTAATACTCATAATTAGTGTCCAAACATCCGATATGACGGACTAAACTCTAGGAGGTGGTATCCAAAGACCCCCTAAGTAGAGCTTTGACTAAGTAATACTCTCTCTGTTCTCAATAAATAGATTCTTAGAGCTGTCTTAAGTCAAAAAATTTAATCTTTAACCGAATTTTTAAAGAAAACCATCTTTTATGATATCAAATTAGTATTATTAAATATACTAATATGTTTATTTTATGTCATAGATGTTGTTACTCTTTCCTATAAAGTTGGTTAAACTAAAAATAGTTTGACTTGCATGGATTCTTATAGCCCGTTTCTCATCTCTATTCTTCTCTCTTCCACCTCAGCATATAGACTACTAGCTTACTGCTCTTTAATATACTGGCTCTGAGGCATAAGAGCTGGTTGGAGCACCCTAATACAATGAATAAAGTATCATCACCATATTGGCCTATAAGGGAATTATTCCGAGCTCCATATATGGGCAATTTGATCAGGTTTAGATCTTTTGTCTTATTTATAATACTCTGCACAAAATAAAAAGGAGAGGAGATAGTGGGTCAAATGAGCTTTGCTGTTCTGGGCGTTGGGCGCTCCCGTGGTTCGCGGGGGACTAAGGGACCATTTGGGAGAGCTCTTAGGGGCTCCGGCTCCTCCAAATTGCGCACTGTGCATGTGTACTGTTTATTGGAGCGGTTTTTCTGTTTTCTATCTAAATGAACTAGGAGCCGGGAAGTGCCACTATTTTTTTGGCTTCTCTGGCTCTGGCTCCTCGACATTGTAGCATGGAGCTGGAGCCAGGAGGAGCCTGGCCAAACACGGCCTAACTCCCTTTCTACAATGTATATGGTTTTATTACTAGGAGCACCATTAAGAAGGACTTATCATCATATATTATAAAATAATATATTTTATATTTGACCTATTATCAAATTTTAGTATTTTTCTCCACAAATTTGGTTACTTACAGTATGTTTATACACATGGCTAGGTACTTGCTTCGAATGAGCAAACAAGATATATTCCCTTAGACAGTACTACTTCAGTAGTACTTTTCAGCGAACGAACAATGTTTTCCTCTCATAATAAATCAGATAAGCAGTAGCATAAGCCAAATTTCAATGAAACGAACAAGGCCGTATACTATTGAGGCTTCTGGCCGGCTCAATCGGATGCTTGTTGGTTAGTTGGAACTACTTGGACAGCTCATGAGCCCTATATTCCCTTGTTCCAGCAAGCAAACAAATAGAGTAGTTGGAACGAATAGACAAGTAGGGTGGAACAAGCAAACAAATAGAGTAGTTGGAACGAATAGACAAGTAGGACAGTGCTACCAGTTAGTAACTTAGTTCATTCTTTACTTTCGGCTTGTAGCCTTACTACACAAAACCTCGCATTCGAAATTAGTACTTACTTGGACAGGTAAAGCAGGGACAGTAGTATATGGTAGTCAGCTTTGAATTGTTCTTTGTGTAGAATGCCTATTGTTTTTTCACGAAAACATGGACAGTACATAGGTACGGGCTAGCTCTGTTTGAATAGTTACCAGCCAAGAAAAGACTACTAAAAAATCTGCTACTTCGTTTCCAAGCAAGCAAAGCGCCGCTACTTATTTCTTTCACTTCAATTATATTGAATTCTATTTTTCATTAATAGTTTGGAAGTCAATTCAGAAAAGCAAGCAAAGTGCCGCTACATAATCAGCTACTTCTAGGTGGTAGCTGTGGGTCAACGATCTATTCTTGTTGGTTTGGATGGAGAGCGGCTTGATGTCATGGAGAAGGGCCTAACTAAGGGCTAAACTAAACCTAGAACCTCCTATATATAGTTTTGGATGAGTATAGCAACGCGGCTTTGTTTCACAAGGTTTTTAGCACCGCGCAATTTGCTGAGAGGAATGAAGTACATGTGAATGCAGCTTTTGAAATGCGGATTGAAAAACAAACTTTGTCAAACTGAAGGCTATATGGTAGGTAAGTATAGGATGGTCTATGTCTTTCCACCAAACCACAAAGGATGGTAGGTAGGCAATTAGGTGGTTCTTTGAAAGGAACTAATCTGAGAGTCTATCCCAAAAAAAGAAATAAGTAACCAAGGCTTTCATTAACACATAATTCTTCTTCCATATTGTGAAGCAGTTTAATATTTATAGTGTCGGTGTTTTGGACAGGCGGGCCCTCAACCAACTAGTGAAAATGTACTGCGTGCTCCTAATTCCGGATGGTGATGCAAAGAGACACAAGGTTTATACTGGTTTAGGCAAGAGGTGCCCTACGTCTAGTCTGAGAGATCAATCTTGTATTCCTTACACCGAAGTGCTTGTAGTAGGGGGTTACAAGCAGGGCGAGAGAGGGAGCTTGTCCCAAGTCTCTGTGTGGAGTGGTGTGAACTGCTTGAGATGTTGATCTCAGGCAGTGGGGAAGCGTGCGTGTTATAGAGTGTCGCTTGCGCACGAGTGAGTGAGTTTGTCTGTCCATGTTTTTTGCTTGTTCATCTATCTCGTGTGCCCGTTCGTGTCTCTCCATCCCTAGAAATGGCCCTGGTCTCTCCCTTTTATAGTTGAAGGGGGGACAGGGGTGATACATGGGGTTGCTACATAGCGTCATGCAAATAGAGGTGACATGTCCGAGCCCTGTAGCTTGTCACTATGGCGGCATGGTTGATGGAGTGGTTCTGTCCTTGATGCACTGGTGCAACGCGCTGGTCACACCCGATCCTGTGCGACGTGGGAGCTCCAGTGATAGCTTGACGCAGGGCATGGCGGGCGATGTGCCGGTTGCTGTGTGTTGACGGTGTGAAGAGCCAAGGCTCAGTTGGTGCCAAGGCCAAGCCATCGTGAGGGCTCAGCGGGCGTGAATCTAGAGGCTGTCGAGACCCTGAAGTGGATTGCCGAGGCTTGGAAGGAGCAGTTGGTCCTGTACGCTGATTCCGAGGCCACAGTGACCCAAACTCGACTCCCCATGCTGTGCTGTCCTCAGAGCAGTTGGGGTTAGGCAGCACAGTGTAGTATGGGCATCAGTCGTGGGCACAGTGCCAGGCATAGCGGCCGGTAACCCCTGCCCCATCCCGTACCGGACGACATGGTGTTGATGTGACTCTCATTTCGTTGGTCACTCCGCTGTGTCGAGCCGTCGTCCGGCTGACATTACGAGAGTGGTTGGTCACGTTTGGTTGGACATGACATTCTGTCAGGGAGATCGGTCGAGGCGGAGGCGGTGGGGCTGTTCACCGAGCTGGCCTCGAGCGAGATGGAGAATCGGTTACTCGTCCGAGGCCTTATGTGCGAGGCCTCGAGCGAGACGGAGAATCGGTTACTCATCCGAGGCCTTACGTGTGAGGCCTCGAGCGAGATGGAGAATTGGTAGCATGTCCGAGGCCTTTCGTGGGAGGCCTCGGAGTGAGGCGGAGAATCATCAGGACGTCTGAGGCCTTTCGTGCGAGGCCTCGAGCGAGGTGGAGAGTCGGTGGCCTTAGACAAGGCCGGGGGTTAGCCAATAGTTGTCTCTTGGCTTTGATTTTGACAGGGTTTAAGCGATTTTTTTGGTTTTTGCTTAGGGGACCCCTTTTTATGGTACCCGATAGTAGCCCCCGAGCCTCAGGGAGAGTGTGAGCACTCTCCCTAAGGTTTTGACAAGACTCGGCTCGCGGCGGCTCCTGGCGAGATGGTGTTTCATCGTGCACCCACCGGGTGTAGCCCCCGAGGCCCTGGAGGAGTGGATTTATTCCTCCAGGGGCTTTTCTCACGTTGTGCGAGGGGTTTCATTGTGTTTGCTAAGCCCCTGAATGCGAGTTCGGGTCGCTGGGTCTTCGGCTTGGTTGTAGGAAGGGACCCCGAGCCTCTGCGGAGCAAGAGGACGATTAGTAGTTCCCTTGGCTTTTTGTGCGACCCTCGCGCATCCTTTTTGTTCGGAAGGAGAGGTTGTTTGTCGAGCCCTCAAGTGCGAGCCTAGGTCGCTAGGTCTCGGCAAGGTTGTAGAAAGAGCCCCCGAGCCTCTGCACGGAGCGAGAGGTTGATCAGGAGTTCCCCTTGCTTTCTGTGCGACCCTCGCACATCCTTTTCGTTCGAAAGGAGGGGTGGAATGTGCCAGGCTACCCTCGGTGGGCGCGAGCGGTGACACTTCTGGTGAGCTATTATCGGGTAAGTCCGAGTGGAGGCCCATGCCCCATTCGATAAGGGTCGGCTAGTGGTCTAGAGACGCACTCCAAAAGTACCAGAGGGCTTCTCTAGTGGGTCCTAGGACCGTTCGATTGGCCCCAGGGGCTCGATGCCTCCCTACGGTGGGATCCCATTCGGAGACTTCCTTGCCGGTCTCGGACATGACTTAGGGCATCCCAAGTATTTGCTTGCTTGGGCCTTGGCCATGTACGGGCTCGCCCATAGTCATCCCTGACTCTGTTTGTCCTAGGGCAGCTGTCAAAACCTTTGGAGGCCTAGCCTTCGAACCCCTGGGCCATAATAGGCTCGGTGCCCTTTATCGCGTTTTTCCAAGCCTCCGAGTGCGAGCTTGGGTTGCTTGTCTTTGTCCTGGGTGTAGGAAGAGCCTCCGAGCCTCCGCACGGAGCGAGAGGGCAGTCAGGAGTTCCCCTGGCTTTTTGTGTGACCCTTGCGCATCCTTTTCGTTCGGAAGGAGGGGTTGTTTGCTGAGCCCTCGGGTGCGAGCCTAGGTCACTGAGTCTCAGCAAGGTTGCCGGAAGAGCCCCTGAGCCTTTGCACAGAGCAAGAGGGCAATCAGGAGTTCTCCTAGCTTTTTGTGCGACCCTTGCGCATCCTTTTCGTTCAGAAGGAGGGGTTGTTTGCTGAGCCCTCAGGTGCGAGCCTGGGTCACTGGGTCTCGACAAGGTTGCAAGAAGAGCCCCCTAGCCTCTGCACGGAGCGAGAGGGCGGTCAGGAGTTCCCCTGGCTTTTTGTGCGACCCTCGTGCATCCTTTTCGTTCAGAAGGAGGGGTTGTTTGCCGAGCCCTCGAGTGCAAGCCTAGGTCGCTGGGTCTTGGCAAGGTTGTAGGAAGAGCCCTCGAGCCTTTGCATGGAGCAAGAGGACGATCAGGAGTTCCCCTGACTTTTTGTGCGACCATCGCGCATCCTTTTCATTCGGAAGGAGGGGTTGTTTGCCGAGCCCTCGGGTGTGAGCCTGGGTCGCTGGGTCTCAGCAAGGTTGCAAGAAGAGCCCCCTAGCCTCTGCATGGAGCGAGATGGCAGTCAGGAGTTCCCCTAGCTTTTTGTGTGACCCTCGCGCATTCTTTTCGTTCGAAAGGTGGGGTTGTTTGCCGAGCCCTCGGGTGCAAGCCTAGGTCTCTGGGTCTCGGCAAGGTTGCAGGAAGAGCCCCTGAGCCTCTGCACAGAGTGAGAGGGCAATTAGGAGTTTCCCTGGCTTTTTGTGCGACCCTCGTGCATCCTTTTCATTCAGAAGGAGGGGTGGAATATGCCAGGCTACCCTCAGTGGGCGCGAGCGGTGACACTTCCGGTGAGCTGTTATCGGGTAAGTCCGAGTGGAGGCCCGTGTCCCATTTGATAGGGGTCGGCTAGCGGTCCATAGACGCACTCCAAAAGTACCAGAGGGCTTCTCTAGTGGGTCCCAGGGCCGTTTGATTGGCCCCGGGGGCTCAATGCCTCCCTACGGTGGGATCCCGTTTGGAGACCTCCCTGCCGGTCTCAGACATGACTTAGGGCATCCTGAGCGTTTGCTTGCTTGGGCCTCGGCCATGTATGGGCTCTCCCATTGTTGTCCCTGACTCTATTGCCCTAGGGCGGCCATCAAAACCTTTGGGGGCCTAGCCTTCGAGCCCCTGGACCATAACGGGCTCGGTGCCCAGTTCCTTCATCTGAAAGGAATTAGGTGGGGGATATTCCCCTCCCGTCGGCTAACAACGGTAGGTGCGCCTTTTGAGGCGGTTTTCTTAGGGAGGCAGAACGACGCCTGCCGCTGCTACGGTCGGACATGACACTATATCAGCGGATGGGACATAACTATTCATGCGATTAATAAGGAAAAGGTGGGTACGTGGGTGGTAAAATCAGATCTAGATTAACTGTATCAGATTCGAGGGAAACTTCCCTGATTTCATCGCCCATCCGCTTCGCCCCCTTCCTGCATAAATACGCAACAAGCCTCGCTCCTCCCCTCCTTACCTTGCCTGCATTCGCCTTTGCCGCCCTTGAGCCGTTGCTAGGGACAGGGAGCGCCGGGGAGAAGAAGGGAGAAGGGTGAGGGAGAGAGAGAGCGGGAGAGGTAGAGCGAGGTTTACCGCCGTAGCCGCATTCCCCACCACGCAATGGCCGGTGGCCCCGTCATCCTCCTGGTGGATCCTTGGGGTCCGTCTGACATGTCCATGGAGATGCTGCAGTCGCTCATCAACGACAGCCTTCTCTGCCCGGTTACCGACCCCAACAGGCTGGAGTGGATGGCTCCGTCGGCGAGCCAGAGCTGAGGCCACGCGACGGGTACATTGTGAGCTTCGTGTCTTTTCACGAGCGTGGTCTCGGCCTCCTAGCGGACCTGTTCATGCGGGCGCTCCCGCATTATTATGGCATGGAGCTTCATAACTTCAACCCCAACTCCATCGTGCAGGCGGCCATCTTCGTCGCCATCTATGAGGGGTACCTGGGCATTGCCCCCCATTGGGAGCTGTGGCTCCACCTCTTCCGGGTGGGGTATACCACCAAGCCGATAGGCACGACGGGTATGAGGAAGGCGATGAGGGCCGGCGGCTGCACTCTCCAAGTGCGCCAAGACTGGTAGCACCTTTACATCCCAGCCCAGCTCGTGTCATCCAATCGCCGCTGGTACACCAGCTGGTTCTACCTCTGCAATGACGATGGCGGACTTCCCCCCTACACCGGGTGGATCATGGAGAGCCAGCCGGAGAAGTGGAGGTACGGCGTCCTACTGGCCAACCAGCCCAAGCTGCAGCCACTCCTGCAGGGGCTAGAGAGGCTGCGCAGCCACAGCCTCACGGTGGCTATGGTCGTGGCGGCCTTCCACCGCCAGAGGGTGCTGCCGCTGATGGCTCGGCGGTGGCACCTGTTTGACATGAGACCGGACGAGCCGATCGAGGGCATCCAAATGTCCGCTGTCACTCTCTCCGACGAGGAGATTCTACGTCGGGTGAGGGAGACGGTGGAGGGGCGGGTAAAGAGCGGTGGTCTAACCCCTATCGCGATGCGCCCGTCGCGGGGGTACCTCTCTCTAGTAAGTCCTGCACTACCGCTGCCTCCGAGGCTTCCTTGCTCCTTGCCTTTTCCTATTCGCTTATTTGCGTTCACCGTTCCCACAGGGGATGAGGGATGTGCGAGCCTCCCCGCTGCCTGTTCCTAAGGATGCAGAGCGGCGGGCGGTGAACCGAGCGCACGCCGAGGCATAGAAAAAGTGGAAGGACACCAAGGAGGCAAAGTGCAAGAGGAAGATCCTTGAGTGTGAGGAGCTGAAGAAGCACCGCTGGCAGCAGAGGCAGGATGGTCTCCTAGTGGATGCATCTCTGTCACCGTCACTGTCGATGGATTCTTCGGGTGGAGATGATGAGAGCGAGGTGGGGCGGGGTCCCCTAGACCACCTTCCTAACGTCGGGGGGACAGTGCTCAGGGCATCGGCGAGTAGCCCGACGCTTCTAGGAGGAGGAGAGGATGCCTTGGGGTCGGCGACTGCCCGCCCCGAGGCTGAGGACGACACGCCCGAGGCAAGGGCGTTAGGGAAGCACGCCATCAGCCTGGTGGTCTCGACGGCAGAGGTGGAGCAGGTGGCAGTGGGGGCGATGCAACTGCCCCCGCAGAGGGTCGAGGAGGCACCGGAGTCCGGCGAGGACCGATCAGCACCGGTGGATACAAAGGTCGTGCCACCGCTGCCACCACCGCCGTTGTAGAGGAGGGTCGTGGTGCCGAAGCGGTTGCATCCTCGCTCGAGGTGAGTGTTTTTTCAGCGGAGTTCATATCGTCTCCCACTCGCTTTATGGTCACATGCTGACCAAGTGGGTGTTCTGCCTTCAGCCAGAAGCGTCAGGCGGAAGTGCCTGCCCTAGCGCCGCATAAGTCACTCAAGGTGAGCACGGGCTCCACCGCTCAACGGGTGGTGGAGGCACAAGCCATCGTACAGTGTGGCGTGGCGTCGGCGAGGGTCGACCCGAAGGAGCTGGTTGCCCAAGAAGAGGCTACCGGGGTGGCCATGGAGCGAGCAGGGGAGGAAACGCCTACGCCCCGCTAGGCCAAGGCCCGCGAGTCAGATGGGGCTAAGGCGCCCTCTGTTGCCGATGCTAATGAGGGCGAGACAGAGGCCCCCTGGACTTCCGAGGCTGAGGCGATGGAGGCCGGGGCGCCTAGGACCACTGAGGCTAAAGTGGTGGGGACCGGAGCCCTTGAGACCACCGAGGCCGGGGTGACGGGGGCCAGCATGAGCGTGGCGAAGCTGGTGGCCTAGGAAGTGGAGGCGGAGGTGGGGCAAGCCTCAATACCACCACCGGTCCAAGGCCCACCGCCGTTGCAGGAGAGCACCCAGGAAGTGGAGGTCCATTCGATCTCTTCCAATAATACTTCCTGGGGGAAGGAAGTGGTGGATGCCGAGGCGGCCGGCACCATGGAGTAGCCGACTCCAACCTCTGGTGAGGGAAACTTGGCCCTCGTGCGGGTACAACCCGAGCCCCGCGGGTGGGATCACCCGCGCATCTTGTGGCGGAGCCGGGACAACCTTGAGGGGGAGCCTCTGTTCGCCTTGAGGACATGGCCGAGGGGGGGCGCTAGGACACCTTCGAGCAATACTGCCATCTGGTAGAGCGGTCGCTGCGGACAGCGTTGTCTATCGTGGCCGATGATCTGCCCGGGGTCGCCTAGGTTCACGCCTTCTTTTCTTTTGTGGTGTCGTCTTTTTCTATGTTTTCTCGCAGTGCATGACCCCTATTTTGCCTATTAGGAGCTCAAGGCCCGGTCCCTCAGGAAGTCGTTGTTCCTTCAGTGGGAGAGGGACATCTAGGACTAGCTTCAGCAGCAGAAGGACCTGCTCGCCAATGCCAACGAGCTTCTGTCGGTGCAGAGCATGGAGGTGGAGGACCTCCACCTTCACTGTGCTGATATGAAGGCCGAGGCGGCCATGGCTCAGGAGCAGGCTACCCCTCTAGCAGCGTAGATTAAGGAGTTGGAGGAGGAGCTGACCCAGGCGGCTAGTGATCGGGACACCTTTATGTCCCGAGCTGGGGAAGCGATGACCTCTACCAAGGCCCTTGCTAGGCAGCTAGGGGTGGAGCAGGGTGCGCATCTGCTGACAAAAGGCACCCTGCCAGAGGCCCTCAAGGTGGCCGAGGTGTCCCAGACCGAGGTTCTAGTCTAGAAGGGGAAGGCCGAGGGTGAGTCCTATTCCCCTTGTTTTACTTGTTTTTCTTGTGTTCGACCCCTAACTCCCTGGTGTGATGTAGAGCGGGAGAAGGAGGCTTCTAGGGCGGCTAAGGCTTCTTGGGTCGAGGTCTAGGGCTAGAAGGAGAAAGCCGAGGCCTCCTTGGTCGAGGTCTAGTGCTGGAAAGAGAAAGCCAAGGGTGAGTTTTGTAGGGCTTCGCCCCTGTTTGGCTTATCTTCTTTTGCACTTATCCCCATCCTGCTTGTTTTGGCGTAGGGTTGGAGAAGGAGGTCTCCCGGGCAGCTGAGGCTTTTGTCGTGGTGCAGGCGATGCTAGAGGCCGAGATCGAGGGGCACAACACGCTGTGGAGCACCACCCATACCACCTGCGAGGCCCTGGAGGTTGAGGGGGTCTAGTCGGGTAGCTCCCTTGGGAGCCGCTTGATTGCGTTGAGCGGCCAAGTGCGCGAGCTACTCCGAGGGGCACTACACACGGGCATCAAGCGTGCCCTGGCCGTCGTCGCCTCGCACTACATCGGTGTCAACCTCGAGGCCATCAGCGATGGCTATGTCCTGGCCGAGGATGACGAGGAGGCCGATGAGGAGGTCACGAAGCTGATGGAGGCGGCTGAGGGCCCTGGAACGACGCTGGCCAAGCTGTTCGAAGAGGAGGTGGTCCCTCCCACGCCGTCCGCCGATGCTGGAGACCCTAAGCCTTGACCTGGGCCCAAGAGGCCATGTAAATAGATTAGGGATTATATTACCATATCATAACGCTGGTGGCCATCGAGGCCTTTTTAGAGTACTCATGCGTCTACGCTTCTTAATCGTTTTCTATTGTATTTCCGAGCCTCTGCCCTCTGTCTCGTCTCTGAACATATCTCTTGCAAAAAACTTCCTTGGAGCCTAAGCTGCCCCTCAAGCAAAAGGTGGTGAGGGAGTGCCGTAGCCCAGAGGCGAAGGCCGTCTCGTGACTCAGCCGACCTTTCGGCCTTGAGATAGCCTTTCGGTCCTTAGGCTTTTTACAATCGATTTGTCCGAGCCTGCTAGAGAATTTGGCGTAGAATTTTTTTTTTCAAAAAATGACTAAAAATGGTGCGTGGGACTTAGGGGGGAGCCCCCCTTCTAGCCTCCGAGGGAGGCTCGGTTCTGCAGAGGCAGAGCCATGTCTTTTCGAGCCTCGTAGTGGGCACCTCTGCAGAGGCGGAGCCGAGTCTCCCTAATGGAGTTATCGTATCGCTGAGGCCGTTGATGGGCCCGGGGGGTTTCTCGAAAAATTAGAACAACTAAATAATGCTTCTTAATTGTATTTCGAGAAACAATGTATATAATGCTTGGAAATTTAAGGGTAAAAGCGACGTAGCTGTTCTATGTTCCAAGTGTTGGTGAGGATTTCACCCTTCTTGTTGGCTAGCTTGTAGGTCCCGGGCTTCATCACTTGGGCAACGATGTACGGTCCTTCCCATGGTGGGGTCAGCTTGTGGCGGCCCTTATTGCTCTGCCTCAGCCTCAGCACCAGGTCGCCCACCTTCAGGCCTCGGCTTCGAATGCGCCAGGCTTGATAGCATCGTAGGGCTTGCTGGTACTTGGTTGAATGTAGCAGCGCAACGTCTCAGGCTTCCTCCAATTGGTCAAGGGTGTCCTCACGGGCAGTGCGGTTGCTTTGCTCGTTGTAGGCCTGCAGCCTCGGGGAATCATACTCCAAGTCAGTGGGGAGGATGGCCTCAGCTTCGTAGACCAGGAAGAACGGTGTAAACTCCGTGGCATGGCTCAAGGTGTTCCTTAGACTCCAGATGACCGATGGGAGTTCGGCAAGCCATTTGTTGCCAAACTTCTTCAACCGGTTGTATATTCTTGGCTTGAGGCCCTATAGGATCATGTTGTTGGTACGCTCTACTTGGCCGTTTGTCCTAGGATGTCCCACGGCCGACTAGGCCACATGGATGTGGTGGTCGTCGTAGAACGTTAGGAATTTGTGGCCGATGAACTACGTCCCATTATCGGTGATGATGGTGTTTAGAACCCCGAACCTGTGGATGATATCAGTGAAGAATAGCACCGCTTGCTCGGACTTGATTCGATTGATCGGACAAGCCTCGATCCATTTGGAGAACTTATCAATTGCTACCAGCAGATGGGTATAGCCCCCGGGGGCCTTCTGTAGAGGCCGAACCATGTTGAGCCCCCATACGGCGAACGGCCATGTGATGGGGATGGTTTGGAGGGCTTGGGCCAGGAGATGCGTCTACCGTGCATAGTACTGGCATCCCTCGTAGGAGCATACGAGCTTGGTGGCGTCAGTAATAGTCGTTGGCCAGTAGAACCCTTGGCGGAAAGCATTTTCGATGAGCGTTTGAGGCGCTGCATGGTGCCCACAGGCTCCCATGTGTAAGTCCCAAAGTAGGGCTTGACCTACCTCAGTGGTGATGCATCGTTGGAGGACGCCAGATGGTGTCGATGAAATATGGTCGACAGTCTACCTAGGGGTATGCCTAAGGTAGTAGATTGTCGGCAGACAGATGCGCAAGCTACAAATAAGATGATGACGCAAGATAGACATGAGGTTTTATCTAGGTTCGGCCATCGTGAAGGCATAATACCTACATCCTGCATCTGATTGTATTGCTGTATGTCAATGAGAGATGTTTTTAGAGGGGTCCCCTGCCTGCCTTATATAGTTTTGGGGGGCAGGGTTATAGATCTGGGAACTAATCCTAACCAGTTACAATTGCCATAGGTGGCCGGATAAGGATTCCTATTCTAACCGACCAGGATCTTGCTTGATCTCCAAATCTGTCTTGATTCCTTGCACGGGGCTCCGAACAGATTGGCCGGGCCGTGCGTCATCTTCTAGTGGACCAGACCCCCTGGTCCGGGCTAGCCCAAGCCCAGCCGTAAGGGTATAGGGGTTAATTCCCCCACAGCTAGTCCCCGAGCATCATGTATTATGCTGCAACACGCCGTTCGATCTCCTTCGGCTAATGCGATCCGTCTTCATGTCACCTCCAACTGGTTGAAATATTGACCAATCGAATGTGCCAGTATTCTAGTCAGAACAGAGAGTAGTAGACCACGATTATAGCCGAAGATTCCGGTTGTCTGAAGAATGCATGATGCTGTAAAGAAAAAAGAAAAAGATTTCTTTCCTTATCCGGTGTGCCCACTTGTATTTCTAAAAAGAAATGTAAGTGGCCCTTGGACAATAGTAATTCTGGCCAACAGTCAGAACGTAGGGGTCGATAAAATAAGCACATTCACTGCAAGGTGAAGTGTGCCCACTTAGTCCCCGAGCCTGGTAGTAGATGACGTAGGCACGTGGTGCCAGGGTCTAAAAAGAATTCCCACTGAAGTTGAGAATCCAATCGTCGTACAAGCAATACGAGATGCACCGGTAGGTGCATCGTACCGATGTAGTCCCTGAGCTTGCTAGAAGGTGAGGTATCAGCCTTGTAGCAAGGTCTAAATAAATGCCTCTCAACTGTATGTGAGTACAAATCACATGTAGCCGAGGAGAGCAGTCTCTGAGCAATGTTCGGAGAGTGGTTGGGGCAGTCCCCGAGCATGAGAGTGGTCAGAACAATCCCCGAGCACAAGAGTGGTCAGAATAGTCCTCGAGCACGATAGTGGTCTGGACAGTCCCCGAGCACGATAGTGGTCTAGATAGTCCCCGAGTACGATGGTGGTCTAGACAGTCCCCGAGCACAAGAAGTGCATCGAAAAAACATATGCCACTTGTACTATTATTTTGTGTATTTATTATTATTATTATTTTACTCGCTCTGTCAAGTCCAATCTGACATGTCTAGTTAAAAAAGTAGACGGATATAGCACGTCATACTGCCTTCTTGTCTTTTTAAGCAAACAGTTATGTGGCACCTGTAAGTAGGTGCGTCAGCATGGGCCCTCTCACACTAACAACGAAGAGGCGCATACACTGGCAACGAAGAGGCGAATATATTGGCATAGATCTCGAGGCTGTGAAAACAACCGTCTGTAGCGCGTGCGCACATCTTCCAAGAATCTCGGGCAGACGAAACAACATAACTCTTGGGTTAAATACAGTGTAGGATAGGTAAGTTACTTTTTACTGCACCCCATTGCCATTCGTAGCTGCAGCCATCTTCTTCCTCTCGCCAACCCTAATACCAATCAATCCTTCACTAGTTCCTCGTTCATCAACAAGGCCAGATTCATGGCAAAAAGCGATGCGCAGAAGAAAGCTGGAGTCATGGCGAAGGAGTGGTGGAAATCGAGAAGCACCGAGCAGACCATTGAAGACCTTGTCACCATGGGGGTACTCTACAACAAGGAGCTCACAGGATGGCATACGCCAGAGGGCGAGGGCTACCCCGATCCACAACCAGGTGAGATTGTGGTGTTCGAAGACTTCTTTAAGTGGGGATTTGGGGTTCCTATTCATCCTTTTCTTCAGGGGCTCTGTCTTTACTATGAGATTGGGATTTGCAATCTGCATCCCAACTCAATCCTCCTTGTCGCCACTTTCATTCATCTTTGCGAAGCATATGGTGGCTTCCAGCCCCATTTCAATTTTTTCCGCCATCTTTTCTGTCTACGGAAGAAAGGAAGCGGCGGTTCGAAGATAGCTAGAGGTGTGTACCTCAACCTCCATGACGGGATGAAAGCCTAGTACCTACACTGCCCATGGAACACGTCGCTTGATGACTGGTACAAGAAATGGTTCTACATCCACAAAGAACTGAACACGATCACACTATGTGACGTGGGGTTCATTCTGGAGAAGAGGACAAGCTGGTTAGATAAGCCCGAGCACCTAGAATAGATTCTAGAAATATTTGGGATGATCTTGTGGAAAAAACTAGATAGTCCGAGCGTGGTCAGGAGCTTCATCAACCGATGGATCCAGCCCTACTAGAGGAGGGTACATCCTGGTTATGAGTACCAAGGTACCACGGACCCGACGAGGACGAGGCAGGGGGCGCTTGACAAAAACGAAGTCAGAGCCAGAATTGGAGAGCTATTTAACATAACTGATTCAAATTATGTTAGATTAAGCGACATCGAGCATGCTTTCAAGCTCGCCCGACCTCCCCCAAAGGTAACTCATCTTGCCTTATACCCGTAGTCTTATATTGTAGTAGAAACTTACTATGTTCACTTCCATTTGTTTCCTAGATTAATGGTTGGGATAGAGCGATAGTGTTTGTGTTGTCACCCCCTGGAGTAGATTGGCCGCAAGGAGCTGACCCAACCACCCAGACCAGCATCGGGGTCAAGGACATCGACTAGGCCATGCTCGGAGTTGGAGAGGAGGTAGCGGCCAAAGCTGCTGGTAAGCGGCCGGCGGCCAGCAAGCGTCGTTAGGCGATTTTTACTTTGTCGGATGATGACACAGAGGAGAGAGAGGATGCAGACACCTTTCGACTCGTCCCTCAAAAGAGGAGGAGGCAACTAGAGTCGATGGAGCAAGGTGGCTCCTCCGTGCCGGTGGGACCTACATCGCTGACCACTGTAGCGCGAAGGACAAGCGGCGGAGTGGTCGAGCACCAAGGCCCAGCGACAGTGCTGGATGTAGAGGGGGACCAGGTGTCACCCGCACAACACGTGGAGCAAGCATGGCCGAAGAGACATGCCTTTGCCACATCATTCCGCGCTTCCAACATGTAAGTAGTTGTAACCTTGATGTAAGCTAGCAATTTGTATTGAATATGCTTGCCTTCTGAACTTATCTCGGATGTACTAGTTCGGCGTCCACCGAAAATCTAGACCAGCTGGCCAGAAGTTTCGTGACTCCACCAATAAATTCAGAACAGACTACCCAGTAGCCAGTCACCGAGGAAGCCATAGCAGAAGATCTGTCATTACCTCAGCAAGGGAGCAGTCAGACAATAGTCCCCGAGCAGGTGGTCGAGGGACCAACTGAGCCGGGTATGAGTGCTCCGAGCACTCGACCTACTGAGGGCAACACTTCAGTGTTGAGGGTAATGAAGCAGACTGAGGAGCAACAACCGGAGGTGAGAGCACAGCCCACATTCACTGATGCTGAAGCCCGTGGGAAGGCTTTGGTGATCGCAGAAGCTGCTGACACTGGACCAGCACCGAGACCCGAAGATGAGCCCAAAGAGGACGAAGTGAAGGAGGTCCTAGGCCATCCATAGGACAAGCGATAACACATGTATGTGTTGTGTTGGCGGAATGACCAATGGGTTGTTCATGAGGAAATCCCGGAGGTCGAAGAGACCAAGAAAGTTGAACGGACAGTGAAACGGCTGGTGACAGAGGTCCAGGTAGGCTTTGCTTCACCACCTGATCTTGCTGTCTAGTCAAGCTATCTTACTTAGCTATCTGTACACAAAACTTAATGAAGACCGCAAGGTACCGCAAGAAATGCTTTGACCAGATTGAGGGGATCACTATAAGCAACAAGGAGCTGACGACGGAGGTGGAACGCTTGCGCCACCGACTTGAAGCCGCCAACCATGAGAAGACGGAGCAAGAGTCCTAGAACCAGAACCTGGTCATCCAGCTCAGTAATAAAGAGCAGGAAAGAACAAGTAAGTAGCCACTTTATCACAACGAATACTGACAAGTGTTGTTGCGTTGTTGGTAGTAATAGCTATAGTGCAGGCTTAGAAGCCGAAGTGGTCCATCTCCGAGAGGAGAACAGTCGTGCGGTCATGGAGTGTGATCGCCTAAAAGAGGACAATAGAAAACTGGCACATGACCAGTCACAGCTCTGGGACCACACGACCAAGATGACAGAGAAACTGAAAAGTAAGTTTTCCAAACCCCTTTGCTCACTTTTGTTGCCCTCCTTATTTTGTCGTGGTATGATGTTTTAATAGCTTGTGCGGTTTACAGTTTTAAAAATCAATGCCAAGAAGCATCTGGAGGCCGTGATAAAAGAACATGACGACTGGAAGGCGTAGTGCGAAGAGATCACTAAGGATCAGGACACCTGGAAAACCGGTGCTAGGAGGTGGCAACGGGCATTTTGTCGGTCCTTAACCTCATCGATCCAGTGCTAACAGAGGACGTGCCAAGGACACCACAGCTAGGATTGATCGATAGATGCCGAAAGGCATGGGGATGGTTCCAGGAGTTCGTGAAGGAGGCGGGTGGGTACATAGGCACACATGTGCTAAGCATGGTATGTGCTCACTACCCCTTGATCGATCTCAAGCGCCTAGAGGCTAGATACCCGAAGGAGGTAGATCCAGACAAGGCTGAGGAGCTATGGATGACCTAGCTAGACTTGTCGGTGAAAATAATTAGCGACATTAACCTGTGTGGAGGTAGGACAGCACCTGTACATGGAACGCCATCAACAAGTCAGCTAGAAACGCCGTCATTTCTAAGCCAATCGGTGAAGCCTACGGTCTTGACCAGCCAAGCCTCAGCGAGGCCATCTTCTTCAGCTCGATCAATGCCAGAGTCCCCAAGACCCTTGCATGATGTCAGGCCCAGCGAACAGTAGGTGCCGCGTACCCCGACTAGCCAATAGTATACGCTATAGCTGTAGAAGAAGATGTAGTTGTGTTATTGTAAACTTGGACCTTTTCAGGCAAGCTTGTAATAACGTAACTGTATATCTGCATAAGCTTGTTTGTTTTGTAGAAAATGTATTTAAGCTTGGATCTCGTGTTGGTGTAACTAAGTGAGAACATGTTAGAGTTCTATTTAGTTGTACCAGTTTAGTCAACACGTCATCCATAAAGGTTTGTATGGCCCTGGTTTGTCTTGTGGTTGGAGTGTGAGGTGTGTAGCTTGTGCACACATAGACACACACAAGTCAAACCAGAGGGGACCTGCCAATCACCCGTAGCATAGAGAGCAGATCCTATGCACGCATTGGGAGGAACCGAAGACAGGGCCTGCTCCGAAAACCTAAGAAGAAATGGTGGTCGGTTTTAACTGGTTGAGTTAGAATAACAATAGACTTTGAAGTGACACATAAGAGTGGTCGAAGAAATCATTATAGCTTTATTGAATTAAATCAAAAGTACAAGAGGAGTAAATATCTTAGTAGTTAAGCATAGAAACACCTAAGCTTGTCGATGTGCCATGAATTGGGTACGTCTGTACCATCCAGGTGAGCTAACCTGTAAGACGTTGGTCGTGTAACCTCCTTGATCATGAAGGGCCCTTCCCATGGAGTTGCGAGTTTGTGGACACCGGCCTGATTCATCTTCCACTTCAGGACCAGGTCCCCAACCATGAAGAACCGCTCCTTGATGTTCTTGTTGTAGTACCTGCGCAAAACAGCAAGGTATTTGGCTGTACATATACAAGAATCGAGCTGCTTCTCTTCTACACTATTCACTTCTAGCTCCCGTACTTCATTGGCCTTGTCTTTGTTGAAGTTCTCTACCCATGTTGATCTGAAGGCTATATCTGCTGGGAGCACTGCCTCAGCGCCATAAACCATAAAGTATGGTGATACGCCAGTATTGCGACTGGGCTGGGTTTTGAGACCCTAGACCACGGCTGGTAACTCTTTGAGCCATCTTCCGAGAGGTTTGTCATTTTCTCTATACATCCTCTTCTTAAGTGTGTCCAAGATCATAC
Organism: Miscanthus floridulus; assembly: GCF_019320115.1. Classification (NCBI taxonomy): domain Eukaryota; kingdom Viridiplantae; phylum Streptophyta; class Magnoliopsida; order Poales; family Poaceae; genus Miscanthus; species Miscanthus floridulus. The sequence continues at coordinate 86,685,710 of NC_089582.1, read as the reverse complement.
CATTTGCCTGCTCGACCTGTCCATTAGCTCTAGGGTGCGCCACCAAGACATATTTTACTACTATGCTCCTTTCATCGCAGAAGTCCCAAAAAGCGTTCCCGGTGAACTGAGTACCCAGATCAGTGATGATGCTATTGGGTATGCCGAAGCGGTGGATGACCTAGTCGATGAACATGACAGCCTTTCTAAAGATGCCTGGACCAGGGGCATGTACTCTATCCACTTGGAAAATTTGTCGATCAGCACAAAGACGCATGTAAATTTCCCAGGGGCCGGTTTGAAAGGCCCGATCATATCTAGTCCCCAGCATGCGAAGGGCCAAGAGGCTAGTATTGTCTAGATCTCATGTGCTAGTATGTGGATTCTCTTGGCTAAGAACTGACAACCTTCACAACGGTGGACTAGCTTCTCTGCATTGGCTACGGCTAACGGCCAATAGAACCTTACTCGGAAAGCTTTGCCAACCAGCATTCTTGAGGCCATGTGGTTGCTGCAGGAGCCAGAGTGGATTTGGTCTAGGAGATGTTTACCATCCTCCTGGGTTATACATTTCATCAAGATTTCCTCCTTCACATTCTTGCGCCACAATTTGCCATCGACGAGCAGATACTACTTACTGCGACGCATCAGGCGTTCGTTTTCTGTCCGATCGGTGTAACTGCTACCATCTGTCAGGAACTTGATGAAAGGTACTCTCTAGTCAGACTCCTTAGTGGTCGGAGGTGGTTCAATGGTGTTTAACATCGGAACCATAGCCACCAATAGCTGGTCTAGAGGCTTGTCGACCGCAGGATCTTCCTCTTTGATGGAAGGCGTGAGCAGGTCTTGAACAAATATGCCATGTGGGACTTTGGCTCGGGATGATCCTAACTTTGACAGCGCATCTGTTGCTTGATTTTTGTCCCAGACCACATGTGTGTACTCGATGCCATAGAACTTGCCTTCCAGCTTTCTGATCGATTTGCAGTATGCATCCATCTTTTTGCTGGTCGTATCCCAGTCCTTGTTGAGTTGGTTGATGACTAGAGCTAAGTCTCCATAGACATAGAGACGTTTGACACCGAGCTCAACTGCAATGCGCAGACCATGCAGGCATGCTTCGTACTCGGCGGCATTATTAGACGCCGAGAAATAAATCCTGAGGACGTACCGGAGCTGCTCCTTGGATGGTGACATGAAAAGGACTCCTGCTCCTACGCCGTTGATGTTGAGAGAGCTGTCAAAGTACATCTTCCAATACTCATCGGGCCCCTAAGGGGCAGGTGTGCTTAAGTCTATCCATTCGATGATGAAATCGACAAGTGCATGAGACTTGATTGTAGTATGGCTTGCAAATTCCAAGGAGAAAGGGCATAGCTCCATTGCCCATTTGATGATGCACCCGTTCGCGTCCTTGTTGCAAATGATGTCTCCCAGAGGGTACTCGGTCATGACCACCACACGATATCCATCGAAGTAATGTTTCAACTTTCAGGATGTTATCAGTATAGCGTAGATTAGTTTCTAAATCTGTGGGTACCTGGTCTTGGATTCATTGAGTACCTCACTAATGAAATAGATTGGTTGCTGTACCTTGTAGACGTGGCCAGGCTCATCGCGCTCGACCACCATGGCCGTGGAGACCACTCGATTAGTTGCTGCAATGTAAAGCAGGAGGGTTTCATCTTCTCTGGGAGTAATAAGGATCGGAGGTGATGTAAGGAATTGTTTCAGCTGTGTGAAGGCAGTGTCTGCTTCCTCCGACCACTCAAACTTCTTGGATGCTTTGAGCAGCTTGAAAAACGGTAGTCCTTTTTCGCTTAATCTTGATATGAAACGACTGAGGGCAGCCATGCATCCGGTAAGCTTCTGAACATCCTTCACCTTTTTGGGTGGCTTCATATCTAAGACAGCTTTGACTTTCTCCGGGTTAGGGCGTATGCCGTTGTGACTGACGATGTTACCAAGCCGTATACCAGAAGGAACACCAAAGATGCACATCTTTGGGTTTAATTTCCATTGGAATGTATTAAGGGCTGCAAAGGTGCATTCCAGGTTGTCAACAGGAGTATATGCTTCCTTGGTTTTGACAACTACATCATCAACATAAGCCTCAATGAGGTCGTCTTTTATCTCATCTTTGAGGCAGGCCTGTATGGTGCGTTGGTAGGTAGCCCCGACGTTCTTGAGCCCAAACGACATGGTCATGTAGCAGTAGGCGCCGAAAGGCGTGATGAAGGATGTCTTGATCTGGTCATCCTTTTTGAGAGTGATTTGGTGATAACCAGAGTAGCAGTCGAGAAAGGAAAGTAGCTCACAACCGGTAGTTGAATCTATGACCTCGTCTATGCGAGGTAAGCCGAAGGGGTCTTTAGGGCAGTGTTTATTGAGATAAGTGTAATCAACGCACATTCTCCATTCATTATTCTTTTTGCGTACAAGAACCGGGTTGGCTAACCACTCCAGATGATACACTTCTTTGATAAATCCGGCTGCCAAAAGCTATATAACTTCTACCCTAATAGCCTCCTTTTTGTCGCGAGCGAACCGTCGTAGCTTCTGCTTGATAGGTTTGGCCTTGCCGTCGACATTTAAGGAGTGCTCGATCAAGTTTCGAGGTACACCAGGCATGTCAGTGGGTTTCCATGCGAACACACTCACGTTGCTCCTTAAGAACCTAATGAGCACGTCTTCCTATTTAGGATCTAGGTTGGCCCCGATAAGGGCTGTTTTGCTAGGATCACCGTTGACCAGCTGGATTGCTTTGTGCTCTTTGGACTTGATGTTCTTGCGTGGGGCCTCGAGCTCTGGGATCTCCAAGTGGTCGGCTAAGGTCTTCTTAGCATCGAGCATGGTCTTAGCCATGCGAATAGAGAGGTCGTGAGCCTCTGCTATTTTGAAGCTGTCGTCCTCGCAGGTATAAGCCGCGTATACGTTGCCCCTGAGAGATAGAACCCCTTTCTCGGTAGGAATTTTGAGCACCAAATACCTGTAGTGAGGTATGGCCATGAATTTGGTGAGCGATGGTCGACCAAGGATAGCATGGTAGGTGCCGTCAAAGTCAGCGACCACGAAGTTGACGTAGTCGGTGCAAAAGTGGTCTGGAGTACCAAACTGCATAGGTAGCGTGATCTGCCCGAGAGGTGTAGAGCTCTGTCCGAGGAGAACACCCCAGAACTGTGCCTCGTATGGCTTGAGATCCACCTGGGTTATCTTCAGGGCTGGCAAACTATTGTTGAACAGTATATCGATGGAACTGCCACCGTCAATCAGCACTCAGTCAAACTGAACCTTGTTGATACAAGGATCGAGGACCAGAGGAAAATGTCCTGGCTCAGGTATTGCAACCCATTGGTCCTTTTTGCTAAAGGAGATCTCATGGTGAGACCACGGAGGGAGCCACAGATCGGCGATGAGGTTGTCGGTGTTGGCCACGCTCAAGCAAGCGTGAGCGAGCAGCTTGCGTTCTCGTTTGGTCTCGATGGACACTTTGCCTCCAATGATGGCGTGGACGCGATCGGTTGGCTTGATGTACTTATGATGGGGATCTGTGTCTTCATCGTCGTTGTCCTCGTTATGCTGCTCCCCGGCATCGTTAGGCTTGTCAGATGTATCCGGAGCCTATTAGCGCGTGTAGATAGATTTGAGAACACAACAATTCTCCATGGTATGGTTGGACTTGGGATGGAGCTAGCAGGGTCCTTTCAATGCTTTGGCATAGTCTTCTTTGTAGTTACGACGTTCGCCACCTTTTTTAACGGTGTCGACCTCACCATCGTCTTCCCGAGCACGCTTGCCCCTATAATCGTCACGGTGATTACGCCGCTGATTACGCTGGTCGCGGTGGTCGCGGGAATCGTTGCGCTGGTTGCGGCGATCAAAATTATCATTCCGACCATGGTTGCTGTGGTAGTCGTCGTGCTATGGGGGGTGGTCAGAGCGTGGAACCCTTGCTGCTTCTTCGATAATTATCTTTTTAGCATCATCGGCATCCGCATATTTTTTAGCAGTGGCTAGGAGCGCTGTGACTGATTCAGGTCTCTTGCGAAGGAGCTTGTCTCTTAGGGCATCATGGAAGCGGAGACCAGTGATGAAAGCCTCGATTGCCTCGTTATCGGAGATTGATGGGACCTTGATGCGCATCTCCGAGAAGCGTCGGACAAACTCACGCAGTGGCTCATCTTTGTGATCTCGAATCCGCTACAGATCGTATTTGTTGCCGGATTGCTCGCAAATAGTAATGAAGTTGTCGATGAATGCTTGCTTGAGCTCTTGCCAAGAATCAAAGTAGTTCGCCGGCAAGCTAACCAGCCATTAGTGGCCTACATGGCTGACGGCGATTGGGAAGTAATTAGACATGACGTGCTCGTCAGCCATGGCTGATCTGCACATGGTTTCATAGAGCATGACCCATAATTCAGGGTTCTCCTTGCTGTCGTACTTCTGAAGTTTTTCGAGCTTGAAGTTCTTGGGCCATATGACTTGGCAAAGGTGTGGAGTAAACTGCTTCAAACCTGGAGGGCCATGGGTAGTATCATATTCCATACGACGATAGCTTTCATGGGATGCACGATCGTTGGCTCTTTGGTTAATGCGATCGCGCAGATCGCGTTCTTCGAGGTAATGGCGGAGATCGTTATTGCCATCACGGCGATCCCGGTTGCCACCCTGGTTAACCCTATGACCGTGGTTATCACGGCGATTGTCGTGGTTGTCTCGGTGGTTGTTGTCCTGGTAGTTGCGGTGGTTGTTGTCCCGATGGCGGTTGTCGTCCCGACCACCATCATGGCCACCATTTCTGCCTTGACGGTTGTCTGATGGGTCGTTGTTGCGGGAGCCACGTTGGTTGGGTGACTGTGAGTGACTTGAGTACTAGCGGCTGTGGCTTGATTCAACTGAGACGGATGGAGCCCAGGCTTGATTTACAATCTCTGCGGTCTGGGCCATAGCGGCCATCAGGTAAGCTTGTATATCATCACGAACTACCTGAGTTTCTAGGGTATTGGGTAGTCGTTGCATTGTTGCCATAGCAACAGCTACGTTGGCACTTGGAGTCCTAAATACCTGCCTATCCCCCACCCTATCAAAGGCATTGTTAAGGTCGTGTGGCTGGACCATTATGCGTCGGGCCTCCTCTTCTGCCTCGACTTTGATTTGTCGGTGATTAAATCGGTCAATATTGCGTGCTTCGCGTGCTAGCCTTTCTTGTTCTATTTCACCAACTGCTAGTGGTTCATCATTACTGACAACATTGATCAAGTCTCCTCGCCTTGGTGGGAAGGATGGGAATCGTGGGAATCCTGGAGCGTGGTCTGGGATATCTAGATCGTATTCAACGCCTTCATCATCATGATGCTAGAGCTCAGTGTGGATGGAGGCATTAGATGCGATGCCGGACAAGGAGCTTGAGCCACCCTCTTGATAATCCTCAATCTAGACTATGTTGATGAAGTTGCATAGGCCGTAGGGCTGGGCCTGGTGGTTCTCCATTGAGGCTTCATACTCGGAGAGATAGAGACCCATCGCGGGGGCTGGCCGGCAACGAACGGAGTGCCCTTCAGGAGTAGATGTGATCATGAGATCCATACCGAGTCATGCAGGACGACTAGCCTGAGCTAGTTGGGTAGATCTGTTGTGGGTAGTGGTTACCTGCTCATTAGGTTGACTTTGAATCGAACTTACCAGAGCTAGGGTTTCAGCAAGTTTGGTGCCGACCCGATCGATGGAGTCGAGCAGGTCGGTGTTGTCGATCTACCTCCCTTTGTAGCGAGGAAGCGGACGATGGGTTGTCGGCGTGGCTGAAGACGATGCTGGCGTGGCTGGAGCCAGATCCACCATGGTCGAAGCCATAGCTGATGCAGGTGAAGCAGTGATCGACATAGAATGAATCCGTGCCTCCTCCAGGGTCATGGCGATGAAGTTGTCGAAGCCAGTGGTCTAGGTGATCTGGCCGATGGTGAACGTGAGGTCGTTCGGCGTAGCCATGGAACCGAGGATGATGACCATCTTGTTCGCCTAGAGAGCAGTACGCACACCCCCTACCTAGCGCGCCACTATCGACGAAATATGGTCGACAGTCTACCTAGGGCTATGCCTAAGGTAGTAGATTGTCGGCAGACAGATGCGCAAGCTACAAACAAGATGGTGACGCAAGACAGACACGAGGTTTTATCCAGGTTCGGCCGCCATGAAGGCGTAATACCTACGTCCTACGTCTAATTGTATTATTGTATGTTAATGAGAGATGTTTTTAGAGGGGTCCCCTGCCCGTCTTATATAGTCCGAGGGCAGGGTTACAAATCTGGGAACTAATCCCAACCAGTTATAATTGCCATAGGTGGCCGGATAAGGATTCCTATTCTAACCGACCAGGATCCTGCTTGATCTCCAAATCTGTCTTGATTCCTTGCGCAGGGCTCCGAACAGATTGGCTGGGCCGCACGTCGTCTTCTAGTGGACTAGACCCCCTGGTCTGGGCCGGCCCAAGCCCAGCTGTAAGGGTATAGGGGTTAATAGCCCCACAGATGGGCTTCGCCTATACAACTCGCCGTTGCTGAGGATGTAAGTCTTGGCTCACCGAGCAAGCCATCAGGCTTCGGTCCTATCTGCGGGAAGCTCTCCTCGGACGAGGTAACCAAGGAATGGGACTCGCCAGTCCATGCCCTGGTTGGCCTCAGGAGGCTTTGCGTTGACTTCCATGACCTCGGGCTCGGCCGAAGGAGTCTCGATGACAGAGGGGGCCTCGGGCCCTGCGGTAGGCTCGACCGATGGGCCCTCTTCCGCTACCGAGGTGTAGTCAATGGAAGGCTTGTGGAGGTCTCTGGCGAAGACATTCGGGGGGACCAGGGCCCATGCCGACGCCATCTTTGCTAGTTCGTCCGTGGCCTCATTGAATTTTCGCGCGATGTGGTTGAGTTCGAGACCGTCGAGCTTGTCTTTGAGGCGACGTACTAGCTTGTAGTACGCCTCCATCTTAGGGTCATGGTAGCTCGACTCCTTCATTACTTGATCGACAATGAGCTATGAATCACCCCACGCGTCGAGGCACCGCACTCCAAGTTCGATGGCGATCTGCAAGCCGTTGACGAGGGCTTCATACTCGGCTGCGTTGTTGGAGGCGGTGAAGTGGAGCCGAATCATGTAGCGCATGTGCACTCCGAGGGGTGAGATGAAGAGCAGACCTGCACCTACCCCGGTCTTCATCAGGGACCCATTGAGGTACATGGTCTAGCATTCCGCCTAGACTTGAGCAGGTGGTAGTTGGGTGTCGGTCCACTCAGCCACAAAGTCGGCCAAGACCTGGGATTTAATGGCTTTCTGAGGCGCAAAAGATAGGGCTTCCCCCATGAGTTCGATGGCCCACTTGGCTATCCTACCCGAGGCCTCCTGGTTATGGATTATCTCCCTCAGGGGGAAAGATGACACCACGGTCATCGGGTGGGACTCGAAGTAGTGACATAGTTTGCGTCAAGCCAAGACTATGGCGTAGATCAGTTTCTGGATGTGGGGGTAGCGTGTCTTAGTCTCGGAGAGCACTTTGCTGATGAAGTAAATAGGTCGTTGGATGGGTAGAGCATGCCCTTCTTCCCACCTCTCAACTACCACAGCCGCGCTGACCACTTGGGTCGTTGTGGCAAACTGAGGCCTCCCTATCCTACCGAGGCGGTGCTGTAGGTAGTTCCGAGGCGGCTCCACGCCATTGAGAGGTGGAACTTTTCTGCCTGCTGTACTGCGATAGTCTCAAGGAGATCTTAGAGCTCACCGTGGGCCCATCGCCCCTCCATGGTAGAGGGCTCGAGCATCATCCGGAGTAGCATTGCCGCTGCCGTGATGTTTTGGCTAGCGCGATGGAAGATAGGAGGTTGCTCGCCCCCCCCCCCCCCCCCCGTCGTTGTTGATGCGGCGGTGGACATCGTGAGCCCTCTGTTGGGCTGCTCCACCCTCACCACGACCCTACTGCTCTTGCTCAAGAGTGTCTCGGAGCTACTGCAGAAGGAGTCGGTCTTGTTTGACCTTGGCCTGAAGCTCACAGAGCTGCTCTAGGTCCAGGCGTCGAGGCCCTTTGGGGGCAAGGTTCTCGTTCCGTGCTGCTCGAGGCTCGATGCGTGGAGGTGCAGCGCCGCCCGCTCCCCTGAGGGGTGGGGAGCGAGAGCCTACCCCTTCGTCCTCATCGCCCATGCTCGGCATCCCGAGCTCGACGTGGAAGCACTCATGAGTGGGGTCGTAAGTGCCTTCATCGTCAAAATCGGAGTAGCCGAAGCAGTAGTCGCTCGTGACCAAGAAGCAACGCATGGCTTCAGGGTTGCGAAGTCCAGAGAAGTCTGCTCCGGCCCACGCCTCGTCCTCCTCCAAGGAGTCAGCATGGGTGTGGGTCGAGGTCGTGGTGTCGAAGTCGAGGGCAGAGTGTTGGTGGTGTCCTGAGGGCTCCGAGTGAGCGGAAGCGTAGGCGGAAGCATAGGTGGTGGCGACATTCCTTAACCTAAAGGGGTATGGGGATGGTGCCATTGCCGGGCTTTGCTTCACCAGAGTTGACTCCTCAGGAGGAGGCGGGGTAGAGCTTGATGATGGGGCGTTACTGTGCGCCACCAGCGCCTTTCCCCTGTCTAGGCTCAGGCTAGATAGGTTCCCAACCAGGGACCTTGTGCAAACAGCTGGGCAGGGGATACCAGCAGAGTGCGGCGCGTCGCCCTAGGCTTGCATGGGGTCAGGGTGGTCCCGCCCGCGCCATGCCTGGCGAGCGCGATGAGAGCGGCGGCCTGGGTGTCGCCTACGCCTAGGCTACTGGGGCGTGACGTCGTTGACGGTCGGTGGGACTCTAGGTGAGAGGAGTACCATATCATACTCATATCCTAGAGACATGAATTCTAGGCTCCCGAACCAGATTATCATGCCGAGACGCAGTGGTCGCATGGGGTCTGTCGTCCAAAACTTGTCGGGATGACGAAGATGACACGCAGTAGCACCCCTACCTGGTGCGCTAACTGTCGGTGTTTTGGACCGGTGGGCCCTCAACTAACTAGTGAAAATGTACTGCGTGCTCCTAATTCTGGATGGTGATGCAAAGAGACACAAGGTTTATACTGGTTCAGGCAAGAGGTGCCCTATGTCCAGTCTGAGAGATCGATCTTGTATTCCTTGCACCGAAGTGCTTGTAGTAGGGGGTTACAAGCAGGGCGAGAGAGGGAGCTAGTCCCAAGTCTCTGTGTGGAGTGGTGTGAACTGCTTGAGATGTTGATCTCAGGCAGTGGGAAAGCATGCGTGTTATAGAGTGTCGCTTGTGCGCGAGTGAGTGAGTTTGTTTGTCCGTGTTTTTTGCTTGTTTGTCTATCTCGTGTGCCCGTTCATGTCTCTTTGTCCCTAGAAACGGCCCCGGTCTCTCCCTTTTATAGTTGAAGGGGGGACAGGGGTGATACATGGGGTTGCTACGTAGCGTCGTGCGAACAGAGGTAACATGTCCGAGCCCTATAGCTTGTCACTATGGCAGCATGGTTGATGGAGTGGTCCTGTCCTTGATGCACTGGTGCAACGCGCCGATCACACCTAATCCCGTGCGACGTGGGAGCTCCAGTGATAGCTTGACGCAGGGCATGGCGGGCGATGTGCCGGTTGCTGTGTGTTGATGGTGTGAAGAGCCGAGGCTCAGTTGGTGTCGAGGCCGAGCCATCGTGGGGGCTCGGCGGGTGCGAATCCCGAGGCTATCAAGACCCTGAAGTGGATTGTCGAGGCTTGGAAGGAGCAGTTGGTCCTATATATAGTTGGCCAACCGGGCCGCCCGGCTCGGCACGGGCACGGGCCCGGTCAGGCATGGCCCGGCAAGGCACGGCACTAAGCGGCATGGTGGCCCGCCGTGCCGTGCCTGACGTGCCACCGTGCTAAGACAGTAGCCCAGGCATGGCCCTATCAGGGCTGAAGCGTGCCGTGCCGTGCCTCCAGGCATAGTGGCACGTCAGTGCCGTGCCAGCCCAGGCACTATGAACATTTTCTGTCACAAGCAATTTGGTAGCATCATATTTAACTTCACAAGCACATTTTCAAATCAACAACTCCAGAAATTGAAGTGGAGAAGCAAAATCAGATCAAACACACAGAGAGTTAAGAAAATAGTAATAGATAGGGAGCTTGTGCAATGGTTGCCTCATTAAAAACCCACCTAGGTAAAACTCACCCTTGTGAGAAACCCTAGGCAGGAAAAGAGTATAGCCAAGCTCCAGATAAGTTCATTGTTCTTAATCTTACATCATTGTCCAAGTTTCAAATTACAATCCCATTACAGAAATGATAACTAAGAGAGAAACTAATTGTCCAAGGTCTTCAAAAGCTTCTTCAAGAATCCTTGTCTAGTTGTCCTTGTCCTTGTCTAGTTGTCCTTGTCCTTGTCCTCCACATTGTGCTGCAGAGAGAACAGAGTTAGCATTAGGATAATGATGTAGATTTAGTGATGTCCTCCACATTGTGTTAGGTTTTGGTTTAGTGATGTACCTTGGCATCAATAAGCACTAATCAAGATAGAGTTCTTCAAATGCTTCTTCAAGCTCCTTGTCCTCCACATTATGTTGCAGCCTTGCCTCCGCCAACTCCCAGTCTTTGATGCAGGTGAGCATCTCCACCGTCTCTGGCTTCAGCCTCCTCCTCCGCTCCTTGATGATCCTGCCAGTCATGCTAAAAGTGGATTCTAAAGATATGGTAGACATAGGAATAGTTAAAACATCCTTAGCCATGATGGACATTACTAGATATGTTAGTTTGTGCTCATGCCACCATCTCAAGATGTCAAATGAATCATCCAACTAGCTAACAATGTCACAGTCCAAGTAGTTAACAAGTTCAGATGCATTAGAACTTGTAGAAGTAGCAGCATGCAGCAAAACAGTAGCAGATGTATCTCTAGACAGATTAAGAGTAGAATGCAGCATAGAAGTAGAAGATGTACCCCCACCAGAAGAATTAGAATCATCATCATATATTTCATCCCAAGCAGACCTTTTCTTACTAGACAGGTTTTGAGGGACAGTCCTCCTCAACCTAACAGCTCCAAACTTCTCCTCATACTTATTGTAAACATCTATCAGTCTAGCTCTAGTGCCAACCTGGTAAGCACTGTAATCTGTACTGGTAAGGTTCATCAACTTTCTCAGCACTTTTGAGAAACCTTTCATTTTAGCTCTAGGGTCCAAGATGAATGCAAAAGAATAGAGCAAAGGTATGTCCCTCCAATACTTATTATATTTGTCTACCATAGGTTGAATCACATCTCTAAGGTGAATGTCATTAGCATAATTATTCAGGTGTATAGCAATTTTAACAAGATAATGAAGCATAAGTGGAGATGTAGGATAGTAAACACCAGATAATGCAACTGTAGCATCATAGAACAGTTCAAGAAACTTGAATACTTTTTCAGCAATAGTCCAATGCTCCTCAGTTAGAAGCAACTCACCATCTTCAACTCTAGGATAGTTGGCATGAATGAAAGTAGTGAAAGGATCTTTATGAGGAAACAAAGTCTTAAGCATGAGATATGTAGAGTTCCACCTCACATCCATGTCCAACTGAAACTTTCTTGGCCTAAAACCAGCTGCAATGCAGTAGTTTTTGTATGCTGCAATTCTTTGGTTAGATGAGTTCAAAAATGATATTGCAGTTCTAAAATCTTCAATCAAAGGTTTAAGAAAGTCAAGTGCCTCCTTAACAATCAGGTTGATTATATGACATGCACAACGCTGATGCAAGAACATAGTAGTAACAGTAGATTCAGGATGTCTTGGATCCTCTGCAGGAACCTCAAGACCAAGATATTTAGACAAAATAGGTCTAAGCATACGCATGGTAGAAACATTAGATGAAGCATTGTCCAAAGTAACAGCAAACACTTTTTCAAGCACACCATATTCACCAAGTACGGATGCAACTCTATCAGCAATGTTCTGTCCATTATGGGAACAATCAATAAGTACAAGACCAAGCACCCTCTTCTCTAGTTGCCAATCAGGATTTATGTAATGAGCAACAACACTAAGATAATCCTCTTTGGCATTGCCAGACCATATATCGGAGGTAAGGCAAACACAGTTAACAGAATCAGAAGCAAGTCGTTCAACAAGCTTAACCTTTCTTTCATCAAACATTTTGGTCAAGTCTCTAGTGGTGGTTTGTCTAGAGACAGCAACAAACTTAGGATTATGAGCATTTTTTATGTACTCCTCAAAAGCATTAGATTCACCAAAGCTGATAGGAACATCTACCCTAGCAAGCAATCGACACAATTCAGTACGAGCACGCATAGGACAGTACTCCCAATTACGCATAGAACCATCAGGATTAAAAGAGATTTGAGACTGAGTATAGTTCCTAGTTTTCTCAAGCCTCTTAGCACATTTAGCACGGTGATGACAAAGATGTCCAGTACCACCACTAGATCTACCGGAGTACTCCTTATGGCAATGGATGCAGACAGCGCCATACCTGATTTTCTTACCTTTGGGACCGATTTTGAAGAGCTTCTTGAAGTCGTTCCAGACATCAGAGGTAGATGGGCGTGATACCTTGTCATCGTCGTTGTTCTCACCGTCTTCTTCTCCACCACCCCCTTCTGCAGCATCAAGGTCGATGGGGTCCCCCTCTGTGCCAGCTCGAGCTCCACGGCCGAAGAGCTCTTCTAGGTCATCTTCGCCCATGTCGTCATCTTCGTCATCACCAGGGAGGCTCCGCAGCCTCTCATCTTCGTCTTCATCTTCCATGGCCGTGGCACTAGCCTCCACCGTGTCTTCAGAGACAGCGGGGGGCCGGGCCACGGCCGGCATTCTCACTAGCGCTGGCCTCAAACGGCTGCCAAAACACAAAAGAGAAGAAGAAGAAGTTAGATCGGGAACGGAGAAGAAGAAGTGAGACCAGATCTAGGGTTAGGGTTTCTTACCTCCTAGTCGCCGGCGACGTAGAAGGAGCTCCGACTCCTCTGAGCAGCAGCGGATCAGCGGATCTGTAGAACAAAACACACAAGTTAGAGAAGAACTGAAGACGAAGAAGCAAGATGAACGGGGAGCTGCGGGATGGCGAGAAGAAGTAGAGGTGGGTATCCTACCTGGATCTTCGTAGCTCCGGCTCAGGAGCCGCCGGAGGGCGAGACGTAGAGGAGGGGACGACGGCGAGCCGCCGTCGCCCTCGCCCCTAGGAGTCGCCGTTCGCCATGGCTGACGGAGCGCAAGCGAGGAGACCGGCGCGGGGGAGTGGGAAATGAAGTAGGGTTTCGGCCTTTCGCCTTTCGGGTGGGAGAGGGGAGTGAGGCCGGCGCGGCTTATATACACCGCGTTCCAACGGTTGGATCCAACGGTTAGAATCATTTAGGGTTCCTGATCCAACGGCTGGCGTTCATCAGGCCGTGCCGATGCCGGGCCAGGCCGCTTTTCCGTGCCGTGCCCATGCTGGCCCATGGGCCGAACTCAAGGCCCAGGCACGGGCATGGGTGCGGGCCGTGCTAGGCACGGGAACGGGGCCATGCGGGCCGGGCCGTGCTTGGGCCGTGCTTTATCGGGCCGTGCCCGTGTCAGCCCAGCGGGCCTGGCCCATCTGGAAAACTTTAGTCCTGTACGCTGATTCTGAGGCCACAATGACCCGGACTCGACTCCCCACGCCGCGCTGTCCTCGGAGCAGTTGGGGTTAGGCAGCACAGTGTAGTATGGGCGTCAGTCGTGGGCACAGTGCCGGACACAGCGGCTGGTAACCCCTGCCCCATCCCGTCCCGGACGACATGGTGTTGATGCGACTCCCATTTCGTTGGTCACTCCGCTGTGTCGAGCCGTCGTCCGGCTGACATCGCGAGAGTGGTTGGTCGCGTTTGGTTGGACGTGACGTTCTGTGAGGGAGATCGGTCGAGGCGGAGACGGCGGGGCTGTTCGCCGAGCCGGCCTCGAGCGAGATGGAGAATCGGTTACTCGTCCGAGGCCTTACGTGCGAGGCCTCGAGCGAGACGGAGAATTGGTAGACTATCCGAGGCCTTTCGTGCGAGGCCTCGAGCGAGGTGGAGAATTGTCAGGCCGTCCGAGGCCTTTCGTGCGAGGCCTCGAGCGAGGTGGAGAATCGTCAGGCCGTCCGAGGCCTTTCGCAGGGTCTAAGCGATTTTTTCGGTTTTCGTTTAGGGAACCCCTTTTTATTTGATCCGGACAGAGCCGAGATATACCCTTACTTAATGAAAGTTGAGAGGGACGATGGGATAGGTAATCATTGGATTTTAGTACAGTCGCTCGACTCTAGATGTAGGTAGATATCGAGTCTTATTCCTTAATACTCCTACAAGTATGTAGTGGAGGTCGTCCCAGCAGTTCAATAGTAGTCACTTCTTGGTCACCAGACTGTTTTCTCTTCATTCAGCTTAATTGCTTTCCCGAAAAGAAATCTATGCCAAGAATCCTAAGAACTGCTTTGGTTGATATGACCTTGCTTGCTAAAAGCAAACTAGCCTGCTCACATTCGCCTGGAGATTGAAGGATCGCTCGTTATGAGCAGCGCGGATTAATACTAATATGTATGAAAAAAACGGACATTGAAGCACCTAATTCTAATCTCAAAGTAAAGTCCAATGTCAAATTTACTAGAAAACGAAGAGAGGCCAAGGCAACCCAGCCTCTAAAAGAATAGGTAGGCCTCTATGGCTCGTTCCACTTACGTTACAGTCGCTGCTTTAAAAGAATTCGAACCATCCCTATGGTCAAATAGGTCTTCCATTAGGGTGATCGGAAAGGCAAGATTCCTGGCCTCAATGTCTACGAGTAGGAAAGACAAGATCTCTCGATTCATCACGTCTTTTGAAAGCAAATAAGTAGTTCCAATAAACAACTAGTGGGATAAAAGTTATCTCAAATTAGTTATAGTTGGCTAGCCATTTTTCTGTGAAATTTGCCTTGAGGAATACAGGGCAGGAAATCATAGTAATGGATTCATTATTGGTAGGGGTTATGCCAACATAGCTGAGAAGTACTACATTAGTGCACATCTGAGACACGAAAAGAAACAGCTCAGGAACAGATGGGGTCAATTGAAAGGGCTTTATCAGTTCTGGCTGTACCTGAATAAGCACACTGGTTTGGGGCGCAATGCTAATGGCTCCATAAGTGCTACTGACGATTTCTGGGATAAGCACACAAGGGTAATGATAACACACATATTTTGTTATCTAAATTACATGCATCATATTATGCCAATTTCGTCTCATAATTGTGTACATTTTCTCCCAGAATAAACCTGAATGGAGGAAGTTGCAATGGGGACCTCCAAACAATCTTGCCCAGCTAGAAGAACCTTTTGAAAAAGTCACGGTTGATGGATCTTCAGCTTGTATTCCTGGTGAACCAATTGGAGCTGCGTATGGTGAGATGGATGAAGAAGCAGAGGAAGATGGATTGGAAGACAGCCCAATGAGTACTAGTAACACGAAGAGAGGCAGCAGTACAATTACTACTGCCACCAGTCCATCCAAAAAAAAAAACAAAAAGTCCGATGGTAAAGGTGCTGAACGGAATTCTTCAGAACTTCAAGGAAGAAAGTTCAGGGGACAAGATGGCAAAATCAATGCAGAGAGCTCTTGATTTGGCTGTGGACTGTGGGGCTGCAGAAGAGAGTATCGAGTATTTCATGGCTACCACTCTGTTTGCGAAGGCTGAAAACCGCGAGGCATTCTTCAACTTTAAAACAAAAGAAGCCAGGCTACTATGGTTGAAGAGATGGTGCACCATAAAGAAGCTGTCCTAGATGCATCAGTAGTATCTATATTATTATATTTATGCATGAACTATCTTAGGGGCATCAGTAGTATGTACAGTTCATATATGCATGAACTATCTTAGGGGCATCAGTAGTATGTACAGTTCATGCATGAACTATCTTAGGGGCATCAGTAGTATGTACAGTTCATTTATGCATGAACTTAGTGCTTTCTATATAGCCTGAGGGCATCATCGGTACCTATATTGTGTATTAATATGGTGAACGTGATGTGAATCTTTGTGTGCATTATGTTTTCATTACTGTGTAATGTATTATGGTTAAGTTCGACAATTTTTTTTAGCAACTGTGAACTAGTGTGTACAGAGTCTAACATGTGGGGTGCCTTTATTTGTAGACGACTTTTTCCTCAAGTGATGCTGAAGACAATGATCTTGAGTTGGCACAGGAACATCAGAGGAGGAAACAAAAACTTGCTGCCATTGCTTGCATTATTGGTACGTACTATTTTGAAACTTACATGAATAAATCCAAGCAAAGGACTGTGGAATTATCAGGCATTGATTGGGTTCTGAGGACATTGAGCGTTCCTAGGTCTTGTTACAACATGTTCAGAATGAGTAGGGAAATGTTTTACAGATTGCATGATTTGCTAGTTACATCATATGGCTTGAAGTCATTAGCTAAGATGTCGTCAATAGAAGCTTTATGCATGTTTTTATCGATAATTGGTGCCCCTCAGTCTGTTAGACAAGCAGACAATCGTTTTGAGAGGTCACTGGAGACGGTAAGTAGGAAATTTGATGAAGTAGCAGAGTGTGTACGAGCTCTCAGCCGATGTTATCAAACCAAGTGACCCATAATTTAGAACAGTTCATCCTAGGTTGCAAGGTGCTCGGTTTCATCTTTTTTTTATAATTGTATTGGCGCAATAGATGGGACACATGTACTGATTGTTGTTCCAGTGTCCAAGGTTGTTCAACATACGGGTCGACATGGATACACAACCCAAAATGTGTTAGCCATTTGTGACTTTGACATGAGATTCACCTTTGTTCTGGCGGGATAGCCGGGGTCAGTCCATGATATGGGAGTGTTCAATGATGCTACCCATAAATATGGACACAAATTCCCACATCCTCCATCAGGTGAAGACATTTTTTTCATGGTCCATGTCATTTTCTATGTTATCTAATATGCATAGTTGTAAATTAGTTGAGCTTATTTTGTGTAGGCAAATTTTACCTCGTTGACTCTGGCTATCCTAACCGTCTAGGTTATCTTGCACTATACAATGGGGTAAAAGTACCATTTGCCAGAGTTCAGACAAGGCCCAAGACCAAGTGGAAGAAATGAGGTATTCAATTTTCATCATTCATCTCTTCGCAATGTCATAGAGCGTTCTTTCGGTGCCTTGAAGATGAAATGAATGGTACTCCTAGGCTTACCGTCATTTCCGATGCCAAAGCAAACCCAAATAATTACGTTATGTATGGCTCTTCACAATTTTATTCGTGAAAGCACAATAGCGGATGAGGAGTTCGATAGATGTGACCGCGATGAAAACTATATGCCAATGCCAAATGAATCTTCTTTGGAGCCAAGGGGTGGCAATCGACATGGAGGCGGCGAGGATCATAACATAGAACACCTTCCGTGATAGCGTCGCTAACGCTTTATTTGCTAGGCGAGATTGATGGAAATCAAAGGCTTGTACACGATCATGTCTCCAAACTATTAAATTATACTCTGTCAAATATATTATCCTTGTAAAATTTTTAAGCCTGCATGTGGACGAACATGTACCGTACTACCAAGTATTTAATTCATGTTGTTTGAAGGCTTCTTTGATGAACATGCATCATCGGAACATATTCCATGCAAAGCAAACGGTACAGCCAGCTCACGTCTGTACGGTGCCAGGCTAACGGCTATGCTGGGGCAGACACGTCTTTCACTTGAATTAGCTCTAAAGTTTAGCTCTAAATCCAAACAGCTCTATGGTCTAAAATTTATTGGCTAAAATTTAGAGACTTTAGAGGTCTAAACTTTAGAGCTGAGAATCAAATTGGCCCTAATTAAATATTTGTCTAAAAGAATTAGCTCGCCTATTAGCCCTCCTATCTATGCACTGAAGCTAATTTGGCTAATTTTTAGCTCGCTAGTAATTAGCTCTTAATCCAAACGGGTCCTTAAAACGGTACTCAATGGCCTAACTCTGCCATCTACTGCCACTCAGATGAATCGAGACTCAGATTAATCGAGTACGACTATCTCCAAGAGCCCATACCCAAATACAAGACCTATTCTAAAAATTGGGTCACAAACAGTCGGGGGGCCACCTACCCAAAATTTTCTTTCTCCAACAGTGGACCAAAATTTCGTCTACAGGAACAAAATATCTCCCTCTCTCTCCCTCTCTCTCTCTCCACCAGCGGTGGTGCACCCGCGCGCACTCTCTCCCTCTCCCTCTCTCCACCTGCGCTCGCCACCGCTCCCTCTCCAGGCTCCCAGATCCGGCAAGGAGGCCGGCTGCCCGCCACCACCAGTTCCTCTCCATCTCCCGGCGCCCAGATCCGACGAGGAGGCCGGCCGCCGCGCTCGGATCCGGCCAGTAGGAGGCGCTCCCTCTCCTCCTCTGGCTGTGCGCCTCTCTCTCTCTCTCTCTCTCTCTCTCTCTCTCTCTCTCTCTCTCTCTCTCTCTCTCTCTCCCTCCACCGGCCCCCCGCGGTGCTCGCCCGCCGGCGCTCCGGTGCGCCCAGGCCGGCGAGTCTGCGCCGGTGGGCGCCCCCATCGCGCTGCTCGCGGAGTCGGAGGAGGAGG
Source organism: Miscanthus floridulus (assembly GCF_019320115.1). NCBI lineage: Eukaryota > Viridiplantae > Streptophyta > Magnoliopsida > Poales > Poaceae > Miscanthus > Miscanthus floridulus. The sequence goes on along the minus strand of NC_089582.1, from coordinate 86,667,194 downwards.
TGCCGCTCGCGCTCGCCAAGGCTGAGGAGCTCTCCAACGGGCAGCCGCAGCAGGCGCCACCTGCTCCAACGGAGGATGCGGCAGCGGCGCCGCCTCCTCCTCCGGCTCCGTCGGCGCTGTCTGTGACGAAGGCGGTGGCTGCCGCGGAAGATTTGCGTCTTGGAGAAGGACGATGTAAATATGCCTCCCGGTCGGCCTCCTCCTCAAAATGCATGCTTCGATTGCGTTGTCTGTTGGAGCCAGCTAAAACACTGTGCAGGACCGATTTTAGATACGTGTCCCTGTGCATGAGGTGTTGGAGACCGTCTAACCGTGCAAATTGCAATTGCAATCGGTGCAGCTACATCCAAAATTATTTTTGCGCCAGTGGCTCCGCCGTCTTCCCTGTGACCCGGTCTCGTTGTCCGTCCCCAAATCTTCTTCAGCAAAAAACGGAGCAACCGAGGAGACTAAAAAGAGCAGTGGGCCATTGAAAGAACTACCACGAGAAACAAGTTGGAAAGGGGCGCGAGTGGCCGCGAGATGCAGATCTATAGCTTTCCCCTCGGTTCTTTCTCTCGATCTCTTCCCCTGTGACCATGAGTCATGGCATCTAGGCCTAGGCAGATGACGGGCCTTCTCTGGTGACGTAGACGTGGAAAGATACGACGCCATGGTTGCCATTGAGACTCTTGTGGCTATCGCTGTGGCGAAGATGGTAGCTCAAAAGATCGCCAGCTGCAGCTTTGCTACCTTGAAGCCATATTGTTGTAGCTTGTTTTGCGCCTTCAGAGATGATCTGGAAGATTTGGAGAAGGAACTTCTCTGCCTTGAAGCCCAGCTCAAGGAAAAAGACAAGTGGTTATTTGGCATCGAGGTTGCTGACGACGGCCAAGCCGTGCTGGCGCAAAGTTGGCATCGAGATGCAAAGCAGCTGGCTTTTGAGATCGAAGACACCATTGATGAGTTTGTCTGCTCCGAAGAGCTCTACCATGAGAGCACCTGTGCCCACAAGGTAAGAACAACTTCTCTCTTATATTTCATCTCAAGTTGTAGTAGATAATCTCAAAATCATTTCAGCATATAGGAGAGCACTGCTGCTGCAGTAGATTATCTAAACTTGTCTTCTATTCTTTAGGCATAGAAGAGAGGGGTTCTCTCTCCTTTATTTAGGGAAAGAAGGCTAGGGGATTTTTCTTCTGAGGAATAAGTTATTAATTAACTTGCAGCTAGACCTCCAAAATAATCTTATTTAACAAGTTTGTTGATGGTCTAAGAACATATAATCCTTTTCATGTTCTCCTCATTAGGACATTGGAATGGCTAGGTTGTAGGCACTACTCTGATGCCATTTGTTTCATGTTCTTTTCATTTCTCTAAATGGGAATAATGTTCCCTAGCTGTCTACTCGCAGAAAGAAATATACCGCAAGTTTGTTTTAGCTTTGTCCATTTTTGCTGTTTTTTCATTGTAATAATTCTTATCACAAACCCCACTGAATCACTTAGTTTAACAAATCAATACCCAACGTACTAAACCTAAAAATAACAGTAAATAGTGGAGAAACTGCTAATTGGCTCTTGATTTCTCAATAAATCGAGTGAATTTCAAATAACTACAACTATTTGACATGTCTAGCTGCCATTTTTTTCTATAAAAACTACAGGCATCATTGCTCTGTTCGTATTCAAATCCAATTGCAGCTAGAGCCTGGACAGTTAAAAGGATGATATCGGAGACAAAGAAGCTGAATTCAGCCATCAAGTTAAATGGGCGATATGGTACTGGACGTACTGGTATTGATTTAGAGTCAAGGTTTTCTGCTGAAAAAGAGACAACATCATATGATGGCCCTGATCCAGTCATTGGTAGGGTGAACGATCTGGAGGTTATTGTGGATACTATAAAGGAACATGCAAAACGACTATGTATTATCGCCATAGTTGGGCCTGTAGGTGTTGGGAAGACATGTCTTGCGCGCCTAGTATTCAATCACTTGGATAGTGGGAGCAGATTCACTCGTAGAATTTGGGTTTATGTACACAAGTCTTGTTCCAGAGTTGATATCAAAAGAATTGCGAGACAAGTAATTTCACAGGGTCTTTTGGCGGGCCAGGAACGACCAAATGCTGATTACACAATGCAGGAAATTACAACTAAGGTTCATGAGATACTTAAAAGAGAAAGATGCCTCATCATACTAGATGGCTTGTGGGGCTCAGATGATGACGTGTGTTCTCTGAAACAGATGTTCACAAGTTGTACTGAGGAGACAGAAAGTGTAATCATTGTGACCACCCACAATGAACAAATTGCTCAACACATGTCAACTGTTCCATTGTACAGATTGGCTCCTATGCTTGAAGGTGATTATTGCTCGGATATCTTTGTGAGCGCATTGCGTGGTCATAATTCAATCTTCCCTAGATACAGAAAGGAAATTATTTCAAGGTGTGAAGGCATACCTCTTGTTGCTGATTTCCTGGGTTCTATTGTACGTAATGGTGGATGGGATCAGCGTGCCGTTTGGGAAAATGCTAGGGGCAAAGATTTGTGGAAATTAGAGGAGGATTATGCAACTACTCTAAGCAAGGAGTTGACTTTGTTTGCTCCCTTCAGGCTAATGTTCTATAATATACCTCACGGTCTGAGATTGTGTTTTGCATATTGCTCAGTCTTCCCTAAAGGATCTAGTATACATAAGAGAAAACTTATTCAGCAGTGGATTTCACTTCACATGGTTGAGTCTGCAACACATGGGTCCGTTTCGGCAGAAATGAATGCCGAGAACATCATAAAGCAACTAAAGTCTATTCATCTCCTTCAGGTATGATCAGAGGCTTTTGTTACATGTTAATTAAACCCTTCCGTGTGTATTGATTGAGTACAACTGCTCTTTGGATTTATCATATCACATTTGCATCTTTGCAGCTCATGTGCATGAAAATTCTTACTTTCCCTTTTAGAAATTGAAGGGAGTAAGAAAGCTTGCCTCGGTTTTTCCCTTCCCCAGACCCCACTCATGTGGGAGCCTCCGGCACTGGGTCTGCCCTTCCCTTTTAGAAATTGAAGAGAGTAATTTGTTAATGTTATCCTATTAGGTTTTCTGTGCATTATGAGATAAGAAGGCTCACCGAAATAGGTGTGTTTTTGACGGAGCTACTCCTAGCTTGGGTGGTGTTTTGGGTTTTGCTCTAGAAGAGAGTCGGCTTTGGGCTGTGGTGGGGGCTCAGGGGCTATCTTTCTTGGCTTCCCAGCCTCCTCCTCCCCCTGTAGCCCTGTTGTTTGGAAGACGTCTAGTCTTGGTCGCCTCTTTGTTTCCACAGGTGCGTTTGTACTTTTATTTTGGTCGCCTCTTTGTACTTTTATCCTGTAGTCTCTCCCCCTTTTTTTCTTCTTAATATAATGAAGCGCAGTTCTCCTGTGTTTTCGAGGAAAAAAAAGAAGGCTCAACACTTTGTTGCAACTGTTTTTTCTGGATAATTTGTTTTCTTTCCTGAGACCTGGGTTGCTGGGTTCAGTTCTTTTCCTGATCTCTTGACTCGTTTTGATGGGTTCTTACAGTCCAGTTATTTTCACAACAACAACAACAAAAACAACAAAGCCTTTAAGTCCCAAACAAGTTGGGGTAGGCTAGAGTTGAAACCCAACAGAAACAATCAAGGTTCAGGCACGTGAAGAGCTAGCTGTCTTCCAAGCACTCCTATCTAAGGCTAAGTCTTTGGGTATATTCCATCCTTTCAAGTCTCCTTTTATTGCCTCTACCCAAGTCAACTTCGGTCTTCCTCTGCCTCTCTTCACGTTACTATCCTGACTTAGGATTCCACTACGCACCGGTGCATCTGGAGGTCTCCGTTGCACATGTCCAAACTATCTCAACCGGTGTTGGACAAGCTTTTCTTCAATTGGCGCTACCCCTAATCTCTCACGTATATCATCGTTCCGAACTCGATCCCTTCTTGTATGACCGCAAATCCAACGCAACATACGCATTTCCGCGACACTTAGCTGTTGAATATGTCGTCTTTTCGTAGGCCAACATTCTGCACCATACAACATAGCAGGTCTAATCGTCGTCCTATAAAACTTGCCTTTTAGCTTCTGTGGTACCCTTTTGTCACATAGGACACCAGACGCTTGCCGCCACTTCATCCACCCTGCTTTGATTCTATGGCTAACATCTTCATCAATATCCCCGTCCCTCTGTAGCATTGATCCTAAATATCGAAAGTTATTTTCCTGAACAAAAAAACAAGTCATCCATCTTCAATGCCCAATGCAAGACATGGACACAATTTGATCCTGTCCAACTGTTTGTGCTCAAGAAAAGAAAACAAAGATATACAAGAATTGAATTAATCTATCTTTCATGTGATGTATGCTTAATCTGACTTGCTTTTTCAGGTTGAGGACGATGCTGAAGGAAACTCTGGCGCAACAGCTGAGGTGCTACGCATGCATTACATGGCATATGAACTGGCCCGTTTCATCTCGCACAAAGATATCCTTGTGGTTTTAGAAGGTGAAGAGGCAGTCAGTTCTTTTCCTGAAGAAAAAGAAGAGGCTGGTCAGACATGTTGTTTTTCTCAAGAAAAGGAACAGGGCATTTTGACTTATTGTGACCATCGCTATGCACAGCTCCCAGTTTTTACCAAGTACCGTCCACAAAAGGTCAGGTCACTAATTCTGAGACCCACAGCCGATCTGCAGGAACTCAAACCTGGGATTCTTATCGCTGTCAGTGAAGTGATCTCAGGAAATAAGTACTTGCGTGTCTTGGATCTTAGTGGATGTGGTATCACGGAACTGCCAGCTTGTGTTTGTCAGCTGAAGCAATTAAGGTACCTTGACGCGTCAAGGTTGGACATGAAAGAACTGCCTTGTGTGGAGAACAGTTTGAGAAAGCTTGTTTACCTGAACCTACAAGACTGCCGCAGTCTTGGAAGTGTGCATGTGTCCTTTGGCATGCTTCCTAGTCTAAAATATCTTAATTTATCATTGTGTGTTAGTCTCACAAAATTGCCTGCATCATTCAGGAGACTAAGAACACCCCGGCGTCATTGCACAATTGACTTGTCTGGTTGCCAGGAGAGTGTAATGGTACAATTTAATTCTGAACTGCAAGGTGAGCAAACTCAGACAGAGAAGATTCCTGACCCTCAACCTGATCAGCGTCCTCAGCCAGACAAGGATCCAAATACCGAACATGATCGACACTCTCAACCAGGCAGGGTACCTTATTCTCAGCCTGATAAGGTTCCAGTTCCTCAACCCAGCCAGACAGAAATATCTTCTATGGAAGACAAAATTATGGGAAGCCATCCAGAGTTTGCATTGGAATCAACTTCACCGTTAGATGTAGCCGATAAACCAGAGGAATCTCAGGTACTTTACCATATTCAGACACAATGCTTGCTATGAAACTGTGGTATGCCCAAATTAGCTGTAGCTGATTTAATTCAAAGGGAATTTTTAACCTGACGATGTCCTTTCACCAATGCCATTTTGGAAAAATTGAACTTCAAGTTGAAAAGTTTGGTTTACAAAATATAAGACCGAAAGGTGGGGACAGAAATACTCAAGTTACTTTCTATATACATATTCTATGTAAATTTGCTGTGTGTTAAGAAAGATTTGCTATGAAAAGCACAATTGGTGCGGTGATGGAGTCACTGGTGCATGATTCCACCTAGAGTTCAAGTCCTAGGGTCCATGTATTTAGATGTTTGTGAGATTAATGGCTTTGGGCATCCCTAGTTGGTTCAGAAGTCACAAGTTCTCTAAAAAATAAATCGCTGCACTTGCGTGATGTACTGATCGACATCTTGATGCTCCTCTCTCTGTAGTCCTCGCTGGAAACTAATGGAGGACATTATGCCTCACTATCATCAAGCAACTCAACAAATGGGGCTCTATATGATGGCAAAACAGCAGGTACATCATTCCAACTACATTCTAAATTTCCATCTATCAAAAGAAAAAAAGCTTCACAGACTATTGTTCTAGTTCTTTGTATCATATGCTGTTTTAGAATGGGACAGATTTCCTCATGCAGTTATCAAGATGCCAAGGAATTTCCAAAAGTAATTTTCCTATTACTACTACTGTGGTATCAATGGTTTGGGCTAGATGAAATCAGAACTTTCAAACTTGGGCTACCAAGCTGAGCAAATATAACAAGATCTAACCAAATGTACTCGTAATATGTTCTGTGAGATTTTAGGATAGACAACTTCCAGAGTTCAGTTACAGAACCTTGATATAATTTTGCTTGTTTCAGATGAATAAATTGGTAACAGCACCACTTAAATTATAAAATAAGGAGCAGTTAATTTAGTGACAATTGGCCTAGTACTCTTTCTTATCTCAAATTTATACAAACTGCACTTCAGAAGTTCTGAAATGAAAATCATTTACATAGATTATTGCCTCAGAGTACATTAGATAAACATGTGCAACAAATAGCTGAAATGAGAGATTTGTATTTGAACTAGTTAAGGTTGGTCAGACTAGTTAGAATATATGAACGTCCAGAGTGTCATCAACATATTTTCACATCAAGATTCATCAACTCACTGCCAATTACACCTTAGTTCTAGTTTTGCCCTTCAAGTGTAATGCATCAGAAGTCAATCCTTGCATCGAAATCACAGTTGCATCCTAATAGCAAACCAATAGAAATTACTAAGACACCATCTTCATCAACTATTAAATCATAATATTTTACAAAATAACAACTTAAGAACTACTCCCGAAGTAATCTAGAATCTGCTGGGTTTATTTGGTATATGTTTTCTCTAGAGTTTTCTTGTATAATTTTCTTGTTTTTTGTGTACTGTAGTCCAATGTTTCATGGGGTTTAATACTGTTACTTTTAAATAAAAACAATTGTGTAATACTGCTCTGTTGTAATATTGTATGCCTGCACCATGAATCCTAGTCAATAGTCAACACTAAGCTAAGAGTTACATGCATGTGAATTATCATTACTCTTGTCAATTCCTTCAGTCAAATGTCAATCTTTATTCAGTTCTAATAAGAAACGAAAAATGGGAAATCGTAGCCTTCATGTCTATCTCATGAGAAACTTGTGGTGTTTCCAGCCTGTAGACAGAAGACTTCGCGAAACAAGGTGAAGGGGATCCTGCTGGACATTCGGAATTCTAGTTTGAGAAGTAACGTGAAAAAAAGTACTGATAGATAGCCCCACATGTAAGGGGATTATTGGGATTAAATTTCTCGTTCTGTTATAGCAGTGCTCCCTCTGGATTCAAATATTTATTTTAGGACTCTCCCAATAACTTATTTTTGAGGCTGAGTAGTCTCTTTCTGCTCGAAACTCCATGTACTTAAAAGACACCACATGTTCTCAACACTGTTCTTGGATGGATGTGCTTCCGCTACCATTGTTTGTGGAGCATCCATACCCCCTTGACCTTGATGTGCACCTGTCGCACAAAATCTTCATCTAGTTAGAAGTTAAATGCTGTATCAATGAAAGGTTAATACTTACATGCATGTGAAATCATCATTAGTCTTGTCAATTCCTTGATTTTCGCGTTAATGTTTATTCCGTTCTAAAGAAAGTTCAAAATGGGCAAATTACAGTCACTACTGCTACGGAAGTCTTCATGTATATATCGTGAGGAATACATGATGTTCCCACCTTGTAGACGGAAGTTCCTAACGAAAAGGGGATTCTGTTGAATAAATATTCAGAATTCTAACATAGTTTCGTGACTAGCAAATGCAAGGCATCAAAAATATTACAGTCACCACTGAAATGAATTTTTCTATGGATGATGTGAATTTCGGTCATGAAATCCTTCATATTATTCAGTTCAAGTGAGCTCTAAAACAAGAACTGACAGTGACCAATGGTAGGAAAAAAACGAAATTATTAACTTCATGTTCAAGTCAATTGCATCATGAATATGATGTTAACGCCGCTCTTATGAACGAAAGGATGGCAAGAATCGAGGATTGTGGTGTTTCAGAACTATTTCAGGACAAACAATTTATAGTAAAGTACAGTTGGACCTGTAGGGATAAGCAGTACTGACTGAACCACATGATATCAATATTGAGTGAGGCCATATGTGAACAATTGAAGAGAGAGGTCAATGTTTGATCTTTGAAAATAGTATGGCATGATTGATTGACCATTGATAGGGACCGAGCAACTCTGGCTGAAATGGGTATTGGGTATGGGCTCTCACGCCAGTCAGACAGAGATACCCCTGTTTAAAGGACACTGTACATTGTAGAGAGAGAAAAAAGGCAGACATAAATCATGCAAACAGTTCGTTAAAAAAGTTGCAACTTCTGATTTTCAGACGAATAAATTGGAGTCAAGAACAAAGCCCAGTTAAAAGGACCATATGTTGGACCATGTGAACATTCAGAAAAACCATCAACATGTTTGTCAGGCTGATATCGACTATTAACAGTGACAGAAACTGCAACTCACACTGATGGAGCGTTTGGTTTGGAGAATCAATACGAAGTGATGCATCGTAAGTTCATCCCTTAATAAGTAATGAAAAGTTAATAGTTACATGCATGTGAGATCGTCTTGTCTTGTCAATCCCTTGATTTCAGCGTTAATGGCCTCCTTCGGCTGGTCTAAAATTTGGTTTGTTTGACTTTTTTTTAGCCGAAACAGTATTTTTCTTTCACAACATTTCAGTCAGAACAGTATTTTTCAGCCAGTTTTAGTCAAGTTTCAGACCAGCAAACGGAGCCCTTTATTCCGTTCTAAGAAAAATCGAAATGGGTAAATCACAGGCACTACTGGTACGGAAGTCTTCATTTATATCGTGGGGAACACATCACGTCCCCAACTTATAGACGGACTTCCTAAAGAAAATGGGATTCTGTTGACTATTCAGAATTGTAGTCTGGGAAGTAATGGCAAGACAGGTCTGCGTATAGAAAATTAGCATCGAGAAAACTAAGTGATGTGGACTCTTTGGGTTTATCGACAAACGCGAGATCTGACTCTGAAAGGTCTCGACTCCTTCCTTCCTTGTTAACAGAAAGAACAGCGTGAATTAGGGGTGACATTTTTCTGAATTCTGTCACCACAAGAAATGAATTGTCGAAAACGGCTGGATGCTGAGATAAGCAGGACTGACTGAAGTACGTGCTGACTGACTGTTGAGTGAGACATCCATGTGAGCATTTGACTTAAAATGGTCCAAGTCTGATATTTGGAATACGGTTATGTTTGACCAATGAAAGGGACTATAGTTCATTATGATGGTGTTCTGATGAACAGATAATTTGTAGAGCACTAGTAACTGTAGTACCTAGTTTTAAGAATAAAACCAGATATACACCATATGTGAGTCTAGAAAGTTAAATATCACATATAGCTACAAATAAGGGTAATATCGAAAGACAATGCTCAATATATAACGTACTTAGTATAAAAAATATAATCTTAGATAACAAACAGCGGAAAGACAACTCCGATCTTAGGGTAGAGACTCTAATTCCACAGGGATAACTGACTGATTGATCACAAGTCTAACTCCTCCAGACTAGTAATCTGGTATCTATCTGGGATTTTTCCAAAGATTTAAAAAGTAAAGCAAGCGTAAGTACATGTACATGTCGTACTCAACAAATATAACATGGGGTTCACGAGGCTCAAAAGGTTGACACTGGTTAACTACGATTAGCTTTTAACGAGTCATGATTTTAGCAATAGGGTGGCAACAAGTTTATCCACAAGCACACGTAAACACATGATTAGGTAAACATGAATAATGAATAGCATAAATGAATAATTCTTACTGACCATCTATTCCATAAGGGTTCCAAGGCCGCTCGTGACCGTGAGCACGGTTGATATACTTGTTTTACACAGGTTGTACACTTTCACTATGAGTCGTGATTTACCCTTTCGCCCGAGGTGATCAGCCTCTTGACCCACTACCAAGATCATGGTTTAATTGAGCACTAGGAAAGCTACCTAATGCATATCCCATAGGAGACAAGGTATAAGTTCAATTCTAGAGAATTCTTATCAAGGTGACACATGCAACATGAATTAAATGTATTAAAGTGAATAGGAAACAAGAATAATCCTATGCTATACTTGCCTGAAACTCTGATCCTCCTTCAAGTCCAAAACTTCAAAGATCTGCTTCTTGATTCACCACGTATAGCTCACCGACTGGACATGATCATAAAGCACTACATAAGAATCCATGCAATCATACACAAAAGCAAACAATAGAAATAAATTAGAACAATACATCAAACAACAGGTAAAAATGTTTTAAAGATATGGCCTAATGAAGATAGTGACAATTTTGTAAATAGATGGAACTTGATTTTTGAATTAAAATAAATATTGTAACACCCTCGGTGTTACACTATAAATCTTTTACTAAAACGTGTCATGAGCATCATGGTTATGTGTTAATACATGTGATATAGTGTGTAGATCAAATTCCGTAACTTAAAACGATCAACGAAAACTTGAAACGAAAGTTACATTTCATAGTTCCATTATATCATTTAGGGTTTTAAACCAATTTTTATTAAGCGAAAACACTATAGAATGCATATATGGAACTTTAATAAAGTTAGAAGTACAAACTTTGTAGAGGACAATAAAATACCTACGGTCGGAAAATGAATTCACTAGCTAACATACCTAATAGCTTGGAAATCAAATTTGATGCGAATCCGATCAAGACTTAGCTGATTTCATAAGTCTGGAAAGTGGTTTGACAAAGCCATGTTTGATAGTTTTTGTAGAAGAATTGGATTAAGTAGTGGTGTGGTTTCATGGCTTGTTTTAGTAGCTTATTATGTCCTCTTAAGAATTTCATAGGTGGCTCGGCTCTGCTCTTCCAGACACCATCGTTGTTTCGCTCGGGTGCAGTGGCATCTCATGGCCGCAGCCGTCGTCGCCAGCATGCGCACGTTTCCTCTGTGTTGCGTTGTCACATCGCGTACGCCCACGCCGTTTGCGTCACATCACCGCTTCCGTTGTTGCGCGCTCTTGCTGCACTGACACATGGCCGTGTTGCCGTCGGCTTGCCAATTAAGGCGCTACGGACGCACGAGCCATGCCAACTCGTACGTGCACGTGTAGCCTCCTTTGTGTGCCCTTGTCCGCTTCTATTGAGTGGCATGCACCACTCTGCGCTCCCCAGCCACCTCCACCTTAAATGGCATCGCACCGGTGTCACCGAGCCACGCCAAGGCCAGCTCACAGCACCGGTCCAATCTAAGTAATTGCGCACGCTAGAAGCATAATTGGGAACCTAGCTACGTGCCAAGCTCTCCCACTGTTGATGATGAGGACATCATTGGCTCAAATATGACCATGCCAACCACTTCTATACCAAAGGTGCAACCATTCTATATGAGGCTTATCATTGATGCATTTGATGAATTGGTGCTCCACCATAAAATGTGTTCATTCTCATTTTCAGAATTACTTACATGGATCAAGGGAAGGCTTGATTGCATATGGAAAGCATGGAAGGTTAATGAAGTTGATTGGGGACCAAATCCAAGTATTCCTAACGTCCTCTGCTAGGCCACCACATCACTTTGGTTCCAAGGACAGAAAGAGTCCAAGTCCAACACGTTTTGGAAGTTGAATTCGGACTGCAAAATAGTCCCAAATTGCGACGGTCGCCACGACTTCATACGGACTCCGATTGGGACGTTCTAGCACTTTTTGGAAAGCTTATCAAGTCTATTTTCCAACGGATCTGGACTCATGGCTATATCTTATCTGATGCTTCCGCAGTCGTCATTTCAATGCCAGGACCTTTTCTGCCTTTGGTGCTGCGTCACCCTATTTTGGGCCGATGGTCCATGTATCAAGTTGGGTCCATTAGGGACGCGTCCTAGAGTTGGAGAATGACCCCAACACCCCCTAGTCGTTCCCCTAGGTATTAATAAGGATTAGAGCCGCCACAAATAGATGGGGTTTTGTTTTGTTGAAAGTTTAGCCATTGCTACTTCCTAGTAGACGCGTGTGTCGACTAGACCATCCGTTCTACTCGATTCAGAACCCCAACTTTGTGATTTCAGATTGGTTTTCATCTCCATATTTGCAATTGAGTTGCTTGTTCTACTTGTTCTTGCTTGTTCCTCGATTGCTTGCAGGAATTACCCTAGTGGTTTGGTTGATCGTGCTCCACAAGATCGCGATGGCTGTTGGAGGTGGTGTATCGGTTGCTAAGGCGTAGCTTGGAAGGCTGTAGTCGGGCCGTGAACGTCATCTCCATCCCCAAATAGAGTTATCCACCTTCTCTCATCGAAAGATTGGGATTCACCCTAGCGGGTTCATATCAGTTGGTAATCAGAGCAAGGTTGATCGGTGAGAGACTTCCAGTTCTTTGTTGTTTTTAATCTCCTATAGTCTAGAAAAAGCCAAAACAAAATTAGTAGATTAGTTCTCCATAATCCCAAAACCCCTTTGTGCTTAATACTATTACTGCTTAGTTAGGGCTTATTGAATTAACGGGTGCATCGTCATGTTAAGTTGCTGGTCTTAGCGTTTAGTCGTTTAGAGTTTCGAGTTCTAGTCACGTTTCTGTCACCATAGCAGATTTGAGTTTATTTGTTTCTCTCAACGAATCCGAGTGGATTTTCAAATTCTTTTGTTTTGTTTACCACCATTATCCTAGCCACATCCTTGGAGGTTTCATCCACGTCCATATTTCCATCTACAAAAAGGAAATCCAACAAGATCAAGATAGAATTTGATTCGGAGTCCTATTTTATCCTGAAAAGAAAAGCACCATATTTCCTTTGTCAGGAGTCTGAATAGGGAGTTTAAATACAATCTGGAAACCTTAACTTGTCCTCTTTCCAATGGATCAGAGCTTGCTCCGAAATTCATTCTGAGCGCTTTGCAATTGCCCTGGAGATTTGCGCGTCTGCTGGTTTTGCAAAACAACCACTTGTTTGACTTTGCTACTGAATCACCCTTCCCAAGGAAACATTTAATTGTTGTAAGTAGCTTGTTAATTCTTGTTGCAAAAATTTCAGTTTTGTGCTAGTTGAAAAAAAAACAGAAAAAAAGATAGAAGAAAGAAAGAAAAGAAAGAAAGAAAAGAAAGATAGAAAGAAAGAAAGAAAAGAAAGAGAAAGAAAAAGAGAAGGGTTTTCTTTTGTTGTTATTCCTGTCCTTGTGATCCTTCTTTGCTGCAGCTCAGTGACTTTGTTTGTGTCCAGGCTCGCGTCTCTAGCACGTACTAGCCTAGGACCAGCATAATAACGTCGTTGAGCATTTGTTCAATTTGCTTGCAACTAACGTGGTTCTAGTACTTCCTTTCTTTAGCCCACCTACAGCTCCACATATTCGACTACAGCTTGAGAGGTTTTTGTTGCTGCGGCACCGATACACTTCGCTCCACGGTTATAGACTTGTTGGTTGTCGTCACCTCCTGTTTGGCTTGGTAAGAACTTGTAAGGGCTTGTTTTAACAAGTTGAGTTTGAGAGAATTACAACCAACACATCCTAGTAGTTGATAGGAGGATACATATTATTTTTGTGTTTCTTGTTTTCTACTAATCATGGCAGGTGATATGGAGATTTTTGAGCTATTGAAACTAGACCCTCATATTCAGGATGTCATTCAACACTTGCCGTTATATGATGGTAAGTTTGATCCTCAAGCTTACATTGATTGGGAGTTAAAAGTAGACAATGAATTTGATGAGCATGACTTGTTCGAGAAACAAAAGATTTGTATTGCCTCCAATGTTTTGACTGAATTTGCTTTGCTAGAATGGAAACACATTCGTAGGCACAAGAAAGTTCTAGAATCTTGGGAAGACTTCAAAATTCTTTTTAGAGATGCATTCATTCCTGCATATTATGTTGATTATTTGCTTGCAAAATTAGACAACTTGAAGCAGGGTAGTAAGACTGTGAAACAATACTACCATGATTTTAAGATTTGTATCATGTTTGGTGGATTGAATGAATGCATGGAAGATGTTATGAGTAGGTTCATGAGAGGGCTCAATTCTGAAATTCGAACCTTGTTAATTAGCAAATCATATTGCCATATTGGTCAATTGTTTTGTCTTGCTCTCAATGCTAAAAAAGAGATTCTATTATCTGTGAATACTTGCCAGAATGATGTGATCCATAATGTCCAAAATTTGTCCACTCTGCATGCTAATGAAGAGCAACAAATAGTGGAACCCACTACTGATTTTTTGTTGTCACAAAATGAATTACTCGCTGTTCCTTGTGATAAAGAGGAGTTGTGTGCTGATGATTCTTTTACTTCTATGCCACAAGTAGCGAATAAGTGTGATACTTTTGGTTTGGAACTATACAAATGTGCTGAAGATAAGCTTTTTCATCCTATTACATGTGCACAAGATGAACTGAATTTGCTGTCCTCTTTAAATACTTTGGGTTATATTAAATTTGATATTCTGTGTAATCTAAATTGTCTAAAAGAGAAACTTAAATTTGATTCTGGTTTGCCAAGTTTTAATCATTGTTCGCTTCATGCAATTGGCAAATATGACAGCAAAAGAGAATATTTGGTGCATAAAGTTTATATTTGCTCTAATCTAAAATATCCTTTTGGGCCACCACACCATGATCAAATTGAGGGCTGCACTAATACTAATGATGTCTTGTAAAGTTTTCCTAGTTTTTCCCATATGCAACAGGATAAATATCAAGAAGGGGAGCATGGTTCACTTTTACCTACAACACATCTTCCAACAAAGGTCAAACCGAGGACGGTTTGCTGTCAAGAAGGGGAGAATGATGAGGACATCATTGGCTCAAATATGACCATGCCAACCACTTCTATACCAAAGGTGCAACCATTCTATATGAGGCTTACCATTGATGCATTTGATGAATTGGTGCTCCACCATAAAATGTGTTCATTCTCATTTTCAGAATTACTTACATGGATCAAGGGAAGGCTTGATTGCATATGGAAAGCATGGAAGGTTAATGAAGTTGATTAGGGACCAAATCCAAGTATTCCTAATGTCCTCTGCTAGGCCACCACGTCACTTTGGTTCCAAGGACAGAAAGAGTCCAAGTCCAACACGTTTTGGAAGTTGAATTCGGACTGCAAAATAGTCCCAAATTGCGACGGTCGCCACGACTTCATACGGACTCCGATTGGGACGTTCTAGCACTTTTTGGAAAGCTTATCAAGTCTATTTTCCAACGGATCTGGACTCATGGCTATATCTTATCTGATGCTTCCGCAGTCGTCATTTCAACGCCAGGACCTTTTCTGCCTTTGGTGCTGCGTCACCCTATTTTGGGCCGATGGTCCATGTATCAAGTTGGGTCCATTAGGGATGCGTCCTAGGGTTGGAGAACGACCCCAACACCCCCCTGGTTATTCCCCTAGGTATTAATAAGGATTAGAGCTGCCACAAATAGATGGGGTTTTATTTTGTTGAAAGTTTAGCCATTGCTACTTCCTAGTAGACGCGTGTGTCGACTAGACCATCCGTTCTACTCGATTCAGAACCCCAACTTTGTGATTTCAGATTGGTTTTCATCTCCATATTTGCAATTGAGTTGCTTGTTCTACTTGTTCTTGCTTGTTCCTCAATTGCTTGCAGGAATTACCCTAGTGGTTTGGTTGATCGTGCTCCATAAGATCGCGACAGCTGTTGGAGGTGGTGTATCGGTTGCTAAGGCGTAGCTTAGAAGGCTGTAGTCAGGCCGTGAACGTCATCTCCATCCCCAAATCGAGTTATCCACCTTCTCTCATCGAAAGATCGGGATTCACCCTAGCGGGTTCATATCAGCAGCCATACCATGTCGAGCTTCAATTTGAAGATTCCCCGCCGTCGACCACCTTAAGACCGAACGGCGACGCCCATCCAATTTGCCTCGCACCGTCTACCTCCGTCCAATTCCATGCACCATATCTTCGCCTTAATCCCCTCCATCCCGTGTGCACCCCACTTTCACCGCCACTGCCTTCCCGACGCCGCTTACACGGTCGCGCCACTGCCACCGTCGCAGAGCTTGCTGTGCGCGTGTGTGAAAGCTCTAGTTTGGTTTTGGTGAATTGATGAAACCCTATGTGCTAACCTAGTTTATCAAAGTGATTATGAGATAGGTAGCACTACTCCAAGTGGTGAAGCAAATGCAGATCATGACATGATGATGGTGTTGACATGGTGATGATCAAGTGCTTGGACTTGGAAAAGAAGTAAAAGAAATGCAAAAGGCTTAAGGCAAAGGTATAAATGGTAGGAGCCTTTTTGTTTCGGTGATCAAGACACTTAGAGAGTGTGATCACATTTAGGATTGATAGTCATACTATTAAGAGGGGTGAAACTGGTATCGAAATGCGGTTATCAAAGTGCCACTAGATGCTCTTACTCATTGCATATGCATTTAGGATCTAGTGGAGTGCTAACACCCTTGAAAATATTTGTGAAAATATGCTAACACATGTGCACAAGGTGATACACTTGGTGGTTGGCACATTTGAGCAAGGGTTTAGAACTTCATCGGTGGAGTGTCCGTCCATAGAGTGTGGACAATCCAACGGTGCCATCGATGCCCTGTACAGAGAAGATAGGGTTTCACATAGTGCATCGGACGCTGGTCAAGCAGTGACCAGACGCTGGGTCCTATGTTCGGTCAGTAGAAGTAGTGAACGCGCGGTCTTAGTCTCATGACTGGCCGCTGGTGCGAAGAGTGACCAGACGCTCCGGGTCTACGTCCGGTCAGTATGACGTATGCTAATGTGGCGGTGTACAGAGGAGACAGTGAGTGACCGGACGTTGGGTGAGTCTGATCGGGCATGACTGAACGCGTCCGATCGTGAATTTTCGCGAATGGAACCTTACTGGAAATGACCGGATGCTGAGGTCCTACGTCCGATCACTTCAAAACAACGTGTCCGGTCACAACTTAAATGTACTGATGACCGTTGAGATCGGGCAATCAGCATTTGAAGCAGGGGCCACGTGGCATGCATCGCGCGACCAGACGCTAGGGTTCAGCGTCTGGTCGATCTAACCGGCACGTCCGGTCACCCCATTTTTTCAGTGGACTGAGGAGCCAACGACTCTATTTCATGGGGGCCTCTATTTAAGCCCCATGGTCGACTCAAGCTCACTCTCTTGGCCATTTGTATTGACACAGCAACCTTATGAGCTTAGCCAAAGCTCTCCCACTCATCTCCATCATTGATTCATCATCTTTGTGAGATTGGGAGAGAATCTAAGTGCATTGCTTGAGTGATTACATCTAGAGGCACTTGGTTTTTGTGTGTTTGCTATGGGATTTGCTTGTTGCTCTTGGTGGTTGCCACCACCTAGACGGCTTGGAGTAGCGGAGGAGGATTGGCACGAGTTGGTGATTGTTCATGGCCATCTCCGATGACTGTGAGGGGACTAGTACCTTCCCCGACGGAGCACCGAAAGGTAACTCTAGTGGATTGCTCGTGTCATTGAGTTACCTCACTTGTGGATAGGTTCTTGCGGTGTCTAATTGTGTGGATGAGATTCGTGCAATACCTCTTAGCCACCGAACCACTAAGTATTGGTCGACACAACAGGGACGTAGCATGTTGGCAAGCACGTGAACCTCGGAGAAAATCGGTTGTCTCTCCTAGTGTTTGATTAAGTATTCATCTTGTAATTGGTTCACTCCTCTATGCGGCGGTATAATCACTCTACTCACTTATTTATATTCTTGCAAACTAGTTATAGCAAGCTCTTTAGTGTAAAGCTTGCTTTGTTGTTTAAGTTCATCTAGTAGAGCTCTTTAGTGTAGCAAGTGTGAGAGCTCTTAGTGAGTAGTAACATAGCAAATTGTGTGTCTAGTGATCATAGCAACTAGAATTGTTGGATAGGTGTCTTGCAACCCTTATAGAGCTAGAGCAAGTTTGTATTTCACTATTTGTTATACTAATTAAATTGCTCTAGTTGGTTTGTAGATTTTTAAATAGGCTATTCACCCCCCTCTAGCCATATTAGGACCTTTCAAGTGGTATCAAAGCCGTGGTCATGGTTTGATTGAAGGCTTAACAACCTTGGTGTCAAATTATGGCTTAAGTTGTGTTCAACCATGTGGGGGGGGGCAAACCACCGTTCTTTGATGGCATATGCTATGATTATTGGAAGAAAAAGATAAGGATGCATCTTGGTTCAATCAATGATCAAGTATGGGATGTGACCGAGAATGACTATGCTATCATTAATCCCGACAATCCCACCAACTAATATAAGACCAACAAGTAATGCAATACAATGGCTCTCAACACCATATACAATGCTATTGATTCCAAGGTGTTTGAGCAAATTAAGGATTGTGAAAGAGCTAATGAGGTGTGGAGGAGATTAGAGGAAACATATGAGGGCACATCGGCGGTGAAGAGTGCCAAGTTGTACAGCCTCAAGGATAAGTTGACAAGCTTCAAGATGAAGGATGATGAGAGCATTCCGAAGATGTTCCATCGGTTGCAAGTAATTATCAATGACTTGAAGGCTTTGGGAGAGAAGATCAAGGATGATGATGTCTCTCATCGGTTCTTGATGTGCCTACCTCCAAGATTTGAGATGTTGAAATTACTTATCATAAGAGGATGATTGAAGGAGATTACCCCTAACCAAGTACTAGGTGATGTCATGACACAAGAGACATACCGAGTGGAAAGGAAAGGGGTTAATAAGGATGATAAGAAGAAAGACGAAGATAAGAAGAAGAAGAGTGTAGCATTCAAGGCTAGCTCATCATCTAAGAATAAGGGCAAGTCCAAGAAAGAATCAAGTGATGGTGAGGATCTTAGTGATATTGATGATGAAGCCATGGCCCTATTTGTGCACAAGATGAGCAAATTCATGAAGAAGAAGGGTTATGGTGCAAGAAAGAGAAGAGATCACACCAAAAGCAAAGAATATGTGAGAAGATGCTACAAATGCAAGAGCCCCGATCACGTTGTAGCCTATTGTCCCTACAATAGTGACAATGATGAGAATAAGAAGAAGAAGAGCAAGAAGGAGAATAAAATGACCTTCCAAAAGAAGAAGGGTGGAGGCTATGTGGTCACTTAGGATAGTGATGGCTCTTTGGATAGTGATGATTCTAGTGATGATGGCAAGAAATCTATCAAGAAAGCACTAGCAAGCATCACTATCAACAACAAGCCCTCCATCTTCGATACTCCATCGACATGCCTCATGGCAAAGCCTACCAAGGTAAAATATGATGGAGTGATGATGATGAATGTGAAAGTGATGCTTATAGGAGTGATGATGATGATGAGGAGTACTCAAAGGAGGAACTCATGGACATGTGTGAGCAAGTGCACACTTGCTTTGAGATGAAGAGAAAGGAGTGCAAAGAATTGAACAAGAAAGTCAAATTTCTTGAGCAATCTCTTGATGAGCTCAATACCACTCATGAGAGGCTAATAGAAGCCCATGAGAAGCTTGGCAAAGCTCACTCTAAGCTTGAAAAGGCTCACTCCTCTCTCATCGAGCAAGTCAAAATGGAGGAAGCCAAGAAGGAGCAAGTGATTGTATCATGTGATGTGGGACTAACATGTGATATCATTGATGAATCTTTTCATAAGTCCTTTGTTGTTGCTCCCACTAACCCTTCTTATAGCACCACTACTTCTACTTCACCTTTGAGTGATGGTCTCACTAGTGATGCCTCACTAATGGTGGAAAATGAGATCCTCAAGAAGGAGGTGAATGAGCTCACTCGTGCCTTAGGCAATGCCTATGGTAGAAATGCCCGCTTGCTAAAGTGCTTGGGTAGCCAAAGGTTTTCTCACAACAAAGAGGGATTAGGCTATACCCCCAAGAATGGTAAGGTGGCCTTTGTAACTCCCAAAGTTAGCTTTGTGAAGGGCAATGGTCGATTTTGCAATAGATGCAAGCAAGTTGGGCATATGGAGCAATATTACAAGACTAACAAGAACACGCAACCTAATATATCCTCAATTAAATTTGATTCTTGTTATATGCTTGCTAAGGGTGCCAATGGTGTGAATGCTAAGTTCATTGGTACACCAATTGTGGGCCTAAAGAAGAAGGTCATTTAGGTACCAAAGACCTTGGTAACTAACCTTCAAGGACCCAAGCAAGTTTGGGTACCTAAAAAGAATTGATCTTTTTTTGTAGGTCAATTATAAAGCCAGAGGAAGGCATTGGGTGCTTGATAGTGGGTGCACACAACACATGACTGGTGATCCAAGAATGTTCAATTCAATCAATGAAAACAAGAGCAATGAGATTGATAGTATCACATTTGGTGACAATGGCAAAGGCAAGGTTAAAGGTCTTGGTAAGATTACAATATCCAATGACTTGAGTATTTCCAATGTGCTACTTGTAGAGAGCTTGAATTTCAACCTATTGTCGGTAGCTCAATTATGTGATCTTAGTTTCAAGTGCATATTTAGTGTGGATGATGTAGAGATCATAAGTGTAGATGCTCTAACTTGATATTCAAAGTATTTAGATATGAGAATCTATACTTGGTTGATTTCAATAGTAGAGAAGCTCAATTGTCAACATGTTTGATCACTAAGTCTAGCATGGGTTGGTTATGGCATAGAAGGCTTGGTCATGTTGGAATGAAACAATTAAACAAGTTGATCAAGCATGACTTAGTTAGAGGCTTGAAAGATGTCACATTTGAGAAGGATAAGCTATGTAGTGCATGTCAAGCCAGAAAGCAAGTTGGTAACACACATCCTAAGAAGAGCACGATGAGCACATCAAAGGCATTTGAGTTGGTGCACATGGACTTGTTTGGAGCAACTACTTACACTAGCATTAGTGGAAACAAATATAGATTTGTGATTATGGATTATTTCACTAGATACACATGGGTATTCTTTCTAGTGGACAAGAGTGATGTGTTTGCAACATTCAAATCATTTGTCAAGGGCATTCACAACGAGTTTGAAACAACCATCAAGAAAGTGAGAAGTGACAGTGGAAGTGAGTTCAAGAACACAAAAATTGATGAGTTGTGTGATGAATTTGGAATTAGGCATCAATTCTCGGCCAAGTACACTCCATAATCAAATGACCTAGTTGAAAGAAAGAATAGAACTTTGATTGACATGGCAATATCAATGTTGAGTGAGTACAATGTGAGTCATTCATTTTGGGCCGAAGCAATCAACATGGCTTGCTATTATAGCAACCGACTCTATTGTCACCCCATGATGGAGAAGACACCAGATGAGCTATTGAATGGAAGAAAGCCCAACATAGCATACTTTTGGGTTTTTGGTTGCAAATGCTACGTATTGAAGAAAGGCACTAGATTGAGCAAGTTTGAAAATAAATATGATGAAGGTTTCTTGCTTGGTTACTCCACTACTAGCAAGGCATATAGAGTTTGGAATTTGGCTAGTGGTACTCTTGAGGAGGTTCATGATGTGGAGTTTGATGAAACAAATGGTTTCCAAGAGGAAGATGAGAATCTAGATGATGTGAGAGGCACTCAATTGGTCAATGCAATGAAGAACATGGACATTGGTGATATAAGGCCTAGAGAGGTGATTGATGATAAAGATGATAAGAATCAAGTGCTCTCTAACTTAAATATGTAAGCTAGTGATTCTCATGATCAAGTTCAAGCAAGTACTAGTGATGACAAAGTGCAAGATCAACAACAAGTGGCTAGTTCATCATCTCAACCAAGTAATCAATCAAATGCAAGCAATCAAGTGCAAGTGCTTCAACCAACCAATGTTGCAAGAGATCGTCCAGTAGACACTATCATTGGTGATATTTCTAGAGGTGTGCAAACTAGATTAAGATTGGCTTCATTTTATGAGCATTTCTCATTTGTGTCATCCATTGAACCTAAGAAGATAGATGAAGCTTTGAAGTATGTTGATTGGGTCAATGCTAAGCATGAAGAGCTAAACAACTTCACAAGAAACCAAGTATGAGAGTTAGTTGAGAGGCCTATGGATCATAATATAATTGGAACCAAGTGGGTCTTTCGGAACAAGCAAGATCAAGATGGGATAGTTGTAAGGAACAAAGCAAGATTAGTGGCTCAAGGTTACACTCAAGTTGAAGGTCTTGACTTTGGAAAAATATATGACTCGGTTGCAAGATTGGAAGTAATTAGGATCTTGTTAGCCTATGCTTGTGTCCACAACATCAAGTTGTACCAAATGGATGTGAAGAGTGCATTTCTAAATGGGTACATCAATGAGCTTGTGTATATTGAGCAACCTCCCAGTTTTGAAGATGAGAAGAAACCCAACCTTGTTTACAAGTTGAAAAAGGCTTTGTATGGATTAAAACAAGCACCAAGAGCATGGTATGAGAGATTGAGGGATTTCCTACTCTCTAAGGGATTCAAGATGGGAAAGGTTGACACCACTCTCTTCACCAAGAAGCTTGGAAGTGACTTATTTATATTGCAAATCTATGTTGATGATATTATATTTGGGTCAACAAATCAAGATTTTTGTGAGGAGTTTGGCAATATGATGGCAAGTGAGTTTGAGATGTCCATGATTGGAGAGCTTAATTGCTTCCTTGGTCTTCAAATCAAGCAAATGAAGAATGTCACATTTGTGAGTCAAGGCAAGTATATCAAGGACATGTTCAAGAAGTTTGGAATGGATGATAGTAAAGCTATTAGTACACCAATGGGGACAAATGGAAACTTAGATAGTGATGCTAGTGGCAACATGGTGGATCAAAAGATGTATCGGTCTATGATTGGAAGCCTACTCTATGTGACCGCATCAAGGCCGGATATGATGTTTAGTGTATGCATGTGTGCTAGATTTCAAGCCTCACCAAGAGAAAGTCATTTGAAGGCAACAAAGAGAATATTGAGGTACTTGAAGCATACACAAAATATTGGATTGTGATATCTAAAGGAGCAAGATTTGAGTTGATTGGATATTCGGACTCCGATTATGCGAGATGCAAAGTTGAGAGAAAGAGCACATCGGGCACATGTCAACTATTAGGAAGATCACTTTTGTCTTGGTCATCAAAGAAGCAAAATAGTGTGGCACTTTCAACCGCCGAAGCGGAGTACATTTTGGCCAGTAGTTGTTGTGCTCAATTACTTTGGATGAAGGCTACTTTGAGTGACTTTGGGATCAAATTCAAGCAAGTGCCATTGCTATGTAACAATGAGAGTGCCGTAAAGCTCTCCAACAACCCGGTTCAATATTCAAGAACAAAGCACATAGATATCCGCCATCATTTCATAAGAGATCACCAACAAAAAGGGGACATTTGCATTGAGAGTGTGGGCACCGAAGATCAACTTGCCGATATCTTCACCAAGCCACTTGATGAGAAGAGGTTTTGCAAGCTAAGGAATGAATTGAACATACTTGACTTCTCTAATATGTGTTGATGCACCCCCACTTATATGACATGCCTCTCCTTCGAGCAATCCAAGGTAAAAGTTGATTGGCATGGCATACATCCTTGCTAAGGACATGTTTAGTGCATCTAGACATCTTTCATATTTAAATAGGCTCATTCATGAAAAATCAAATGAATTTGATGCTTGTATGGTACCACTATTGCTACTATGCTTAATTTGGTCTAGTGATAGCATATGACATGTTTGTGGGCTTGTAAACCTAGTGTTTGATCTAGAAAGTGAGCTCTAAGTGTTAAACTCAACATGGTACAAGTCTTTTGCAAGTAATCTCAATTGAACCAAATTGGGAGAATGATCCTCACTTCATATGGTTTTACCTCAACCTATCTAAAATTTGAGCTCACCTTTTGTGCTAATTATTGACAAAGGGGGAGAGAAATTCACAAAGATAGTAAGATAGGGGGAGCAAACAAATGAAATAACATTGTAGAGCAAACAAATGAAATGACATTGCAAGGGGATCAAATCAAAATTGTACACAAGTAGGGGGGAGCAAGCTCATAAACTTGTATGTTGCATTCAAATGTGCATTTCATATATTTGCTTGCATGGCACAAGTTTTAAATTTCAATATCCGTGCTTGTGTGGTGTATGCTAGTTGTAGGTTTGAATGATGAAATGAAAAACTAGCATGTGTAGGTTAAGTAACTAGACTCATGCTCACATTATGAAAACTAGACCCTTACTTCTAATATTGATCTCACGGGGTATTCTAGTTTTTTTTGTGTATGTCTAGTTACTAATGGTGCTAAGGATGGTATATTGGTGCACTCCGATTGGTATCACACTTCAAAGGTCCATCTTTTATACCTTAGCATCATTTGGTAGAGATTGACTCCTATATTTCCTATCTAAGCATATGTGCAAGCTACAATCCAAATTCTTAGCACATATACAGGGGGAGCAATTGCTACCATTTGGGATTCATGAAACTTGTCCATATCCTTTTACACATGGTAAATATGCTTGGGCAAGCAACATGGATTCAATTAAAATTCAATTCATATCTTTGGGTAAGGGTTGTCATCAATTACCAAAAAGGGGGAGATTGAAAGCTCTAGTTTGGTTTTGGTGAATTGATGAAACCCTATGTGCTAACCTAGTTTATCAAAGTGATTATGAGATAGGTAGCACTACTCCAAGTGGTAAAGCAAATAAAGATCATGACATGATGATGGTGTTGACATGGTGATGATCAAGTGCTTGGACTTGGAAAAGAAGTAAAAGAAATGCAAAAGGCTCAAGGCAAAGGTATAAATGGTAGGAGCCTTTTCGTTTCGGTAATCAAGATACTTAGAGAGTGTGATCACATTTAGGATTAATAGTCGTACTATTAAGAGGGGTGAAACTGGTATCAAAATGCGGTTATCAAAGTGCCACTAGATGCTCTAACTCATTGCATATGCATTTAGGATCTAGTGGAGTGCTAACACCCTTGAAAATATTTGTGAAAATATGCTAACACATGTGCACAAGGTGATACACTTGGTGGTTGACACATTTGAGCAAGGGTTTAGAACTTCACCGGCGGAGTGTCTGCCCGTAGAGTGTGGATAGTCCAACGGTACCACCAGCGCCCTATACAGAGAAGATAGGGTTTCACAGAGTCCACCGAACACTGGTCATGTAGTGACCGGACGCTGGGTCCTGTGTCCGGTCAGTAGAACCAGTGAGCGCACGGTCTCAGTCTCATGACCAAATGCTGGCGCAAAGAGTGACCGAATGCTCAGGGTCTATGTCCGATCAGTATGACGTATGTTGATGTGGCGATGTACAAAGGAGACAGTGAGTGATCAGACGTTGGGTGAGTCCGGTCGGGCATGACCGAACACGTCCAGTCGTGAATTTTCGTGAATGGAACGTTACTGGAAATGACCAGATGCTGAGGTCCTGTGTCTGATCACTTCGAAGCAGCATGTCTGGTCACAACTTAAATGTACTGATGACCGTTGAGATTGGGCGATCGACATTTGAAGCAGGGGCCACATGGCATGCATCACGTGACCGGATGTTGGGGTTCAGCGTCTGGTCGATCTGACCGGCGTGTCCGGTCGGCCCATTTTTTTAGTGGACTGAGGAGCCAACGGCTCTATTTCATGGGGGCCTCTATTTAAGCCCCATGGCCGGCTCAGCTCACTCTCTTGTCCATTTGTATTGACATAGCAACCTTATGAGCTTAGCCAAAGCCCTCCCACTCATCTCCATCATTGATTCATCATCTTTGTGAGATTGGGAGAGAATCCAAGTGCATTGCTTGAGTGATTCAATCTAGAGGCACTTGGTGTTTGTGTTTCGCTACGGGATTCACTTGTTGCTCTTGGTGGTTGCCACCACCTAGATGGCTTGGAGCAGCGGAGGAGGATTGGCACGAGTTGGTGATTATTCGTGGCCATCTTCGGTGATTCTGATGGGACTTGTACCTTCCTTGATGGAGCACCGAAAGGTAACTCTAGTGGATTGCTCGTGCTATTGAGTTATCTCACTTGTGGATAGGTTCTTATGGTATCTAATTGTGTGGACGAGATTCGTGCAACACCTTTTAGCCACCGAACCACAAGTGTTGGTTGACACAACGGGGATGTAGCATCTTGGCAAGCACGTGAACCTCGGGAGAAAGTCGGTTGTCTCTTGCCCTTTGGTATTCTCCTGATGATTGATTAAGTATTCATCTTGTAATTGGTTCACTCCTCTACGTGGCGGTATAATCACTCTACTCACTCATTTATATTCTTGCAAACTAGTTGTAGCAAGCTCTTTAGTGTAATTAGAATTGAGAGCTTGCTTTGTTGTTTTAAGTTCATCTAGTGGAGCTCTTTAGTGTAGCAAGTGTGAGAGCTCTTAGTGAGTAGTAACATAGAAAATTGTGTGTCTAGTGATCATAGCAACTAGAATTGTTGGATAGGTGGCTTGCAACCCTTGTAGAGCTAGAGCAAGTTTGTATTTTGCTATTTGTTATACTAATCAAATTGCTCTAGTTAGTTTGTAGATTTTTAAATAGCCTATTCACCCCCTCTAGCCATATTAGGACCTTTCAGCGTGGCCAGACACACCCGGTTATGAGGACATCACTACTTCATCGCATACAACCAAGTAGAGGAGGAGGTCCAGCATGGGCGTCCAATTCATCTTATTCATGGTGGAAGCCCAGTCCAACTCAAGTTCGAGTCCGATTCGGACTTCAGAACCAGTCTGCCTTAAACTGGTCACCCAGGACGCATCCTGACTTTGTTTTCAACGATCCATATATGGTTGGAAAGCTAATTTGATAAGGAAGCCAATCCAAGTGGTTTCACATCAAAAGACCTTCGGAATCAACAGGAATCGTCAAAACAAGTTAGCGTCCAGAATCCGCCAGGGTGCTGCGACACCATCTTTTGGTCCGTTGGACCGTGTATCATGTTTGGGCCCATTAGGGGGCGCGTCTAGGGGGGTGATGCCCAAGACTCTATAAATAGCAGCCGTCGCTCTCCTTAGGATTTGGGTTT
This sequence comes from Miscanthus floridulus, assembly GCF_019320115.1. Taxonomy (NCBI): domain Eukaryota; kingdom Viridiplantae; phylum Streptophyta; class Magnoliopsida; order Poales; family Poaceae; genus Miscanthus; species Miscanthus floridulus. The sequence goes on along the minus strand of NC_089582.1, from coordinate 86,640,332 downwards.
TATTTAGTTCTTGATTTTCTCGTGAAACAGACATCGTTTTGCTGCAACTGTGCCGCCAAGGCTGCTTGCTGTGAACCAGGGCCCCAGTTCTTGATCTTGTTCGCCTGTGGTGATTAGTCCTTTCAAATAAAGACTTGAACTCTTTCTTATTATCATAAGCCTCATATTTATTTGCAATTTCAGATTGTGTTTATCTCGTTCTTGCTTGTGTTCTCAATTCGCCTACAGGAAAGTCTTCTCGGCGAGGTCAATCGCGTTCACGTGATTGATAACCAACGGAGTAGTGGTGTAACGGTTGTGGGGGTCCGAATCAGTCTTGGTTCGAAGCCTAGATCATAAACATTAAGTCTCCACCAATCGACGCTATCATACCTTTTGAAAGATCGGGCCTAGTCTACATCACCCGGTCCATCCTCAGACAAACCATCACCATAGGAGCAGTCAGGGTACGATAGTGGTGCTGTTGAGTTAGCTATCTCTCCCTACGGTGGCTTAGGGTGACGGGAGTGGTCGCGCCGCCAGCGCGCATGGCCACGTCGTGGCCGCCGCTTCCATGAGCTCCGCTACCCCTGTAACTTTGGCTAGGGTAGGCTCTTGGGTCGTAGGTGTTGTTCGGCTCACAGGCTTGGGTGGGGATGGGCCTGGTTGGCCGGCGTGACCGCCCGGTGCCGTCGCCGCCGCACCGGTGCGTGCGCGGGTGCTCGAGGGTCTGGCTGTTGTGAAGATAGAATGTTCCGAGGGCTAGATTGCTTAAGTCCAGACTATAGGAATAGTGCTATGGACTATGAATTGATTCGGTATTAGGGCGAGGATGTTTTCGCAATTGTGCCGGCGCGCGCGGGCCTCCACGTCGTGGGCCGTTGCTGCACGGTTGGGCCACGCCGGCGGGTCACGCGTGCACGTGCTATGCGGGTGTGGGCCGAGCTACGATGGGTCGCGCAGGTGGATTTTGGTTTTCTTTTTTTCTAGGGAATTAGTAAATGTTTATTCAATTTAGTTTTGAGCTGATCTTTGAGAAATTATAGTAAATTCTATAGGTGTCCAAAAATAGCGAAACAAAATTTGTTAGGTTCACAAAAATGTTATCTATCTGTTGGTGTACTTACTTTACAGTTATCTATGATAATGATAGATTAATTAATTCATTTAGGAAAGCTTAGTATTATTTAGCTTAATATTTGTAGGAATTTTTGTGGCAAATTGATAATAGTTTTAGGCATGATTTTTTATAGTAAGTTCATTAGATTATTATGTGCTCACTGTAATTTTTGTAGCCTTAGAATATGTTGATAAATAGGGTAGCTAGTACTCCTTGTTTTATCATATATATAGTAAATTGATATTAAGAATAGGGATGCCTTTAGTTGCTAAGATAATGCATGCAATGTTTCATACCTGTTAGTGGTAATAATAGGTAACTTAGCATCTTAGTCGGTAGAACTAGCTTAGTAGCTTGATAGATGTATTTTATTTTAAGAGTTGTTGTTGCCGTATTATTAAGTGTTGCATCATCATTTCATGCATGTAGATAACGAGCTGGTAGAGTTCATGCCTATGGGTGAATAGGAGTATGAGGAGATCATTAAGGAGTATGAGGAGGAGATTCTCATATAGGAGGGAGCTCTGGAGCCATCAGTTGCTGACTTTGTTGACACGCCGCCTGCCCGAGACAAGCCTCGGTGCATAACCCTATTTTTGAATGATCATTGAATATATATATGTGATATGCATTTACGTTATAGGCATTTTATGAAAACTACATGCATAGAGATACTTACCTATGAGTCCTACTAGTATAGGTCGAGTAGCTGCTATGCTCAAGATTTTGACAGCGTGAGTAACCTGCCGTTACTCACAATAGGTGATTATTATTATCACTCATGATAAAAATGGGGGAAAGGAAAATGGAGACCGAACATGGATATGGTATGGGTATTGGCGGGTATAAGAGGTTGTGTCTTGCGGCCAACAGGGCATAGCTTGGTTACACTTTTTCCCTGTCTGTGTCGGTTAAGGACCAGCCGTTGCATTGGGTTCTAGGCAAGTCACAGACTTATTATCCCGAACACATACTTGTGTATAGGCACAGAGAAGGCTTGTTGCTCTCTTGTCGTGGGTTCTGGCTCTTTTCACACCGACTGATTCGAGGCGGGGATGGTGGAGGTCTAAGCACCATACTGAGTCCGAGACACAGGAGCGGGGGCTTGGAGTCCAAGTTTGGACGGGGACCTGACCCCCGTGATAGAAGAGTGGTGGGTTGGTCCTGCTTGTGCTTAGGGTACAAGCAGGGCGTGTGTTTCGGAGTATCCGGCTGGGCACATTGATTCGTGAATCATCGGCGATCCGGTACGGCTTGTCTATAGTCTAGCACCGTAGTAAGAACTGAAAGATAAAAGGTGATGAAATGGAACTATTTGCTCAACTCTTGCTTGAAAGTAGAACATATGCTTACATAGAATGGCTAGATAATGAATTAATCATGACTGCTAATTATAACATAAATAAGGATTCACTATTAATATTACTTTCTGCAAAAAGGAAACCTAGCAAATCATAAAAGCTTATCATATACCTTGGAGTCAGAAAATTATTCCCACTAGTCGGATACGTCTTGCGAGTACATTATGTACTCAGGGTTTATTTACCCCTGTTGCAGGTGCAACTTGAGGAGTGGCTGTTGTGTGAAGGATTCTTCTGGTGGGCACAGACGAATCCTTGTACATTATCGATAGATGTTTCTTTACATTCTGCTATTTTATTTCCACACTCTGAAATTGGTCCTATAATAATGTATTTCTAAGAACTCTAGATGTATGAAATGGACTAAGTAATGTAAACTCCTTCTCATTATTGGATCCTGCGGGAAAAATATGGATTATTCGGGGTCTCCCTTAGGGTGTGCTCGACGGAATCCGCCCGATGTAGCTCGCTCTCGGGGTGCTTAGTGTCTAGGGGAAGACAAGCGCCTCCGTAAGTGCGTTATTTCGGGCGGTTCTGCCACAAATACAAACAGATTTTTAAATCGAGATCAGGGACCGCGGGTTCTAAATCGGCAAAACACAGGAGCTCTTTAGAAAAACTATAGGGATGGTGGGTTATATACTTAAAAACTTGGAGGACTCTTTAGTAAAATTGCCTACGAAGGGGTATCTTCTAATCTGGGCCATAGATCTTAGATCGGACGACTGAAAATGATTGGGATGGATGGGGTCGCCGGCACAGTACCTGGACGGCGGTGCCATGGCCAGAGAGCAGAGGAGCTCGCTGGCGCTCCTCGTTCTAAGCGTTCCGACCACCGTTTGTCTCGGGAAAGACTCGAGAAACAAGAGGAGAAGAAGGCGAACGCGATGGAGGAGTCAGAGGGGACCGCAGTGGCTTGGTGACGAAGCGGCACTCGGAGCAGCGGCTCGGGCTCACCGGCGTACCTACGGCGGTGACACTAGAAGAAAAGAGAGCGAGAGAGAAGAAAAGGAGGGTACCGGAGGCTTTCTTACCTCACGTAGAAGCTTGGCAAGGCAATCTCGGAGGCGGAGGGGCGGCGGAGCAGCGAGTCCCACGGCGGCGGATCTCCGGTGTCGTGCGACGTGTGAAGCTGCGGCTGCTACGGCCTTGAGCAGGGGTGGTGCTTGCTCTAGGGTTCGGGGAAAGCGGCGCGGGGTACCGCTGCTACTTATGAGGCGGGGGAAGCTTGCGGGACAAGCCAAAATGGCCGGGTCGGCGTCGACACGGACTCCTCCATGGAGTCCGGTGTGGCGACGGGTTGAAGATGGTCCTGACGGACGGGGCCCACCGGTCAGCGAAAGAGAGAGGGGGAAAGGGAAAGGCGCCGCGCTGCTGGGCCGACTGGGCCGGGCGTGCAGCTGGGCCAAGCTAGGAGGGGCCGCGGGAGGAAGGAAACGGGTGGGCCGTTGTGGGCCAGAAGAGAGGAAGAAAGCTTTTTTTTTATTTCAAATGTTTTCCAAATGCAATTTCAAATCCAATTTAAATTCTTTTGAAATTTTGTTCGAACTCAATCATCACAAAGTAAATTTGCAGCAGCATGAATGCTCAACCATGTAGCTAACCCTATGATAAATTTAATTTAATGAAAAATTATTATTTCCTATGTTTTTATGAACACCAGAAATGCAAGATTAAATCATTTTTCATCTATTTCAAAAAGGGTAAATTTTAGGGTGTTACGGCAACTTACATCTGGCGAAACTGAGCACTTGCTTTCAATATACGAGTAGTATTTATATAACTAGTAGGAGGCACCCCTCCTGTTTGATAAAAAAAATAAAGAATCCATTTTGCAAAAACAAAACTGGTTCGTGAACAAATTATGGGAGTTCGCGAGTTCCTGAATATTAGTTAAGAATTTCAGTCAAATTGTTTGAACAGATTTGGGTGACCATAAAACAGGAGCAGAAATAACCATTGGCAGTTAAAGTGACCAAGAGTTGGAGCCTTGGAGGATGTCAACATTCAGAATGCCAATTGAGCTAACATCGTGCTTCGCCAGCCTAACACATTTCGCCATTTCGGCATCAAACTTCCTCAACCCACCACCGATTACACAATAGACTGGGACAAAGCCTTTTGCCCCACACAAGTTTGAACTTACAATAACACGAAAGCACAGCATGGAAACCATGGACAAATTAAGGCACAATGCAATGCAGCAACACCAATCCTAACTCATCCTCTTTTAGTTGCATCAAGAATCACACCACATTCATCTAGTAGTAATCATCCCATATAGATTTGGAGTAGAAAACTTATTAAACCACATTGGTTATCATGATCATGCTCTGGACATCTCCTGCTGCTGCTGGTGGAGGTTGCCCTGGTACTTTGGGTCCCTTCGGACGATGCGCTTCCAGTACCAGTGCTTGTCGAAGAGCATCCAGATCTCCTCGATGGGCACCTGCTTGGTCTCCGGCAGCAGGAGGATGACGAAGATGGACATGACGACGATGAGCGAGGCGAAGAGCACGAAGACGCCCCAGCGGAGGTGGCACAGCGCGGCGAGGAAGCACTGCGCCACGGCGGCCGTCCAGAAGAGGTTGACACACACCACCACGCTCTGCCCCGCCGACCGCATCTCCAGCGGGAACAGCTCGCTGGGCACCAGCCATCCCAGGGGGCCCCAGGACCAGCCGTAGGCCACCACGAAGAGGCAGATGGCCACCACCAGCACCGTGCTCACGCCCTTGCTCAGCTCCTCGCCTTTCCCGAACTTGAGGGCAAGGATCACAGCAACGACGACCATGGAGGAGATCATCTGGATGCCCGCCTCGATGAAGAGGAAGCGGCGGCCGAGACGGTCGACGGAGACCATGGAGATGAGCGCGCCAACGACGAGCATGGAGCCGGTGATGATGGATGAGTAGAGCGCCGCGGAGGATCCAAAGCCAAGGCTCTGGAAGATGACGGGCGAGTAGAAGAGGATGGAGTTCATCCCCGACAGCTGCTGGAACGCCGGGATGCCGAGCGCGCCGATGATGAGCTGCGGCCGGTTGCGCACGGCGAGCAGGTTCCGGAACGTGCCCGTGACGGCGCGCGCGGCGTCGCTGGCCTCCTTGAGGTCCTCGAACTCGGCGTCCACCTTGTGCGTGCCGCGCACCTTCTCCAGCACGCGGCGCGCCTCCTCCAGGTGGCCGCGCTCCACGAGGCTGTTGGGCGTCTCCGGCAGGAAGAGCGCTCCGACGAAGATGGCGGTGGCGGGGCCCATGGCAAGCCCCAGCGAGAGGCGCCACCCCCACGGGTGCAGCCGATCCGTGAAGTAGTTGATGATGTCGGCGACGAGGATGCCCAGGCAGGTGGTGAGCTGGAACAGCTGGTTGACGGCGCCCCGGATGCGGTAGGGGGCGATCTCCGAGAGGTAGAGCGGCACGGCCTGGTTGCCGAAGCCGATGCCGACGCCCAGGAGCACGCGCCCGACGATGAGCATGGCGATGTTCATGGCGGCCGCGTTGATGGCGCCGCCCAGGAAGAAGCTGGTGGCGCCCACCATGATGCTGGCGCGCCGGCCGCGGCGCTTGGTCACGTAGGAGGCGCCGAAGGTGGAGACGAGGCCCGCGAAGTAGAGCGAGGAGGTGAAGAGCGTCAGCAGCTGGTTGTCGTACTTGCAGTAGTCCGTCTCGTGCAGGTGCGCCTGCTTCCGATGGTACACGTCCGGGAAGAACTTCTTCAGGAAGTCGTCCATGGAAGTCACGCCGCCTGCAGCCATGGATTTCGCGTCAGGAACACCAGGAGCAAGCGGCATCTTTCAAAAAAAATTCTTTTTTCTAGTGCTTTCTGCTTTGAAATGTATTTCGCGTAATCAGACATGTTTTCGGTATTGTTTCATTTCATCATGGTTAAAAATAAAATGCTTCATTTCACAATGGTTATAAAAATAATAAAGGCTAATTTTTAGTGATGTCACTTGCAGAAGTGCGGTTGAGATTATCTGTGCTCCACGAAACAGAGTCTGTTGGTTGGTTGGTTTCTGAACTGTTAGTTGTGAGAAAAAAATAACAGTTGACTGGCTGACCTATCTGAAACCATTCAGCGAACGGAGAGTACAGGGATGAGACGAAACAGATTTGGTAATGGTTGTCAACAAACATCAACCATTTTGACATATATTAGGAGGGTTGAGTTGTAAAGCGGTTTTCCTTCCTGTGATTCTCTGGTCTAACCCAATGGATTCATTTTCAGTGCAAAGCATTCAACCATGATGGAGACCATCCATGAAATTCGGATCACAATATATTCGCCACCAGCTTTTCTAAATATCTATTCTATTTCGAAAGCTTGTACAATAAATCGTTGGGTGGGTTCAGGAGCAATCATTTGTCGCACCTTTCACAGACCCGAGAAAGAAGTAGAGAATCCATCATCAGAGGGAAAAAAATTATGAGGAGAGCAGAGTCATCAAACGCGGACAAGAATTACATTTCTATTTCTACATAAGACGTCCGGATCATTTTCAGCAAACATTTTTTTTAGAAAAATTTCAGCAAACAAAAATTGCATTCAACAAAACGAACTACGGAAAGGAAGAACAGGGTACGTATGAAAAATCGCAAGAAGAAAGAGCAGTGGGTGGGGAGGAATGAGGAAGGGATACTGACTAGAGACTCCGAGGTCATAGCCGAAGAGGGATCCGCCGAAGGAGCCGACGATGCAGGCGAGGATGAAGTAGCCGGTGATCTTGCCCTCGTAGAACTCGGCCCTCCCGCCGGCCGCCCCGCCGCCGCCGAACCCGCCGGCCATCCGCTGTCGTCCCTTCTCCTCTCCTCTCCTCCTGACCGGTTTCAGAGAAGCAGGAAGGCCCTCGCTCTCACTTCTCTTCAGACGACGCGCTGCACCTTACGTACTCAAGACTCTCTACCCTGAAAGGCTGAAACAAACAAAGAAATAGGCGTGGGGGGGGGGGGGGGGGGGGGGGGGGGGGGGGGGGGGGGGGGCGGGGCGTGGCAGGGGAGGGGGTTGGTGAAGGAGATGAAACGGACGACGACGACGGAGAAGGCAAACCAAATCAGTGAGGAGAGCGCACACAAGTCAACAGCGGCGAGTCAAGAAACTGACAAGGGAGGCAGCAGAGGAGAGCCAAGACAAATCAATATCTCCATCGCTGAACACAAGATACTCTGGAGTACCTCCTCTGTTTCCTGGACCAGCTCAGGAATGCGTGCTGTGCCTAGTACAATATTCAACGCCAGGCCAGATAACTGAAGATTAGGTAGTAGTAAATAAATATGTTAGGAAGCAATCCGTTCATCAAGAAGAAGAACCAATAGGATTATAGAGATCCCATCCAACCAGATTAGTGACATGGATCAACCTTAGCCTTAGATCTAAATCCAACCATCAGTGTAATCTCTCCCTGTAATCACTGTAGTTTCGTACGGACTACTCCATCTTTCGGAACCGACATCACCGGGAGCGCTACCCGTTGGGAAGCCGCGTATCCGTGTCCCCGAACGGGCGTCTGACAACTCCCGTGGCGTCGCTTCAACCTGTATAAATTGTGAGATCGATCAATGGAAAAGTATGGTTCGATTCATTCTTTCTCTCGATCACTACTGTTTTTAAACACGTTATCAGCACGCTCTGAGAATCGAGATTCATTCAAAAAAAAAAAGCGCAAAAGAGAGCAAAAACCGCATGATTTTAACAAGGGTAAGGACATTCCTAAAAAGAATTTTGACAAATCCCAACTTTGTCAAAAATGTGGTTGTTACAGCCACATCACTAAGAAATGTCGTACCCCCCGTCACTTGGTTGACTTGTACTTAAAGTCCGTTGGTCGTGATCGCCCAAATCAAGGACGCAAGTACGAAGCTCATTTCAACTTCCAGAATGATGTTACGATGCAAGATGTTGCTCCGTACAACTTCACTAATGACATTAACATGGCAGAAGCTAGTTGCTCCAAAAGTGTCCCCAATACACTGAGCAACCACAAGACTCCACCACCTGCGGAAGACGACTTAATGGACACGGACAAGATGCTTGTAGAGTTTGCCTCTACTGACATGTTTGGAGATCTCAATTAGACTCCCATGGTCCCTAATTAGTACTATGTACTCATTATGTCCCGACAAAGTGTTGTAAATTATTGCTAAATATAGCAGTCTTGTAAATATTTGTGGCTTGTATGCTATATCCTATATATAGCACATATATGTACCAAGCACAATCGAAAATCAATAAAGTATGTATAATTATATATATATGTCATTCTCAGATTTTTAATTCTCTTTCATATATATAGATTTCTACGGGACAAATCCAATGGAGGAGGAAATGTGCCTTGTAGATAGTGGTACTACAAATTCTATACTAAGGGACACCAAATATTTCCTAACTCTAACTAAGAGACAAGGAAATGTCATAACAATCGCTGGACGCGATGCGACGATAGTAGGCTCTGGTTGCGCTACTATTACGCTCCCCATGGGTACTCAAATAACAATTGAGGATGCATTATTGTATCCCGATTCAACTCGTACCTTACTTAGCTATAGAGATATCCGTAAAAACGGATTTCACGTGGAAACACATGAAGAACATAAAGAGGAATTTCTCCTCTTAATTAAAGATACCGAACATGGCAAACAACTTCTTGAGAAAATTCCCTCTTTACCATCTGGAATATATTATACATACATCAGACCCGTACCACATGTTGCCTATAAAATAATTTTTCAGAATGTTAATGCATTCCAAACTTGGCATGATCGCCTTGGTCACCCTGGCATAGGGATGATGCGAAAAATTATAAACAATTCCCATGGTCACAACTTAGCTAATTCTAAGTTCCCAGAATCTTCTGATTTTACATGCACCGCATGTGCAACTGGGAAATTGATTTTAAGACCATCTTATCTTAAGATCAAAGCTGAACCACTTAAATTTCTTGAAAGATGTTTAAAAACAGTAGTGATCGAGAGAAAGAATGAATCGAACCATACTTTTCCATTGATCGATCTCACAATTTATACAGGTTGAAGCGACGCCACGGGAGTTGTCAGACGCCCGTTCGGGGACGCGGATACGCGGCTTCCCAACGGGTAGCGCTCCCGGTGATGTCGGTTCCGAAAGATGGAGTAGTCCGTACGAAACTACAGTGATTACAGGGAGAGATTACACTGATGGTTGGATTTAGATCTAAGGCTAAGGTTGATCCATGTCACTAATCTGGTTGGATGGGATCTCTGTAATCCTATTGGTTCTTCTTCTTGATGAACGGATTGCTTCGTAACACTCCCCCTGATCGCATCCAGTCTTGAGATCAAATAATATCTTCAGGGCCTCTAAAAACCTTGTAGGAAAAATATGAGGTGTTATATTGTTGATATGTCATTAAACTCCTCAAAAACCCAGTGGGGAAAAATCAGGAGAAATGATATGACATATTTTTAATATAGCACCTCATATTTTTCCTACAAGGTTTTTAGAGGCCCTGAAGATATTATTTGATCTCAAGACTGGATGCGATCAGGGGGAGTGTTACGAAGCAATCCGTTCATCAAGAAGAAGAACCAATAGGATTACAGAGATCCCATCCAACCAGATTAGTGACATGGATCAACCTTAGCCTTAGATCTAAATCCAACCATCAGTGTAATCTCTCCCTGTAATCACTGTAGTTTCGTACGGACTACTCCATCTTTCGGAACCGACATCACCGGGAGCGCTACCCGTTGGGAAGCCGCGTATCCGCGTCCCCGAACGGGCATCTGACAACTCCCGTGGCGTCGCTTCAACCTGTATAAATTGTGAGATCGATCAATGGAAAAGTATGGTTCGATTCATTCTTTCTCTCGATCACTACTGTTTTTAAACAAAATAAACAAAGATTGACCGGCGGATTGGTTCCGCTGTTCCGGCCAAGAAGCCAGCCAGCGGCCCAGCGCCGATCCAATCTGCCCGTGCTGATCTGGTTGGGGGACGAACCAACGGCAGCTCGCAGAGGACTGGGAGGGTGGCGGGAGGTCGTTGGGATGGGTTTTTTTTTAATCTCTGCGGCCGCGCGGAGCTAGGCGCGCCGCAACCCAGCCCACCCCCCGTCTCCTGCTACCTGCCAGTCAGGCAGTGCTGCTGAGTGCTGGCTGGGGATATCAGGGCGTCCGCGACGGAGTGGTGGAAGTCGCCAGCATACGTGGCGAGGAGAAGTATATATATAAAAAAAGAAGGAAATAGCTTGCCTGATCTCTCACAACTAAAAAGATTAAAAGATGGACACTGTTTTAGTGCGACAATTGCCTTGGGTTTGTCCGTCTACGCTGGCTCCCCCATGCGACAATCATGGCAGTTGGCATGCGGACCCGCATGCGGTGGCTCCCCGCGCGACAATCATGGTAGTTGTGTTATTTTCCTTGCATGTGTGGCAGAACCTCCTAAGAAATCAGACCCACGTGCATCTATCGTTGTCTCAATAGACTTCTGATAGCGTACAAAAGTTCCCAACAACTTAACAGATCTGTCGGGTGTCCTCGGAAAACCCGAATCATCCACGAATCTTTTCCGAACAAGATCCCAATCACAGACATTGCAGATTACAACAGTTTTCAATATACATATCGGAGATTATAAAGCGAAAGATTTAAGTTTTAATATTACAAACCAGTTGTTTCAAACTTACAAAACCATAAGTGTCATACAACCATAGTAGCGGGATAATATTACATTAACATTATTTTTCATACAAACTAGTGCCTTGTCCAAAGGCCATTCATCATTCCTCATCGTCATCGACTTCAAACACTGACATGCAGCAGGGACCAAAACAAGCCTACGCATGCGACTCACCTGCAACAAGGGTTAACAAACTCTGAGTACAAAAGTACTCAACAAGACTGACCCGATATAAAAGGGGTGAAAGACTTTAGAGATGCAGGTGTTGGGGCAAGGTAAGGATGTAGCAAGATTCAAAAGTTCTTTGCCAAAAGCTTACTATTCTTGATCCTATTTTCAAGTTTTCCCCTAAGTCTTCTTGGTTCATTATCTCAAACTAAGTGTTCATATTCCATGTTCCAATCCTTCTCATTCTATTCATTTTCTCAAGTTTTAGTAATTCACCAGTCCTGCATTGCTTCTGTAATGAAACGAGTCTCCATATCCGCGGAGCACTGGCAATTCGAATTGATTCAAGTCCCAGCTAGGGATTCCTTATCACACGACATATGTAGAACTTAATCTTGCATATATCAACCTCGCTACTAGATCCTCCTATACTAAGCCGTCTCCACGCCACCCGGGAGCACAGCACACCTCCAATCCGGCCACATTCCAGCCACGAGGGTACATGCTACTCCCGCCATCTCTCCACTCTCAGTGCGTGGGCATTCGTCTTAGTATCGAATTAGCCGAAGTAGGCTTACCGGAGTATGTGACCAGTACTACAAAGTGTCTCGTTCAGAAGATCCACAATGAGTGGCCTTTAAGCGACATAGTCGGCAACATTACCCAATATTCAAGATAAGTCACCCGACTAGTCTCTAGTTCATTCTACCTTCTTTCTTTCTTTGGTCAGGATGCCATCTTTAATTGTATCGAAACTTTTACTTTGAAAGCCTACCATAAAGCATACTAAGCATTCTACGCCTTTGTAAATGAAATCAACTTCAAGGATGGTAAACAATTAACAAGGTAGGCAATGCATCAAATAGGTAACATTTAAAATAATCAACTTAATGCAATAGGTAACATAGGTGATAAACTTTTCAAAGTAAACAAGGTAATGATTTAATGCATAAACCGGGGCTTGCCTTCGTTGACGATCTCGGGTTCCGGATCAGTACCACAAATATCGAATCCCAAGACAACCGGAGATTCTTCCACAACTTGCTCAACTAGGATCGGTTCACTCTCGGATTTTACACGAAATAATAACATATGCTTCAATATGATGATAATGTAAACATGATGCTTTCATGGTGCATGAAATATAATAACACCTTGAGTACAACTTTCCTTCACGGTACAGTTGCAAGCCAACAAAACCAACTTGCAATTCTACCATCAAGGATCACACAAAAATGTTTACTAAGAAACCCTACATTCTTCTAAAGAACTACCCAAAGTTTCACTCCAAAGTTCTACCCTTAATGAATGAAATCACTCATTAACTAAACTCTAACCAACACTTTAATGACCTAGGGCTTATGACCTAAGTGACTTGACCAAATTGATCTTAAAACCCTACTGGTCACAAAACATGACCAAAACAAAAATCAAACTCTAACCTAACACTTAGGGTTTGCTTTTATTTATTTTTTGAATTAATTTGAAAATAAGCCCAAAATGTACTTGTTCCAAATGACCTCAAAATTTTATGTAAGCTTCCTCATGACAAATTAGTGTACCAAAACAAATTTCATAATTTTTGAAGTTATATAGTGGCCTACAAAAATTATAGAAATTACATTTATTAATTAATTGACTGGATTTTTGAACATTAAAAATTTATTTAAATTTCAAGTTTCATATTTTTAAACCATAATAGAACATGTACAGAAGCTACACACAAATGTTCAGAATTTCTAGAGCTGTAATTATTTTCCTATGAATTTCCAAAGTTTCTGCACTATTCAAAATCTAGAAAATACAAAATCTCTGTGTTCTCTCCCTCTTCTCTCACTGACAGCTAGGGTCCGTTTGTCAGCGACACAAAAAAGGACACACAACGGCGCTGCCAGCTCTGGCCGACCAAACTCGCCGGCGGCGAGGCTCCGGCGAGGCGGACCGCACCAGCATGACCAACACCACCCCGTGAACCTACCCTGACACCCAGAACAGCAACAGATGCACCGGATGAAGCTCTACGTCAGCCATGGCAGCCACGGTGGCGCGAGCATGGCGGCAAGGCACTCTCCGACGTGACTGGGCTTCGACTGGGAAAACGATCGAGCTTACGAGCAACAGGATGTCACGGGGAAGCTAAACCACAAGAAGTATCGACGAGAGGCTCACCGGAGTGGCTTGACCACAGTGAGATGATCGTGGCGGAGCTCCGGCCGGTCACGAGGAAGAATGCATTGTGCTGGGCGATTTCAGCCAACTCAAGTGATGCGAGCAAGCCGAAGAGAAGCGCTAGATCGAGATGATCACGCTGGCGTAGCTAGGCACGACGGGAACGGTTCGACGGTGGCTACAGCGAGCGGCGGAGCTGAACGGTGGCGGAACAGAGCAGGAGAAGAAAAGAAAGGACGATGGCGGCGGGTGCTCCTCTTTATAGAAGGGAAGGGTGCGTCCAGCTTCGCCAGCTCTACGTGTCTTGAAGGAAGCGGCGAAGAAGCGGCATGTCACCATGCGAAGAAGCGGCGAAGACGGTCGGCGACAAGCAGCTCGGTGGCGAGCAGGAGAGGAAAGAGAGAAGGAGGCGGCCGGCTCTACGTGTCTTGAAGGAAAAGAACGAGCAGCGAGAGATGGACAGCTCCTGCATGCCCATGCACGGCAAGCAGGTGCGTGGCGCCGGTCGGAACCCGCAAGAACGAGCTCAGCGGCATCGGCGGCAAGCAGGAGGTGGTACCCTGCTTCAAACTGATTTTTGAAATATTTACAGAATTGCCACTGAGTTCATTTTACAAATTACTCCCAAATTTTCTGAAGAAGTTGAAAATCTCCAAAAATAAAAGTTGCCCAACATTTCAAGTTCTACAACTTTGCTTAAATGAACATTTTCAAATTCTACCTCCATTTTGAAATTTGAATTTGGGGTGCATTTGAGCATTTGAATCATTTCAAAATTACTCCAAATTTTATATGTAAACTTTAAAAACTTTAAATACCAAAGTTGATCCTTATAAAATAAGCTTCAACTTTGCTTTTTGTCACACCCCCAAATTCCAAATGGATTTTGAAATAGACAGAAGGGGCAAAAAGGACTTTTATGATTTAAATTTGAATTCACATTTGATTTGTTTACCTTTTTACTTAACTATGATTTTTGACCATTTACATGGCCCATTGGGGTTATTTGAGTCAATTGACACATGGTCTCACATAATCACATGAAATTTGACCCTTGTGGTCATGATCTTTATTTAGAGTTTTGGATCACATTACATCACATAACATAACAACTTATGAAATAAAGCTTATTTAGTGAATGCATTCAAAATTTTCTACTTTATGAATGCTTTGCAATGCATATGATGACATGTCAAGTTTTAGTGCTAGGTCAAAACACCAGAGGTGTTACAGCATGCCACCCCGCAAATACCCTGCTCGCCCCACAATAGTCAGAGATTTGCCTCCAATAACGCTCAAGATACAGCGGCCTCCAAATTGGAGGCTCGTGATCCCTCTCTCACCCACGCCGTCGCCTCCTCTCCCTGTGCCATCGACCTCGTCGTTCCCCGCTTGTCGTTCATCGTTCATGCGTCAGGGAAGGGAAGGGAAGAGAGGCAGGCGTCTTAACCGACGACGCTTTGGCTGGCGTCTCCATAGAACAGCGGCAAAACCTTGCCCGTGCAACTGTAGAAAGCACGTCTGTCTGCTCTATCCCATCATTGGTCACCTCCTGGCTCCCGCCACAGCAGGAGATCCGGAGGCAGGCATGAACGGAGCACGAGCACGGCTGCACGGGCGACCTCAATCTACGCCGCCGCCACCTCTAACTCGCAATTGAGCGCGCGAACCAGGAGGTCTTGGGTTCGATGTCACCCACGCTCTGCACCTTTCGATGCTAGGTCCGCATAGTCTAGGTCGAGATTTGTCTAAGCAAGGACGACAACTCAAGAACCGTGTAAGCTTCTTGCCTTTTTTATTGAATGAATATTGTACTGTAGATCCAGAGGCAGGCACGAACGGAGCACGATCACTGGCTGTCCTCAATCCACGCCTGTGACCATGTTAAAAATTGTGTTCCCTTTTGAAATTTCTGATTCTGCTAATTGTTGTTCTTTTACATGGACTGATGTCCGTCCTCAACAAGAATAATAGTAAATGAGCGAATTACTTTGAAGCTTCTCTTTCTGCAGACGTCAAAGAAAAAAATTCCCTCAGCTTTGATCCCATTACCAAACCATTAAAATCATGATGTAAATCACAAATTCAACGGCAATGATAGCATCATACAGAAATACACATAATTTTCAAGCTTGAGGGTGTACTGACCTTGCATGCCTTTCGACATCATGTAGATGCAGTAGACCTGTGTGGCTGCATGTGCTTTTGTGTGAAGTCAGACCATTTTTCATATGTCACTATTGTCCTATTTGTTGATTTTGGCACCCCTTATGGGTTGTTAGGAACTTGTGGAAGTTTGCAGAATCTAAATCATCACTTAGCTTTTATAGCTGCAACTTGGTTCTAGATATTCGATAATGATCTTTGGGTTGCTACCTTACTGAACTCAGGTTCTGCCACTGGAGCAGGTGGTCCTAGTCTGCCGTAATTGACGGTGTTGCCACTCCCAGGTTAGCCTATATCATCACTTAGCTTTTACAGCTGCAACTTGGTTCCAGATATTTCGATAATGATCTTTTGGGCTTCTACCTTACTGAACTTTAGGCTGCCGTCAACTTAGTTTGTACTACAATCACCATGAGTGCCACTCCCAGGTTAGCCTATATCATCACTTAGTTTGTATTTGCAACGGAAGGAGTAATTACAAGTGCATAAATGTAGACATGAAAATGAGTTCCAATCTGTGAATGGAGTGCTTATGAAGTGGATAATGTTCTGTCTTTTCTCAATTGCATGCCATTGAGCAATTGACGCAGCTACAAGTATCTACCTGGAGCTGACCCTGTCCCCTTCTAAAGCCTATTTATTCTTTGTTTATTTTAGCTTTCTAGCCATCAGCCAACAGGCTAAAATATGGTTACCCAAAGAGAAAGTACCTAATGTAAATGCATGTAAATGTCCGCCCTTGTAACTTGATTCAGACGATTCTTGTATTATCTGTACTGAACTGTAATTCTTTTTCTCTTTCTGCATTCATAATTAGTGCACCATCACCATGCATCGTGGTGGCCTACGGCTGGTCCTGGGCCCCCCCTGGGATGGCTGGTGCCCAGCGAGCTGTTCCCGCTGGAGATGCGGTTGGCAGGGCAGAGTGTTAACAGCAATCGGAGGATAGGAGGAAGCAGTCAGGATTGGAAGGGAGGAATCGGAGTTGGGGAAGAGAAGCAGAGCATGGGGACGAAGCTCAGAGGATTCTCGATAACTTGGGAAGGAGGTTCATACAATGTTCATACCCTCTACATTTACCGCTACGCTACATATAAGTCGAACCGGCAAGTTCACGCACACACTTGGCCTCAGGCTCACTCATGACGCCACTCTGGGCCGAAGAAGCGCACACTCTTGGTCTTGGGCCGAACTTGACGATCTTGGGCCTTCTCCTTGCCTTTAGAGCTTGCCTGGTCAGCACCCGTTGCCGGTTGATGTACAGGTATAGTGCTGACATTCCCCCCTTCTTGCGCGCTTGGATGATCCCAGACCAGAGCATGAGGAAACTGCTGCTGAAGATCTACGAGCTTCTCCCAGGTTGCCAGCGATTCAGGAAGATGAGTCCACTTGATCAAACCTTGCAGAATAGAAGTTGTACCTTAGCGTAGGTAGCGTCGCTGTAGAATTCGTTCAGGAATACTCCAAACCGAAGACTCTGATGGGGGTTCAGGGGTAACAGTATGATCCGCACCCACCGCCTTTTTAGTTGGGAAACATGAAAAACGGGATGAATGGTAGACAAAGGTGGAAGCTCCAAATGATACGCCACAGAACTGACCTTGGTAAGAATGCGATAAGGGCTAAAGAACCGGAATGCCAACTTATGATGGGAATGCTCAGCAAGGGAAGATTGAACATATGGTTGGAGCTTGAGGTAGACCCAGTCATTAAGCTCAAATTGCCGTTCGAAGCGGTGCAGATCAACATTCTTCTTCATGCGCTGCTTGGCACGTAGCAGATGTTGACGGATCAGCTCAGTGTTCAGAGCTCGATCAGATAACCAAGAGGCCAGATTAGTGATAGAAGAGTTGCGAGCAGCCTCAATGCCGAATGCGCTAGGGGCATAGCCATACATCACTTCAAATGGAGAACAACCCACAGCAGTGTGGAAACTAGTATTATACCAATACTCGGCCAAATCCAACCAGCTGCTCCACTGCTTAGGACATGCATGAGTGTAACAGCGAAGAAAGGTCTCGAGACACTAGTTGACTCGTTCGGTCTGGCCATCCGACTATGGGTGGTAAGTAGTAGACATGCACAGATCCACTTTTGCCAGCTTGAAGAGTTCCTGCCAAAACTTGCTCGTGAAGATGCGGTCTTTGTCCGACACAATGGCTTGTGGCAGGCCATGAAGCTTGAAGACATTAGAGAAGAAAAGCTTAGCCATAGAACTAGCAGTGAACGGATGCTTCAATCCAATGAAGTGGGCATACTTAGAAAAGATATCAACCACAACCAGAATGCAGTTAACAGACCCCGACATTGGCAACCCTTCAATGAAATCAATGGAAATGATTCACCAAGCATAATCTAGAACTGGGAGGGGTTGAAGAAGACTTGGTAACTTAGAACGGTCAGGCTTTGCCGGCTGGCACACCTGATAGACAGAGACAAAATCGTGCACTGCTTTGTTCATACCAGTCCAGGCAAAGTATTGCTTCAGTCGGCGGAGAGTAACCGGAATACCAGAATGCCCCCCATAGCATTGGAATGCAACTCAGAGATCAATTGCCACTGAATTTCAGTATTGGCACCCACCCATAAGCGAGATTTATACCTTAGAAGACTATTGAGGAATGTGAAGTGGGGCACCGATTGCTCATCTGTAGTCAGACGTGTGATGATAGATTGGGCATGCTCATCCTCAATATAGGACTTAGTCACCTCAGATAACCAGTGCGGTTCAGCTACCGAAATAGCAGCACAGGAGCCGACTGGGTACCGTGAGAGAGCGTCAGCAGCTCGATTCTCAGCCCCTTGCCTATAGACAATCCTGTAAGATAAGCCCAATAGCTTAGAAAACACCTTCTGCTGCCAAGGGGTATGGAGCTGTTGTTCAGTCAACTGGCTCAGACTTTTTTGATCAATCAAGATATGAAACTCCCCATATTGCAGATAGGCACGCCATTGATCTAGCGCCAATAGAATAGCCATATATTATTTTTCATATGTCGACAACCCCTGAGACTGTGGGCCCAATGCCTTACTGAGAAATGCCAATGGATGTCCCACTTGCATCAGTACAGCGCCAATGCCAATACCGCTGGCGTCAGTCTCCACACAGAATGGTTTCTTGAAATCTGGTAAAGCCAGAACCGGTGCTGAGGTAAGAGCATCTTTCAGTGCCTAGAAGGAGTTAGCTTGTGGTTCAGTCCAATGAAAGGGAACACCTTTTTTTAGTAATTTGGTCAACGGCTTGGCAATGATCGCAAAGTGCCAGACGAAACGCCTGTAGTAGCCGGCAAGCCCCAAAAAACTGCGCAGATCTTTGACAGACAGAGGCACTGGCCATTGCTGAACTGCGATGATCTTTTCAGGATCAGTAGCCACACCGACTTCAGAGATGACATGGCCTAGATAACGTAGTTGTCGCTGCAAGAAAGAGCACTTGGACATCTTGACTTGCCATTTGTCACGGCGGAGGAGCTCCAACTCCAAGTGTAGGTGGACAAGATGGTCTTCACGAGACTTGCTGAAAATGAGGATGTCATCAAAGAAAACCAGAACACATTTGTGAATGAGAGGATGTAACGTGGTATTCATGGCCTTAAGAAAAGTGGATGGAGCTCCAGATAACCCAAAAGCCATCACCCGGAACTCGTAGTATTGCCCAGAATGGGTCTAAAACGTCGTCTTGGGTTCTTCGCTAGGGCATAGACAGATCTGATGGTAGTCGACAGTTAGGTCCAGAGAAGAAAACTAGGAGGCCCCTTGTAACTCGTCCAGTAACTCCTCAATAACCGGAACAGGATACTTGCACTTAGCTGTTATGGCGTTCAGCTAACGGAAATCAACACAGAACCAAAATGATCCATCTTTCTTTTTGACCAAGAGCACTGCAGACGAAAAAGGACTGCTGCTTGGCTAGATGAGGCCTGAATTCAGCATCTCTGAAACTTGACGCTCAATTTCAGTCTTGATGGCTGGAGGGTAACGATAAGGCCAAACCTACACTGGAGCAGCACCAGCAACGAGAGGAATCTCGTGGTCATAGTGGCGTGCTAGTGGGTAGCCCTGTGGTGGGTCAAAGACATCTTTGAACTCAGACAATAAAGCTGCTAATTCAGGCGGAGAAGATGATGAGCTGTCTTCTAAAGCTTCTTCCTTCACTGCAGTGATTTGTAAAACTGCACCCACTGGAAGAGAGTCCAACTGCCCCTGCAACTGCATGTGAGTACCTACATATGTTACAGTCATCCACTTGTACCTCCAATCAATCTCCATGGGACTATGCACCATGAGCCAATCCATGCCCATAAAGAGATCGTACTATGATAGAGGAAGGACCTTGGCCACGGAAACAAAAGAGCACTGCTGTACTGACCACTGCAATTGCCTAAATTTAGTATTACACAACATCTGAGTACGATTGGCCACCATCACTCTGATGGGGTGAACACAATTGGAACTGCCTTGAAGATGAGCGGCAAGGGAAGCACTGACAAATGTATTGGAGCTGCCAGAATCCAGTAATATTCAGACCTGGCTGCCCTAAACTTCTCCCATGAACTGCATTGTACTAGGAGAAGCTTGATCAGACACCACCGCTGAAGAAAGAGTCATGAACAGCTGAGCATCGGCATCGAGGTCGTCAGGCACCACTTGATCATCACAATCATCACCATGACAGAGGTCCCAAACTTCCTGGAGCACATGCAGTTGAATTTGCTCAGGACAGTGATGGTCGCGAGACCATTTCTCGCCACACCTGATGCAGAGGCCGCGGGCCCAGCGATAGTCGCGCAGAGTGTTCAGCTTGGCGTCGACACCGCACGCTCGCCTGTCATCAGCACCCGCGACAGCTCGCGCCACATGCTCCGCCCGTTCACTGCGCCCGTCGGGTACTAGCTGGGGTGGTGGCACGCACGGGGGCAGCTTGGCCCACTGGTATGCGTCAGGACGATGCAACTCCTTCTTCCTTGACGAGTCCAACATTTCCTCCTGCAACAAGGCGAGAACCACGATAGTATCCGAAGTACCAAGTCACTGCATATGAACAACAGTATGGATCTCGTCGCGCAAGCCATCAACAAATCTCATAGCATAGTAGATGGGGTCAGTGTTTTTGCCATAAGCTATTAAGCCATCAATGATAGAAGTGAATTTTTCAGCATATTCTTGCACGATACTCGTCTGCCTGATGTGAAAGAGCTGATGGATAAGCAGTTCGTGCTGGTCTTTGCCAAAGCACTCCATCACTAAGGCAGTGAATTGTGGCCAAGACATCCTGAGCACTTGTTGCTCAACAGCGGGAAACCAGTGCGCGGCGGCCCCGGTGATATGCATCGTGGATACCTTGATCCAGCGACATGGATTCACTTCATACATCTCAAAATAATCAGTGTAGTTGCGAAGCCATAGGCGTGGGTTTTCGCCATCAAATTTGGGAAAATTCAGTTTAGGTAGTTTGTCATTAGATTGGTTAGTGTCCCAGAGCTTAGGTGCCTCCTGTGTTCCTAACCCTAGCTCCACAGCGGCCTGACCCGTATCTAGCATGGAACTAGAGTATGATTTACGCAGCGCAAAAGTAGGACGAGGAAGAGACTGCGGATGAGGGTGGGTATAGGGAGGGAAGTGACTGTGCGTACCCTTGACCGGGGACAGAGTTTGGAACTCGAATCCCCGGTGATGGTGCTCAACGCCGTGCCCAACAAATGGGCCAGTAACCTTGGGACCGGTGGAAGATGAGGCCGCGGCTCACGGTCTTGCGTAGGGCCGTCATCTCCTCCCATATCTTCTCCACAACGTCCTCCGACTTGCGAATTGCACCGATCTCTGAGCGGAGCTCCTGGACCGATGCGTCCACGGTGGGCTTCCATTCGTCGAACACCTTGGCTACGTCCTCGAGGTGGCCAAAGCGGTCGGCGAGAGTGCGCTCCACGGCATCGATGCGGTTGCCGAGGGACGTGTTCACGCTGGTGATGCTGCTCTCCAGCGACGACTTCATGGATTTCATCTCATCGAGCATCAACTTGAAGTTGGGCTCCATTGCTCCCCGATCTCTGCGAAAGCGGGTGAAGTGGTCGTGATCTATTTGGTGGGGCTCCAGGGTAGGATGGGTGAGCAACCGACTTCCGATTCAACGCCGATCAGATCAGCCTCGACTCGGACCTACGGGTTCACATGATCCACACCGAAGTGAGAGATCGGTGATCAACCTGGCGACGGGAGTTACGATCTAGGATCGAGGCGAGGAACGAGAAGCAGTGCCGAGGAAGGAGGGCTCCGAGTACCAATTGTTAACAGCAATCGGAGGATAGGAGGAAGCAGTCAGGATTGAAAGTGAGGAATCGGAGTTGGGGAAGAGAAGCAGAGCACGAGGAAGAAGCTCAGAGGAATCTCGATAACTTGGGAAGGAGGTTCATACAATGTTCATATCCTCTACGTTTACCACTACGCTACATATAAGCCAAACCAGCGAGTTCACGCACATGCTTGGCCTCAGGCTCACTCATGACGCCACTCTGGGCCGAAGAAGCGCACACTCTTGGTATTGGGCCGAACTTGACGGTCTTGGGCCTTCTCGTTGCCTTCAGAGCTTGCCTGGTCAGCACCCGTTGCCGGTTGGTGTACAGGTACAGTGCTGACACAGAGCGTGGTGGTGTGTGTCAACCTCTTCTGGACGGCCGCCGTGGCGCAGTGCTTCCTCGCCGCGCTGTGCCACCTCCGCTGGGCGCGTCTTCGTGCTCTTCGCCTCGCTCATCGTCGTCATGTCCATCTTCGTCATCCTCCTGCTGCCGGAGACCAAGCAGGTGCCCATCGAGGAGATCTGGATGCTCTTCGACAAGCACTGGTACTGGAAGCGCATCGTCCGAAGGGACCCAAAGTACCAGGGCAACCTCCACCAGCAGCAGCAGGAGATGTCCAGAGCATGATCATGATAACCAATGTGGTTTAATAAGTTTTCTACTCCAAATCTATATGGGATGATTACTACTAGATGAATGTGGTGTGATTCTTGATGCAACCCAAAGAGGATGAGTTAGGATTGGTGTTGCTGCATTGCATTGTGCCTTAATTTGTCCATGGTTGCCATGCTGTGTTTTCGTGTTATTGTAAGTTCAGACTTGTGTGGGGCAAAAAGCTTTGTCCCAGTCTATTGTGTAATCGGTGGCGGGTTGAGGAAGTTTGATGCCGAAATGGCGAAATGTGTTAGGCTGGCGAAGCACGATGTTAGCTCAATTGGCATTCTGAATGTTGACATCCTCCAAGGCTCCAACTCTTGGTCACTTTAACTACCAAAGGTTATTTCTGCTCCTGTTTTATGGTCACCCAAATCTGTTCAAACAATTTGAGTGAAATTCTTAACTAATATTCAGGAACTCCCGAACTCCCATAATTTGTTCGCGAACCCTGTGGAATTAGAGTCTCTACCCTAAGATCGGAGTTGTCTTTCCACTGTTTGTTGTCTAAGATTATATCCTTTATACTAAGTACGTTATATATTGAGCATTGTCTTTCGATATTACCCTTATTTGTAGTTATATGTGAGATTTGACTTTCTGGACTCACATATGGTGTATATCAGGATTTGCTCTTAAAACTGGGTACTACAGTTACTAGTGCTCTACAAATTATCTGTTCATCAGAACACCATCATAATGAATTATAGTCCCTTTCATTGGTCAAACATGACCGTATTCCAAATATCAGACTTGGACCATTTTAAGTCAAATGCTCACATGGATGTCTCACTCAACAGTCAGTCAGCACGTACTTCAGTCAGTCCTGCTTATCTCCAGCCGTTTTCGACAATTCATTTCTTGTGGTGACAGAATTCAGAAAAATGTCACCCCTAATTCACGCTGTTCTTTCTGTTAACAAGGAAGGAAGGAGTCGAGACCTTTCAGAGTCAGATCTCGCGTTTGTCGATAAACCCAAAGAGTCCACATCACTTAGTTTTCTCGATGCTAATTTTCTATACGCAGACCTGTCTTGCCATTACTTCTCAGACTACAATTCTGAATAGTCAACAGAATCCCATTTTCTTTAGGAAGTCCGTCTATAAGTTGGGGACGTGATGTGTTCCTCACGATATA
Organism: Miscanthus floridulus; assembly: GCF_019320115.1. Taxonomy (NCBI): domain Eukaryota; kingdom Viridiplantae; phylum Streptophyta; class Magnoliopsida; order Poales; family Poaceae; genus Miscanthus; species Miscanthus floridulus. The sequence continues at coordinate 86,616,630 of NC_089582.1, read as the reverse complement.
AATGAAGACTTCCGTATCATTAGTGCCTGTGATTTACCCATTTCGATTTTTCTTAGAACGGAATAAATGGCTCCGTTGGCTGGTCTGAAACGACTGAAATTGGCTGAAAACACTGTTCTGACTGAAATGTTGTGAGAGAAAAACACTGCTTCGATTAAAAAAAGAAATCAAACAGGCCAATTAACGCTGAAATCAAGGGATTGACATGACAAGACGATCTCACATGCATGTAACTATTAACTTTTCATTACTTATTAAGGGATGAACTTCATATTGATTCTCCAAACCGAACGCTCCATTAGTGTGAGTTGCAGTTTCTGTCACTGTTAATAGTCGATATCAGCCTGACAAACATGTTGATGGTTTTTCTGAATGTTCACATGGTCCAACATATGGTCCTTTTAATTGGGCTTTGTTCTTGTCACCAATTTATTCGTCTGAAAATCAGAAGTTGCAACTTTTTTAACGAACTGTTTGCATGATTTATGCGTGCCTTTTTTCTCTCTCTACAATGTACAGTGTCCTTTAAACTGGGGTATCTCTGTCTGACTGGCGTGAGAGCCCATACCCAATACCCATTTCAGCCAGAGTTGCTCGGTCCCTATCAATGGTCAATCAATCATGCCATACTATTTTCAAAGATCAAACATTGACCTCTCTCTGTCAATTGTTCACATATGGCCTCACTCAATATTGATATCATGTGGTTCAGTCAGTACTGCTTATCCCTACAGGTCCAACTGTACTTTACTATAAATTGTTTATCCTGAAATAGTTCTGAAACACCACAATCCTCGATTCTTGCCATCCTTTCGTTCATAAGAGCAGCGTTAACATCACATTCATGATGCAATTGACTTGAACATGAAGTTAATATTTTCCTTTTTTTTTCTACCATTGGTCACTGTCAGTTCTTGTTTTGGAGCTCACTACTGAATAATATGCAGCCTGTTCGCTTGCTCGTAAACGATCGTAAATTTCTAGCCGGGAACAGTGTTTTTTCTCACACCAAATCAGCCAGCAGTAAATAATCCACGATACGATACGACCTCCCGAACAGGCTGACGAAGGATTTCATGACCGAAATTCACATCATCCATAGAAAAATTCATTTCAGTGGTGACTCTGTAATATTTTTGATGCCTTGCATTTGCTAGTCACGAAACTATGCTAGAATTCTGAATATTTATTCAACAGAATCCCCTTTTCGTTAGGAACTTCCGTCTACAAGGTGGGAACATCATGTATTCCTCACGATATATACATGAAGACTTCCGTAGCAGTAGTGACTGTAATTTGCCCATTTTGAACTTTCTTTAGAACGGAATAAACATTAACGCTGAAATCAAGGATGTGATCTAATATTTATTTGAATCCAGAGGGAGCACTGCTAAAACAGAACGAGAAATTTAATCCCAATAATCCCCTTACATGTGGGGCTATCTATCAGTACTTTTTTTCACATTACTTCTTGTCGACGAAATATGGTCGGCAGTCTATCTAAAGGTATGCCCAAGGTAGTAGATTATCGACAGAAAGGTGCGCAAGCTACGAACAAGATGGTGACGCAAGACAGGCATGAGATTTTATCCAGGTTCGGCCGCCGTGAGGGCGTAATACCTACGTCCTACATCTGATTGTATTGCTGTATGTAAATGAGATGATGATCTTTGAGAGGGGTCCCCTGCCCGCCTTATATAGTCTGGGGGGGCAGGGTTACAGATCTGGAAACTAATCTCAATTGGTTACAATTGTCATAGGTGGCCGGATAATGATTCTTATTCTAACCGACTAGGATCTTGCTTGATCTCCAAGTCTGCCTTGATTCCTTGCGCGGGACTCCGAGCAGATCGGCTGGGCCGCGCATCGTCTTCTGGTGGACCGGACCCCCTGGTCCAGGCCGGCCCAAACCTAGCCGTAAGGGTATAGGGGTTAATACCCCCACAGCTAGTCCCCGAGCACCATGTATTATGTTGCGACACGCCGTTTGATCTTCTTCGGCTAATGCGGTCTGTCTTCATGTCATCTCCAACTGGTTGAAACATTGACCAAGCAAATATGCCAGTATTCTGGTCAGCACAGAGAGCAGTAGACCACGAATATAGCCGAAGATTCCGGTTGTCCGAAGAATGCATGGTGCTCTAAAGAAAAAAGAAAAAGATTTATTTCCTGATCAAGTGTGCCCACTTGTATTTCTGAAAAGAAATATAAGTGACCCCTATACAGGAATAGTTATGACCAACAGTCAGAGCGTAGGAGTCGATAAAATAAGCACATTCACCGCAAGGTGAAGTGTGCCCACTTAGTCCACGAGCCTGGTAGTAGGTGACGTAGGCACGTGGTGCCAGGGTCTAAAAAAAATTCCCAGTTAAGTTGAGAATCCAATCGTCGTACAAGCGATACGAGCTGCACCGGCAGGTGCATCGTACCGATGTAGTCCCCGAGCTTGCTGGAAGGCGAGGTATCAGCCTTGTAGCAAGGTCTAAGTGAGAAAAAATAAATGCCTCTCAACTGTATGTGAGTACAAATCACATAAGGAGAGCAGTCCCCGAGCAATGGTCGGAGAGTGGTTGGGGAAGTCCCCGAGCGCAGCATGGGGAAAACGACGAACCCCCGAGAATAACCGTAGTCGAGACAGTCCCCGAGCACAAAGGTAGCCGGGACAGTCCCCGAGCACGAGGGTGGTAGAGACAGTCCCGAGCACGAGTGGTCGAAACAGTCCCCGAGCACGATGGTGGTCGGGACAGTCCCCAAGCACAAGGATAGTCGCGACAGTCCCCGAGCACGAGGGCGATCGAGACAGTCCCGAGCACGAGAGTGGTCGGAACAGTTCCCGAGCACGATGGTGGTCGGAACAGTTCCCGAGAAGACCAGCCGAGCAGACAGACAGTCCCCGGGCGTAGCCTCGAGATGAGAACAAGCACATTCACCGCAAGGTGAAGTGTGCCCACTTAGTCTCCGAGCCTGCTAGAAGATGAAGAATGAATCTTGTAGCAAGGTCAAAGAAGTCTGAAAGCTTGCTGACATCGTCTGACATGCGCGTATCAAGACCCTAGACGTGCTGCCCAAGATCAGCACCCTGATCCGAACAGCATGGAGCAGCTTGATAGCACACCGACGAGACGTAGCAAGATCCGAGCAGCAAGGGAGTCCCCGGCGTCGCTGGCAAGATCGAGCACTGAGGAGCGAGGAGTCCTCGGCGTCGCTGGTGATGACCGAGCACCGAGGAGTCCCCGACGTCGCTGGCGATGAAGCACGAGCAACGAACAGTCTGGTCGACTGGTCGGCGACGAAGTGAACATTGAGTAGAAACGACCGGCGAACAGTCCGATCAACTGGTTGGTGACGGAGTCCATGAACCAAGCGGTCCGACCAGTTGATCGATGGAGAAGTCCAAGCACTAGGTGGTCCGATCACCTGGACGATGATCCTGCAATACAAACATGTAGAACGGGTAGTGCGTGATGCACAAATAAATAAATTATGGAGAAAAAATCAGCGGTGAAGAAATAGCGTATGACGCTCAGCAGTCATTTGTAAATGAGCATGATGTGATAAAGCAGTTGGTGCTTTGTAAACATCAGTGTTAATATGAAGTTTGTGTTTATACATAATATAAACTGCCCGACCAGTTAGTATGTAGCTGAGTCTCTAGCCCTAGCTAGCCCGTTAACCATAACGCGGGGCGTGGAACCCGCGCACGTGTAGGAAGAACAAAGCGTCGCTAAGGAGCCGCTACCGACCACCCATAACGCAGAGGGCAGACGCTCGTGCACGTGTAGGGAGAAGCCGGAGACAGGGCCATTTCTGGAGACATCGAGTGTCAACATGACTGATCGAGGATTTGCATTAAGTATAGCTGTATGTTATATTTAAGATTGTATACATGGACAAATGTTATTTGAAGAATAATCATGATGAGAATGTTGTGGAGAAACGTCGTAATGAAAATTATATAAATATTAGAAGTGTACTTATCTTTGGATAGAAATCTGGTCGATGGCGATAAAGTTGTCCGGTCCTCGTGCTTTTCGGCCTGTTGTGACGGTGGTCGTGGTTGTCATAGCGCCGTTTTTTGTGGCGATCATCATTGCGACGTGGTCTGGTGGTCGAGGTGGTCGGAGCTCGGTGGAGCCGCTCGAGACGTGGTCGACGTGGTCAGAGCTCGGCGGAGCCGCTCGGAACGTGGTCCGTGGTCGACGTGGCTGCTCGATCAGTTTGGTGGTCGGAGGGCATGTACCTAGTTCCATCGCATGGGGAGGCAAAAGCCCTCGGGCATGTCCAGCCGAGGTCGAGCGCAGTCGGAGATCTTCCTTGCTTGTGTGAAGGTTACGGAGTAGCCTGATGGTGGTTTAGTAGATTGTATGTGGTCTTCATATTTGGAGTCGGAGAAGCACACGGAGCCCTTCCAGGTTGTCGCTGTACATTGTGTATGAATACATACATAACACGAATACCCATAGTTGGCCCACTTGCTTGTACTCCGTCTTCTTGCATGGCTGCTTGACGTCATCTTCATCGTGCATGTAATGGCAAGCCATCATGCAAATCTGGTGTCGTAGCTCCATGTGGATGCCGCGTGGAGACAAAAAAAAAACCAGACGCTTGAGTCGAAACGGGACCATCTACGCCACCGGGCCGGATCGAGATCGATCCGATCGACTCTTGTGATATGTCATAGATGTTAGGGCTGCTGCTTGTCTTAGTGCACCGTTACTTCTTGATACTCCTCAATCCGAACCATGTTGACGAAGTTGCGTGGCTTTGGCCAAGGTCAATGTATAAAACATAGATCCGAGCAACGTTGTATATTGTACGCGTAGTTGGAAGCAGTGTTTCGCAGACCGTAGGGTTGAGCCTGGTAATTCTCCATCAAGGCTTCGCACTCGGAGAGCCGGAGACTCGTAGCGGGGGCTGGTCGGCGACGAACGGAGCGCCCTTCAGGAGTAGACGTGACCACGAGATCCGTACTGAGTCGTGCAGGACAACTGGCCTGAGCTGATCGGGTAGATCTGTTGTGGGTAGTGGTTACCTGCTCGGTAGGTTGATTTTGAATCGAATCTACCAGAGCTAGGGTTTCAGCAAGCTTGGTGCCGACCCGATCGATGGAGTCGAGCAGGTTGGTGTTGTCGATCTGCCTCCCTTTGTAGCGAGGAAGCGAACGACGGGTTGTCGGCGTGACTGAAGACGATGCTGGTGTTGCCGGAGCCAGATCCAATGTGGTCGGAGCCGTAGCTGATGCTGGTGAAGTAGTGGTCGACGCAGATTGGATCTGCGCCTCCTCCGTGGTCATGGCGATGAAGTTGTCGGAGACAGTGGTCCAGGTGATCTGACCGATGATGAATGTAAGGCCGTTCGGTGTAGCCATAGAACCGAGGATGATGACCATCTTGTTCGTCTGGGAAGCAGTACGCACACCCTCTACCTGGCGCGCCACTGTCGACGAAATATGGTCGGCAGTCTACCTAGAGGTATGCCCAAGGTAGTAGATTATCAGCAGACAGGTGCGCAAGCTACGAACGAAATGGTGACGCAAGACAGACACGAGGTTTTATCCAGGTTCGGCCGCCGTGAGGGCGTAATACCTACGTCCTGCGTCTCATTGTATTGCTGTATGTAAATGAGATGATGATCTTTGAGAGGGGTTCCCTGCCTGCCTTATATAGTCTGGGGGACAGAGTTACAGATCTGGAAACTAATCCCAATTGGTTACAATTGCCATAGGTGGCCGTATAAGGATTCTTATTCTAACCGACCAGGATCTTGCTTGATCTCCAAGTTTGCTTTTCTTGTATATCTTTGTTTTCTTTTCTTGAGCACAAACAGTTGGACAGGATCAAATTGTGTCCGTGTCTTGCATTGGGCATTGAAGATGGATGACTTGTTTTTTTGTTCAGGAAAATAACTGAACTGTAAGAACCCATCAAAACGAGTCAAGAGATCAGGAAAACAACTGAACCCAGCAACCCAGGTCTCAGGAAAGAAAACAAATTATCCAGAAAGAACAGTTGTAACAAAGTGTTGAGCCTTCTTTTTTTTTCTCAAAAACGCAGGAGAACTGCGCTTCATTATATTAAGAAGAAAAAAAGGGGGAGAGACCCTAGTTACAACACACACCACACCACTCCAAAATAAAAGTACAAACGCACCTGTGGAAACAAAGAGGCAACCAAGACTAGACGTCCTCCAGACTACAGGGCTACAGGGGGAGGGGGAGGCTGGGAAGCCAAGAAAGATAGCCCCTGAGCCCCCGCCACAGCCCAAAGCCGACTCTCTTCTAGAGCAAAACCCAAAACACCACCCAAGCTGGGAGTAGCTCAGTCAAAAACACACCTACTTCGGTGAGCCTTCTTATCTCATAATGCACAGAAAACCTAATAGGATAACATTAACAAATTACTCCCTTCAATTTCTAAAAGGGAAGGGCAGACCCAATGCTGGAGGCTCCCACATGAGTGGGGTCTGGGGAAGGGAAAAACCGAGGCAAGCCTTCTTACTCCCTTCAATTTCTAAAAGGGAAAGTAAGAATTTTCATGCACATGAGCTGCAAAGATGCAAATGTGATATGATAAATCCAAAGAGCAGTTGTACTCAATCAATACACACGGAAGGGTTTAATTAACATGTAACAAAAGCCTCTGATCATACCTGAAGGAGATGAATAGACTTTAGTTGCTTTATGATGTTCTCGGCATTCATTTCTGCCGAAACGGACCCATGTGTTGCAGACTCAACCATGTGAAGTGAAATCCACTGCTGAATAAGTTTTCTCTTATGTATACTAGATCCTTTAGGGAAGACTGAGCAATATGCAAAACACAATCTCAGACCATGAGGTATATTATAGAACATTAGCCTGAAGGGAGCAAACAAAGTCAACTCCTTGCTTAGAGTAGTTGCATAATCCTCCTCTAATTTCCACAAATCTTTGCCCCTAGCATTTTCCCAAACGGCACGCTGATCCCATCCACCATTACGTACAATAGAACCCAGGAAATCAGCAACAAGAGGTATGCCTTCACACCTTGAAATAATTTCCTTTCTGTATCTAGGGAAGAGTGAATTATGACCACGCAATGCGCTCACAAAGATATCCGAGCAATAATCACCTTCAAGCATAGGAGCCAATCTGTACAATGGAACAGTGGACATGTGTTGAGCAATTTGATCATTGTGGGTGGTCACAATGATTACACTTTCTGTCTCCACAGTACAACTTGTGAACATCTGTTTCAGAGAACACACGTCATCATCTGAGCCCCACAAGCCATCTAGTATGATGAGGCATCTTTCTCTTTTAAGTATCTCATGAACCTTAGTTGTAATTTCCTGCATTGTGTAATCAGCATTTGGTCGTTCCTGGCCCGCCAAAAGACCCTGTGAAATTACTTGTCTCGCAATTCTTTTGATATCAACTCTGGAACAAGACTTGTGTACATAAACCCAAATTCTACGAGTGAATCAGCTCCCACTATCCAAGTGATTGAATACTAGGCGCGCAAGACATGTCTTCCCAACACCTACAGGCCCAACTATGGCGATAATACATAGTCGTTTTGCATGTTCCTTTATAGTATCCACAATAGCCTCCAGATCGTTCACCCTACCAATGACTGGATCAGGGCCATCATATGATGTTGTCTCTTTTTCAGCAGAAAACCTTGACTCTAAATCAATACCAGTACGTCCACTACCATATCGCCCATTTAACTTGATGGCTGAATTCAGCTTCTTTGTCTCCGATATCATCCTTTTAACTGTCCAGGCTCTAGCTGCAATTGGATTTGAATACGAACAGAGCAATGATGACTGTGGTTTTTATAGAAAAAAATGGCAGCTAGACATGTCAAATAGTTGTAGTTATTTGAAATTCACTCAATTTATTGAGAAATCAAGAGCCAATTAGCAGTTTCTCCACTATTTACTGTTATTTTTAGGTTTAGTACGTTGGGTATTGATTTGTTAAACTAAGTGATTCAGTGGGGTTTGTGATAAGAATTATTACAATGAAAAAACAGCAAATATGGACAAAGCTAAAACAAACTTGCGGTATATTTCTTTCTGCGAGTAGACAGCTAGGGAACATTATTCCCATTCAGAGAAATGAAAAGAACATGAATCAAATGGCATCAGAGTAGTGCCTACAACCTAGCCATTCCAATGTCCTAATGAGGGGAACACGAAAAGGATTATATGTTCTTAGACCATCAACAAACTTGTTAAATAAGATTATTTTGGAGGTCTAGCTGCAAGTTAATTAATAACTTATTCCTCAGAAGAAAAATCCCCTAAAAACAGCCTTCCCCCGCCCCCCCCCCCCCCCCTAAATAGCCTTCTTTCCCTAAATAAAGGAGAGAGAACCCCTCTCTTCTATGCCTAAAGAATAGAAGACAAGTTTAGATAATCTATTGCAGCAGCAGTGCTCTCCTATATGCTGAAATGATTTTGAGATTATCTACTACAACTTGAGATGAAATATAAGAGAGAAGTTGCTCTTACCTTGTGGGCACAGGTGCTCTCATGGTAGAGCTCTTCGGAGCAGACAAACTCATCAATGGTGTCTTCGATCTCAAAAGCCAGCTGCTTTGCATCTCGATGCCAACTTTGCGCCAGCACGGCTTGGCCGTCGTCAGCAACCTCGATGCCAAATAACCACTTGTCTTTTTCCTTGAGCTGGGCTTCAAGGCAGAGAAGTTCCTTCTCCAAATCTTCCAGATCATCTCTGAAGGCGCAAAACAAGCTACAACAATATGGCTTCAAGGTAGCAAAGCTGCAGCTGGCGATCTTTTGAGCTACCATCTTCGCCACAGCGATGGCCACAAGAGTCTCAATGGCAACCATGGCGTCGTATCTTTCCACGTCTACGTCACCAGAGAAGGCCCGTCATCTGCCTAGGCCTAGATGCCATGACTCATGGTCACAGGGGAAGAGATCGAGAGAAAGAACCGAGGGGAAAGCTATAGATCTGCATCTCGCGGCCACTCGCGCCCCTTTCCAACTTGTTTCTCGTGGTAGTTCTTTCAATGGCCCAATGCTCTTTTTCTAGGGGTCTGTTTGGTTCGAGGGACCGAGTGGAATGGGAATGGGACAGGTCCACCGGGAGTCAAAGAGAAACTGAAAACATCCCACCAAAGAATATACCTGGCATATTTGCACAAACCGGGGGTGAGCTTGCCCTAGAAAAAAAAAGCGTGGACGGGGGCGTCCCACTACGATGGTGTGAGCATCATCTTCATCGTGCAACGATTTCTCTCTCCTCCGATGTCGTTCTTTCTTCTTCGGCGCCGGTCAAGCGAAGTCGAGCAGTGAGATTCGGCGCGGGCCATCCGCCGCTACCGAGGTCCAGCGTGGGCGAGCTCCGCCCCAGTGCGGCGCGGCCCCAGCTTGAGGACCTCCTGCGCGACGCGGCGACCGGCGCGGCCCTAGAGCTTCGGGGAACCGGCCGTCTTCTTCCTCGTGAGATCTGGCTGCCTCGTCTTCTCCGCGCTTGAGCTTGCAGCTGCCTTGTCCGGGTGGCGCGGCGGGTTAGGAAAGGGCCGCGCGGTGCCTGCGGCCGAGCTCCGGGCTGCTGCTGTGCTGAGATCCAGGTGGCGCGGCACAGCCAAACTACGAGCAGCGAGCTCCGAGCACCGACAGGCATGGGGGAGGCAAGCGGCACAAGGCTTGAGGATTTTATTTATTTATTATGTATAATATAAAAGGAGAAAAGAGACGGATATATATATATATATAGTAAAAGGAAAAAAAGATTTACACATGGGTCCTGGTAGGTCCCACTACAACAGTAGCTAACGGCCTTAAATTTCTCGTTCATCCCATTCCTATTTATCCTTTGAACAAACACAAAATGGATTTATCATATTCCTTCTCAACCAAACAGAAAATAGAGTGATCCTGTCTCCATCCTACCTAGAAAATAGAGATAGGACTATCCCCTCCCACTTTGACTTCCAACCAAACACTAAGTTAGTCTCCTAGGTTGCTCCGTTTTTTACTGAAGAAGATTTGGGGACGGACAACGAGACCGGGTCACAGGAAAGATGGCGGAGCCACTCGCGCAAAAATAATTTTGGATGTAGCTGCACCGATTGCAATTGCAATTTGCACGGTTACTCGATTAATCTGAGTGGCAGTAGTTGGCAGAGTTAGGCCATTGAGTACCGTTTTAAGGACCCGTTTGGATTAAGAGCTAATGACTAGCTAGTTAAAAATTAGCCAAATTAGCTCCGGTGCATCTAGATATGAGGATTAATAGGTGAGCTAATTCTTTTAAACAAGTGTTTAATTAGGGTCTGTTTGGATTCTCAATTCTAACCTGTAAAGTCTGTAAAGGTTACAGCTAAACTTTAGAGCTAATTCAACTGATTCAACTGAACGACATGTCTGCCCCTGCATAGCCGTTAGCCTGGCACCGTACAGACGTGAGCTGGCTGTACCGTTTGCTTTGCATAGAATATGTTCCGATGATGCATGTTCATCAAAGAAGCCTTCAAACAACATGTGCCCTGTTGGTTTGGCTGACAAGACATGATTAAAAATACTATTGGTTGATTTATTGCGAGAGAAAAATATTGTGCGTTAGCTGAAAAAGTACGGCCAAACGAACAGAGCGATGAATTAAATACTTGGTAGTACGGTACATGTTCGTCCACATGCAGGCTTAAAAAAATTACAAGTGATGAGGACATCGCCACGCTGGACACATCGACGCCATGGTCTTCCCCAAGTTGCAATTCGTTTCCAACTCAGCTGCCACGTCGTCCTCGGATTCAGCAGACACGTCGTCACTGTTTCGGTCATAACTTCCTCATACGACATCGAAACGGGCCGTTCTTGGATGCGTTGGAAAGGGGACGACGACGCCGTCGTTTTGGATCTGGTCCCAGCTCCAGAAGGTCCGTGGATCATTCTGTGTGACCACGGCAAGGTGCTGCGTCACCTATTTGGGCCAACTTGGCCATGTATCGTGTCGGGCCTTAAGCCCAAGTTGTGGGCGCCCAACCCCTGGCCGTCCCCAACCCTAGGTCGAGTCTTAGACTATAAACACAGCCGCCGCCGCTGCTACACAATTGGGTTTTGTTTAGAGTTTAGTTTTCCATCGAGAAACTGAATCGTTCATTGTAACTGTGGTGACAAATCCTTTTGCAGTGATCCAGGGCCCCCGTTCTTGATCTCCTCCACTGTGTCGATTAGTCCTTTGGAACCGAGTTCTTGAACCCTCTATTGATATTCGCGTCATTCATATTTGCAATTTCAGATTGCGTGTTTTACCTTCTTGCTTGTGCTCTTCGATTCGCTTGCAGGAAAAGCCTTCTTGGCGAGGTCAATCAAGTTGTGCTTGGTTGATAACCAACGGAGCAGTGGTGTAACGGTTGCAGGGTTCGAATCGTGTCTGATTTGAAGCCGGATCGCCAACGTCGAGATCTCCACAAATCGAACTTACCGGCTACCTCTCGGAAGATCGGGCCTGTATTCATCAATTGGTATCAGATATTTCAGGTTTACCGCGAGGTATAATCTCGTTTGCCTTAGATTCATATTTGTTCATTACCTAGAGTCCACAAAAAGCCCAAAAATATTTCAATTTCCGCTGTCCTATCGCCCTTTGTGCCTTTGCAATTTCGTTTCAGATTCGTGTTGTTGAGTTTGTGTCCGTGGTCGAGTCTTGTTGCTGGTTTAGGATTGTGTTCGTGGTCGTAGTTCAATCGCCCGTTGCTGTGATTTTGTTTTCCGCCGCTATCCCATCCACCGTTCCCAAACAACAAGTCGAAGCCACCACATTACTCGACTTGCCCCGCTAGCCGTCTTGTGTAACTTCTCGCCGCCGCGCAAACCCTAGATAGGTTGCCAGCCGCTCTTATTTTGCCTGCATCGCAGCCCTCCTTACATCATCAGGCGAATACCTACTACTGTGATCGGTGTTAGAGTTTAGGGACGTTTTGCCCTAACTGCCGCCGCCGTGTTGTGCCTCACGGAAAACATACCTTGAGATACCTTCGGTAAAACAGGCATAACTTTTCGCTCGTTTATCAGAAAAATCTGAAATTTTTTGTGCAGCTTCTTGACACCATTTGGACCCGACCCAAACTCGGCTTCGCCCTGTTTGGTTTCGTCAAAATTGCCAAAAAAATTCGGGAAAATATAGAAAAAAAATTGTCAAGGTTTTTGCACGCTTTTCAGAGAACGTGCTGAATTTCTGTAGACCACATCCCACCTCAGTTGTAGGTGCCAATTTTTGTGGTTGCATCTTTTGTGATCCTTGTTCAGAGAAAAGTATAAAAAAAATAGTAAAAAAAAAAAATTTTGATTCCTACTAGTGCCTTTTGGAAAAATCCGGGGAAAAATTCAGGAAAAAGGCGAAATCCGGGCTATTTGCTTGTTCCGTGAGTTCTTTCGATCGTCCTTTGTTTTCACCTTGTTGCGCTACGTCTCGACACGTCTTAGCCAGCACCTGTGATTTGTACTTTGGATCCAGATTGAACAATCGCTACTCTGCACTCGTTAATTGCTAATCCTTGTTGTCATATTGTGTGCCTCCCATAGCTCCACATATTCTTCTGTCAGCACAGGTTCATCTTGCAACTGTTACCCACGCTCAACAACAGATTGCTTCGCCACTTTAGTTTTGCTCCTGTTTGGCGTTGGTAAGAATACAGGCAAGACGGTGGTAAGCCGCTTGTGATTTTGCATTCCACTTTCACCACCATCACCACCACTTGTTTCCTTTTAGTTGATAGGGATAATACTTTGGTGTTGTCTTTTTCTATCTTCTAACCATGGCAGGAACTCCGACGGACTTCAATGAGTGCGTGTCCAAGGGCGAGCTTGCAACATTCATGACTGAACAACGCAATCTTATGACCGAGCTGACGCGCAATGTGAATAATCTGGTCACCCGCATTGAACAGCTTGAGCAACGCCCTCCGCCTTATCGTGCTGATGATGAAGATGCGGATGCTTTTGGTGATGAAGATGCGTATGCTGACGGTGGTGCCCTTGGTGAGTTCAGATTTGGTTGACAAGCTTGGCTTGACCACACGACAACATTCGTATCCATATAAACTTCAATGGTTCAATAATAGTGCTAAGACTAAGGTATCTAAATCAGCACGCATTAGCTTTTTCACAGGCTCTTATCATGATACTGCTGATTTTGATGTTGTCCCTATGCAAGCTTGTTCTATTTTGTTAGGTCGCCCATGGGAATTTGATAATGATGCTTTACACCATGGTAGAACTAATACATACACTATCATACATAAGGACAAGAAAATTACATTGCTACCTTTGTCTCCTACGGATATTATTAAACATGCTAATGAGATAAAAAATAAACCTCCAACAGACATTGCTAAAAATAATGGGATTAAGTTAAAAGGAGGTGCTTTTCTTGCTACAACTCCTGCTACTGCTGAGTTATGTGATAATCCTGATGCACCATGTTATACTATGTTTTGTCAACCTTTTATGTCTGGTGCATTGCCTGCTGTCACTAACCTTTTGCAGGAGTTCGCTGATGATGGGATGGAGTCGAGGATGACTCCAATTCTACAAGGAGGGGATAATGAGGACATCGCCAAGATGGAGTCGAGGACGACTCCAATTCAAGAAGGGGAGGATGATGAGGACATCGCCACGCTGGACACATCGACGCCATGGTCTTCCCCAAGTTGCAATTCGTTTCCAACTCAGCTGCCACGTCGTCCTCGGATTCAGCAGACACGTCGTCACTGTTTCGGTCATAACTTCCTCATACGACATCGAAACGGGCCGTTCTTGGATGCGTTGGAAAGGGGACGACGACGCCGTCGTTTTGGATCTGGTCCCAGCTCCAGAAGGTCCGTGGATCATTCTGTGTGACCACGGCAAGGTGCTGCGTCACCTATTTGGGCCAACTTGGCCATGTATCGTGTCGGGCCTTAAGCCCAAGTTGTGGGCGCCCAACCCCTGGCCGTCCCCAACCCTAGGTCGAGTCTTAGACTATAAACACAGCCGCCGCCGCTGCTACACAATTGGGTTTTGTTTAGAGTTTAGTTTTCCATCGAGAAACTGAATCGTTCATTGTAACTGTGGTGACAAATCCTTTTGCAGTGATCCAGGGCCCCCGTTCTTGATCTCCTCCACTGTGTCGATTAGTCCTTTGGAACCGAGTTCTTGAACCCTCTATTGATATTCGCGTCATTCATATTTGCAATTTCAGATTGCGTGTTTTACCTTCTTGCTTGTGCTCTTCGATTCGCTTGCAGGAAAAGCCTTCTTGGCGAGGTCAATCAAGTTGTGCTTGGTTGATAACCAACGGAGCAGTGGTGTAACGGTTGCAGGGTTCGAATCGTGTCTGATTTGAAGCCGGATCGCCAACGTCGAGATCTCCACAAATCGAACTTACCGGCTACCTCTCGGAAGATCGGGCCTGTATTCATCAATTGGTATCAGATATTTCAGGTTTACCGCGAGGTATAATCTCGTTTGCCTTAGATTCATATTTGTTCATTACCTAGAGTCCACAAAAAGCCCAAAAATATTTCAATTTCCGCTGTCCTATCGCCCTTTGTGCCTTTGCAATTTCGTTTCAGATTCGTGTTGTTGAGTTTGTGTCCGTGGTCGAGTCTTGTTGCTGGTTTAGGATTGTGTTCGTGGTCGTAGTTCAATCGCCCGTTGCTGTGATTTTGTTTTCCGCCGCTATCCCATCCACCGTTCCCAAACAACAAGTCGAAGCCACCACATTACTCGACTTGCCCCGCTAGCCGTCTTGTGTAACTTCTCGCCGCCGCGCAAACCCTAGATAGGTTGCCAGCCGCTCTTATTTTGCCTGCATCGCAGCCCTCCTTACATCATCAGGCGAATACCTACTACTGTGATCGGTGTTAGAGTTTAGGGACGTTTTGCCCTAACTGCCGCCGCCGTGTTGTGCCTCACGGAAAACATACCTTGAGATACCTTCGGTAAAACAGGCATAACTTTTCGCTCGTTTATCAGAAAAATCTGAAATTTTTTGTGCAGCTTCTTGACACCATTTGGACCCGACCCAAACTCGGCTTCGCCCTGTTTGGTTTCGTCAAAATTGCCAAAAAAATTCGGGAAAATATAGAAAAAAAATTGTCAAGGTTTTTGCACGCTTTTCAGAGAACGTGCTGAATTTCTGTAGACCACATCCCACCTCAGTTGTAGGTGCCAATTTTTGTGGTTGCATCTTTTGTGATCCTTGTTCAGAGAAAAGTATAAAAAAAATAGTAAAAAAAAAAATTTTGATTCCTACTAGTGCCTTTTGGAAAAATCCGGGGAAAAATTCAGGAAAAAGGCGAAATCCGGGCTATTTGCTTGTTCCGTGAGTTCTTTCGATCGTCCTTTGTTTTCACCTTGTTGCGCTACGTCTCGACACGTCTTAGCCAGCACCTGTGATTTGTACTTTGGATCCAGATTGAACAATCGCTACTCTGCACTCGTTAATTGCTAATCCTTGTTGTCATATTGTGTGCCTCCCATAGCTCCACATATTCTTCTGTCAGCACAGGTTCATCTTGCAACTGTTACCCACGCTCAACAACAGATTGCTTCGCCACTTTAGTTTTGCTCCTGTTTGGCGTTGGTAAGAATACAGGCAAGACGGTGGTAAGCCGCTTGTGATTTTGCATTCCACTTTCACCACCATCACCACCACTTGTTTCCTTTTAGTTGATAGGGATAATACTTTGGTGTTGTCTTTTTCTATCTTCTAACCATGGCAGGAACTCCGACGGACTTCAATGAGTGCGTGTCCAAGGGCGAGCTTGCAACATTCATGACTGAACAACGCAATCTTATGACCGAGCTGACGCGCAATGTGAATAATCTGGTCACCCGCATTGAACAGCTTGAGCAACGCCCTCCGCCTTATCGTGCTGATGATGAAGATGCGGATGCTTTTGGTGATGAAGATGCGTATGCTGACGGTGGTGCCCTTGGTGAGTTCAGATTTGGTTGACAAGCTTGGCTTGACCACACGACAACATTCGTATCCATATAAACTTCAATGGTTCAATAATAGTGCTAAGACTAAGGTATCTAAATCAGCACGCATTAGCTTTTTCACAGGCTCTTATCATGATACTGCTGATTTTGATGTTGTCCCTATGCAAGCTTGTTCTATTTTGTTAGGTCGCCCATGGGAATTTGATAATGATGCTTTACACCATGGTAGAACTAATACATACACTATCATACATAAGGACAAGAAAATTACATTGCTACCTTTGTCTCCTACGGATATTATTAAACATGCTAATGAGATAAAAAATAAACCTCCAACAGACATTGCTAAAAATAATGGGATTAAGTTAAAAGGAGGTGCTTTTCTTGCTACAACTCCTGCTACTGCTGAGTTATGTGATAATCCTGATGCACCATGTTATACTATGTTTTGTCAACCTTTTATGTCTGGTGCATTGCCTGCTGTCACTAACCTTTTGCAGGAGTTCGCTGATGATGGGATGGAGTCGAGGATGACTCCAATTCTACAAGGAGGGGATAATGAGGACATCGCCAAGATGGAGTCGAGGACGACTCCAATTCAAGAAGGGGAGGATGATGAGGACATCGCCACGCTGGACACATCGACGCCATGGTCTTCCCCAAGTTGCAATTCGTTTCCAACTCAGCTGCCACGTCGTCCTCGGATTCAGCAGACACGTCGTCACTGTTTCGGTCATAACTTCCTCATACGACATCGAAACGGGCCGTTCTTGGATGCGTTGGAAAGGGGACGACGACGCCGTCGTTTTGGATCTGGTCCCAGCTCCAGAAGGTCCGTGGATCATTCTGTGTGACCACGGCAAGGTGCTGCGTCACCTATTTGGGCCAACTTGGCCATGTATCGTGTCGGGCCTTAAGCCCAAGTTGTGGGCGCCCAACCCCTGGCCGTCCCCAACCCTAGGTCGAGTCTTAGACTATAAACACAGCCGCCGCCGCTGCTACACAATTGGGTTTTGTTTAGAGTTTAGTTTTCCATCGAGAAACTGAATCGTTCATTGTAACTGTGGTGACAAATCCTTTTGCAGTGATCCAGGGCCCCCGTTCTTGATCTCCTCCACTGTGTCGATTAGTCCTTTGGAACCGAGTTCTTGAACCCTCTATTGATATTCGCGTCATTCATATTTGCAATTTCAGATTGCGTGTTTTACCTTCTTGCTTGTGCTCTTCGATTCGCTTGCAGGAAAAGCCTTCTTGGCGAGGTCAATCAAGTTGTGCTTGGTTGATAACCAACGGAGCAGTGGTGTAACGGTTGCAGGGTTCGAATCGTGTCTGATTTGAAGCCGGATCGCCAACGTCGAGATCTCCACAAATCGAACTTACCGGCTACCTCTCGGAAGATCGGGCTGGCCAGCCCCCTCACATAGATACTATTCACATGAATCAGACAGTAGTTCTTCTCTCTCACATAAACGAACCAGCAACGATACGAACTAGCCAACCGAACAGGCTGATATTTGACAGAGTAAGCCTTTGATTTCCATCAATCTCGCCTAGCAAATAAAGCGTTAGCGATGCTATCACGGAAGGTGTTCATGTTATGATCCTCGCTGCCTCCATGTCGATTGCCACCCCGTGGCTCCGAAAAAGATTCATTCGGCATTGGCATATAGTTTTCATCGTGGTCACATCTATCGAACTCCTCATCCGCTATTGCGCTTTCACGAATAAAATTATGAAGAGCCATACATGACAGAATTATTTGGGTTTCCTTTGGCATCGGAAATGACGGTAAGCCTAGGAGTATCCTCCATTTCATCTTCAAGACACCGAAAGAACGCTCTATGACATTGCGAAGAGATGAATGATGAAAATTGAATACCTTATTTCTTCCACTTGGTCTTGAGCCTTGTCTGAACTCTGGCAAATGGCAGCCTATTCGGTTGGCTTGTTCGTATCGTTGCTGGTTCGTGAAGAAGTACTGCTGGCTGGTTTGTGTGAGAGAAAAATACTGTTCTGGCTGAAAATTTACGATCGTTTACGATAAGCCACAGCCAAACGAACAGGTTGTGGTACTTTATCCCTTGTATAGTGCAAGATAACCTGGACGGTTAGGATAGCCAGAGTCAACGAGGTAAAATTTGCCTACACAAAATAAGCTCAACTAATTTACAACTATGCATATTAGATAACATAGAAAATGACATGGACCATGAAAAAAAAATGTCTTCACCTGATGGAGGATGTGGGAATTTGTGTCCATATTTATGGGTAGCATCATTGAACACTCCCATATCATGGACTGACCCTGGCTATCCCTCCAGAATAAAGGTAAATCGCATGTCAAAGTCACAAATGGCTAACATATTTTGGGTTGTGTATCCATGTTGACCCGTATGCTGAACAACCTTGGACACTGGAACAACAATCGGTACATATGTCCCATCTATTGCGCCAATACAATTATAAAAAAAAGATGAAACCGAGCACCTTGCAACCTAGGATGAACCGTTCTAAATTTTGGGTCACTTCACACTCTGCAATACTTCATCAAATTTCCTACTTACTGTCTCCACTGACCTCTCAAAACGATTGTCCTCTACTTGTCTAACTGATTGAGGGGCACCAATTATCCATAAAAACATGCATAAAGCTTCTATTGACGACATCTTAGCTAATGACTTCAATCCATATGATGTAACTAGCAAATCATGCCATCTGTAAAACATTTCCCTACTCATTCTGAACATGTTGTAACAAGACCTAGGAACGCTCAATGTCCTCAGAGCCCAATCAATGCCTGACAATTCCACAGTCCTTTGCTTGGATATATTCATGTAAGTTTCAAAATAGTACGTACCAATAATGCAAGCAATGGCAGCAAGTTTTTGTTTCCTCCTATGATGTTCCTGTGCCACCTCAAGATCATTGTCTTCATCATCATTTGAGGAAAAAGCCTTGGTTACTTATTTCTTTTTTTGGATAGACTCTCAGATTAGTTCCTTTCAAAGAACCACCTGATTGCCTAACTACCATCCTTCGTCGTTTGGTTGAAAGACATAGACCATCCTTCAGTTTGAGAAAGTCCGTTTCTCATCCGCATTTCAAAAGCTGCATTCACATGTACTTCATTCCTCTCAGCAAATTGCACGGTGCTAAAAACCTTGTGAAACAAAGCCGCATGTTGCTACATCCAAAACTATATATAGGAGGTTCTAGGTTTAGTTTAGCCCTCAGTTAGGCCCTTCTCCATGACATCAAGCCGCTCTCCATTCAAACCAACAAGAATAGATCGTTGACCCACAGCTACCACCTAGAAGTAGCTGATTATGTAGCGGCGCTTTGCTTGCTTTTCTGAATTGACTTCCAAACTATTAATGAAAAATAGAATTCAATAGAATTGAAGTGAAAGAAATAAGTAGCGGCGCTTTGCTTGCTTGGAAACAAAGTAGCAGATTTTTTTAGTAGTCTTTTCTTGGCTAGTAACTATTCAAACAGAGCTAGCCCATACCTATGTACTGTCCACATTTTCGTGAAAAAACAATAGACATTCTACGCATATAACAATTCAAAGCTGACTACCATATACTATTGTCCTTGCTTCACCTGCTGTCCAAGTAAGTACTAATTTCGAATGCCAGGTTTTGTGTAGCAAGGCTACAAGCCAAAAGTAAAGAATGAACTATGTTAACTAACTGGTAGCACTGTCCTACTTGTCTATTCGTTCCAACTATTCTATTTATTTGCTCGCTGAAACAAGGGAATATAGGGCTCATGAGCTGTCCAAGTAGAAGTAGCTTTCCTACTAGGGCCTTGTTTAGATGCCATCCAAATTCCAAGTTTTTTCACTCTCTCTCCATCACATCAATTTTTAGCCGCTTGCATGTAGTATTAAATGTAGGTAAAAACAATAACTAATTACACAGTTTAGTTGGAAATCATGAGATGAATCTTTTGAGCCTAGTTGGTCCACGATTGGACAATATTTGCCAAATAAAACGAAAATGGTACTATTCATCGGGTTGAAATTTTTTCGCAATCTAAACGAGGCCTAGTTTGTTCCAACTAACCAACAAGCATCCGATTGAGCCGGCCAGAAGCCTCAATAGTATATGGCCCTGTTCGTTTCGCTAAAATTTGGCTTATGCTGCTGCTTATCTGATTTGTCGTGAGAAAAAACACTGTTTGTTTGCTAAAAAGTAGTACTGAAGTAGTACTGTCCAAGGGAATATATCTTGTTTGCTCGTTCGAAGCTAGTACCTAGCCATGTGTATAAACATACAGTGAGTAACCAAATTTATGGAGAAAAATACTAAAATTTGATAATAAGTCAAATATAAAAATATATTATTTTATAATATATGATGATAAGTCCTTCTTAATGGTGCGCCTAGTAATAAAATCATATACATTGTAGAAAGGGAGTTAGGCCGTGTTTGGCCAGGCTCCTCCCGGCTCCGGCTCCATGCTACAGTGTCGAGGAGCCCGAACCAGAGAAGCAAAAAAATAGTGGCTCTTCTCGGCTCCTAGTTCATTTAGATAGGAAAGAGAAAAACCGCTCCAATAAACAGTACACATGCACAGTGCGTGATTTGGAGGAGCCGGAGCCCCTAGGAGCTCTCCCAAACGGTTCCTTAGTCTCTCGAGAACCACGAGAGCACCCAGAACAGCAAAGCTCATTTGACCCACTATCTCCTCTCCTTTTTATTTTGGGCAGAGTATTTCTATATATCAAAGCAGGAAGGTTTTGCCGCCAACCACAGCATCCACGTCGCCCTGAATTTTTTCGTCCGTCCGATCCTCCATCGTGTGGCTCTGATTTGTTGGATCGGATTCTACTGGAAGCGCCTTCCAGTGCTTCTTACCTTCTTCGGCTTCTCCTCTGCTTCTCTTTACCTTCTCCGACTTCTCGTCCGAATCTAGTCAACCAAATATATACCCAGCTTCTTCTTGGCTTCTGCTTCTCCTTCAAAATATCTCGCCTCCTCCTCCTCCTCCTCTCTCCCTCTCCCCTCGCTACTCGCCCCGACGGTGCCGTTCCCCGTGCTACGGCCACGACACCGTCTGGGCGGTGCCCCGGTGCGGGTGCCGTGGGTCTGGCCCTGGCACCAGTGGTGCACCCGGAGCGGTCGGCCTCCGAGCTTGTCAGTATCGTGGCCGCCCCCCGCCGGCGCGAGAGCACCCAGCACGGCCAGCCCGGCGTCACGAGCGGCACCCGGTGACGCAGCCACCGAACGACGTTGCCTTGCCCCGCTTCCACGAAACCCTACCTGCCCGTGCTCCATGGCTTCGGCTACGCACGCCATCTTGGTCGCCGACGGCCACGGTGGCGTCTCAGCTCTGAGTCTGGATCTGGCGGATCTCTTGTCTCCTCGTCGATTTATGGGACGCAAGGTACCCAGCTAACCCCACCACACTTCTGCTGACAAGTGCATCGCTCAATTAAATCTAGGTTTGGCCGCAGGTAGAAGCTATGGAGGAATCAGTTGCCGGCTGACAATTTTCTCTGAAATCATCTAATAGTTGTTTTTGTATTCTGTGTTGTTCTATTTTTCGGATGTTCTACTACATCCAGTGTGTTGGAACAATCGCTCAGGGTCAAAGATGCAGCTGACACCTAATCTGCAGGTTCAGTGCAAAAGTCTTGAGAAGTCTAGACAAGCTAGATCAGCAGCGGCGATCACGTCATCTTCAATTTGTTCCTGCTACAAAGTTAAATTAGTATATGTATTACTATATGCATATAATGAGGTATCATTGAGTGGTTCACAATCATCACTCTCATATCTGCCTTGTTCCCAGCCTGTAGCATTTAAGCTTGGTATTCCTCCTGAGGACATCATTGCAGACCTCATCATTGCAAACCATCTGCTCTTTGCCATTTCGGGGGAGTACACTAGATTTCTTGCCACAGAGGCCACTTCACGCATTGGGGGTAAAGTTGTGATGATTTCGTTCTAGCACCGTCAAAAATTATCTTCAGCTTTTCCTTTGGATCATTTTGCAATTTGCTCTGCCCACATCTTCAGTTTGTTTCCAGCTAAAAAATTAAATTAGTATAAATGACATGAATGGGCTACAAATTGCTTCATGAAATATCTCTAAGGTTGTATTTAAAAAATAGATATGGCTTAATTTATATTTATCCATGCACACATAAAAATAGTTCAAGGTTTATATGTGCGAAACCTGAATGGGTTAGTTTGTATTTGCACACCTAAAATGATGTCATGTTTAACAAAATAGAATTTGTTCCTGTTGCTGCAGCTCGATACCTCAGTTTTTTTTTGTCTATGTGCTGAATCTGTTACATACATGCCATCTCTTTGTGTTGTCTTATTTACAGGCTTATTTCCTTGAGTTAGGTAATTTTATGTTCGTGGCAGCTTCTATGCAGGTGCAGTTTCCTCGATGTGCTCCAGCAGACCCTCCACACACCCTCCTCGACCTTATTTGCATACTCTTGAACGGCTCCTGTGGCATTGAATGGTCTGTCTTGCTGATTTTTGTGCCAAAAATATTTCATACATTCTACTGTTATTTAATATGTCTGCATCTCAGCCTCACATAACTGGATTGAAGCTATATGAAACCTCTACAACCAAATAATACATTAGACTTTTAAATTTATATAAGTATTCCCTGCTACAGATACTTTTAAATTTATAGGTTCTCCCTACCAAAATCTTAAAGTTTTCCCTTACAAGCTATGTGAGCTGCTACCTTCCCACCTCCACATGTTCACTTGACCAGGTATTAGCTGATTTGTTGCTGCCTATTTCCCTGCCAAAATTTTAAAGTTTTTCCTTCCAAGCTATGTGACCTCCTACCTTCCCACCTCCACATGTTCACTTGACCAAGTATTAGTTGATTTGTTGCTGCCTATTGACATGCCATATTTACATAATATAAAGGCGCTTGATTAAATATATTTTTTGCTTACGCCTTAACCAGGTGATTTGTCGGCGCGCGCGATGGCGCGCGTCATGGACTAGTTATAAATAAGACAAAAGATCTAAACCTGATCAAATTGCTCATATATGGAGCTCGGAATAATTCCCTTATAGGGCAATATGGTGATAATACTTTATTCATTGTATTAGGGTGCTCCAACCAACTCTTATGCCTCAGAGAAGTATATTAAAGAGCAGTAAGCTAGTAGTCTATATGCTAAGGTGGAAGAGAGAAGAATAGGGAGGAGAAACGGACCGTAAGAATCCATGCAAGCTAAACTATCTTTAGTTTAACTAACTTTATATGAAAGAGTAACAACATCTATGACATAAAATAAACATATTAGTATATTTAATAATACTAATTTGATACCATAAAATTTGATGGTCTTCTTTAAAAATTCGGTTAAAGATTAAAAAATTTGACTTAAGACAACTCTAAGAATCTATTTATTAAGAACAGAGAGAGTATTACTTAGTCAAAGCTCTACTGAGGGGGTCTTTGGATACCACTTCTTAGAGTTTAGTCTCTGTCACATCGGATGTTTGGACACTAATTATGAGTATTAGACATAGACTAATTACAAAACTAATCGCACAGATGGAGGCTAATTTTGCGAGACGAATCTATTAAGCCTAATTAGTCCATACTTTGATAATGTGGTGCTACAGTTAACATGTGCTAATCATAGATTAATTAGGCTTAAAAGATTCGTCTCGCTAATTAGTCTACTCATGTGCAATTAGTTTTATAATTAGCTCATGTTTAATCCTCCTAGTCAGCATCCGAACGTCCGATATAACACGGATAGCCCCCAGATACAAATAAGCCCTTAGAGCATCTCCAAGAGACCGGGTAAATCATTTCGTAAATGTAAAATGGCTATTATTAGCCAAAAATCATCTTCAAATGACTTTCCATCTTATTATCTAAATATAGCCGCGAGCTATTCCATGTTTTTCGCTCGGCATACGAAGCGAGTGGCTCGCTCGCCAAATCCGGGTGAATCGTGGCAGCTGGGGCACGTCATGACATGCAGCGCTCTGAACGGCTCGAGGGCACAACCAGCCACATGAGGCAGGATGGATGACAGAAGATAGAGAGGCTGCTACGGTGCTCTAGTATTTGAAGACCTATTTTTATTTAGAGAGCCTCTAAATCTTAGTGTTTAGATTTATTTTATCTGGTCTTTTGGAGATCCTCTTAAACAGGGCCGTGCCGTCAGATTTACGGGCCCTGTTTGAAGCTCTAAGTGAGGCCTGAATCAAAGTTCCAAATATAGCCAAAATAATGTCTATACTGTAGAGCAAATGTGATATATCAAGAATAGTACCTTTTGAACTAATCTTTATTTGAATAACATCATTCTCTTAGTGTTCTTTGAAATAAAATCTTTAATAATATGCTCATAGTTAATCTTCTCGAGCAATCCACTCTCAAGTGCTATCGTAGCCAAACTATTAAGTCTTTCTTGTGTCATTGTAGAACGCAAGTATGACTTCAGTAGCTTCAACTTAGAAAAGCTCCGCTCCGCTGAAGCAACAGTCATAGGAATGATCAATAAAATTCTATATGCAATAGCTGCATTGGGAAAACAATCATGCCGCTTTAGAAACTTAAGGATTTCAAGTGGACCCATATTTTCTCTTGGAATGAAATCCTGAAGAAATCTCAACTCTGTATATAGTTCATTAGCATCAATATCAGATTTCCCATCTCTTTTAAGGACTGCTTCAAGATTGTCACAAGAAGATTTCAAGTTGTTACTACCCAATGACTGCAATGAGTCAGAAGTAAATAAGAAACCAAAATTCTTTTGGTACTCCTGATATTTTTCAAATCTTTTTGTAAGCGAGGTAATAGCTTGGTCAACAATAGGTATAAAATAGGTGGTTCTAAATAATTTCTCCAG
This sequence comes from Miscanthus floridulus, assembly GCF_019320115.1. NCBI lineage: Eukaryota > Viridiplantae > Streptophyta > Magnoliopsida > Poales > Poaceae > Miscanthus > Miscanthus floridulus. Next base: position 86,591,819 of record NC_089582.1, on the reverse strand, counting down.
AGACTGTGTGGCAACATTTGTGTCATCTAGGTTCTCATCAAATTGTCTCTTTCTTCTAATTTCTCATTTTTTACGAAATGCTGTGCCGATATCTAGCTCAAGTGCAATTCCTTTGGCTGCCTCCAATGCTTCTAAGAAACCAGTTTCTCTGTACCCTTGGAAGAAAGAAATTAGCCCTTGCACCTTCTCAATAGCAACATCAATAAGCATATCCTTTGCTTGCAAGTGCTTGCTTACTTAATTAACAGCATACAATACCTCATACCAAATGACTATTGCCACTATAAATTCAAATTCTCCAAGTTCATTATTTGCCAAACCTTTAGCCTCACCGCTAGTTTTTAAATCATTATCAACATCAGATACCTGAAATTAAGAAGAAAAAAAGATAAGTTAAATTTTGAGGAGAGCCAGAGAAAATGTATAGTTATTAATATGTCAATGCCAAATACCTGAAGTAGAGCCTCTCGAATGTCGGCGCATTGAAATCTGATAGCTTTAACACTTTCAACATGACTCTCCCATCATGTAGCTGACACTGACTTGAGAGTCAATCCCGTTATGTTATCTTTCAGAATCTGCCATTTCTTAGTGGAATTAGCAAAAGTTGTATAAATGCGTTGGATGATTCCAAAGAAGTCCTTAGCTCTACCACAAGTCTTGGCCATATCACAAAGTGTCAAATTAAGGCTGTGGCAACCACAAGCAGAATAGAAAGCTCTAGGATTTACATCCAAAAGTCTCCTTTGCACCCCTTGATGTTTTCCTTTCATATTTGACCCATTGTCATAACCTTGGCCTCTCACATCATCAATGTCAAGATCAAGACACTTTAGTTCATTCTCTAGCACATCAAAAAGTCCTTGTCCGGTTGTATCATTTATATCTAAAAATTCTAGAAAGGATTCTTCTATGGAAATATTATCTGAAGATGAATCCACATATCTTATAATTAAAGACATTTGTTCTTGGTGGCTTGCATCTGGGGTACAATCAAATATGACAGAGAAATACTTTGCTCTCTTTATTTTCCTTACAATTTTAGGCTTAATAGCAGAAGCAAGCAAGTTGATCAACTCATTCTGAATCTTTGGATCAAGATAATGAAGTAGAGTTTCTTCACTTGTAATACGATGAACATGCTCTTGGATAACTGGGTCAAATTCAGCCAACATCTCTATCAAACCTAAGAAATTTCCATTGCTATCTTCATGTAGTTTGCTGTTAGTACCACGAAATGCTAGACTGTGATTGGCAAGAAATTTAACTATACAAACAATTCTGAATAATACTTTTCTCCGGTGGTCTTTTTCTTTCTCAAGTTGTCGCTGAGCAGTTTTATCAATAGCTTGATCGCTTTGCAACCCACTGCGTAACTCATACCAAGTGGTCATATTCAAAACATGATCTGCACCTGTCTCATGCTCTTTAAGCCTACTACCGAGATGTATCCAATCATTATACCCATCAGTTGCCAATTGACCCTTTCTATGCCCTTTTGTAAATAATTTACAACTGAAGCAAAATACTCTATCGAGTTCCTTAGAATAGACAAGCCAATCTCTATCGCAATGCTCTCCATTTGATAGAATTCTAGTATAGAATAGTGCAGAAAATCTTCTAGAATATCTATCCTTGGGACCTTTCTGAATTGATAAGTCTCTTCTAGGTCCCTTTTGCGCTAAAATATCTATTTGTTTAGGATTAAGTGAATCCCAATATTTTGGATCAAATATATCAGGCTGAAAAGAATCACCAATATTCTCACTGTTATCACCATCATTATCTGTTTCAACATTTATGTTATTAATAGGAACTTTCTGAACCTCAGCATTATTTTCTGTCCCTATCTGACCATCTCTAAGATTATTTTCAATATTACTATCAAGTGTAGGACCTTGATCAACTGCCTCATTACCGGAAAGCACGCTTGATTCTTTTATAATAAATCTATTCATTGCTCCTTTCTGAGACTGAGTTAACTCCTCAATTCTTTGTTTCTTCTTACGCTTTTGGTAACCAGATTCATATTTTCTAAATCAATTTGTAGAAGACATGGCTTCAAAAGATGAAAAGAATAAAATTAAAATTATACAAGCAGTTCTAGACTTTCATACGAAGGATTTAATTAGTACAAGTACAATACAGTTGGAATTGAAAAAAAAACAATACCTTCAGTCCTGCAGGGGCCTCTGCCTCGGACCTCTTCCTATTGTTGGTGCCTGCTTCACTGCTTGCAAGATGAACAGATGAGCGCCGGCCGGAGACGAGATGATTAGATGAACATGAAACGTCGCGCCGTCGCCACACACGCAAAGTCACCGCGAGGGCTACGGACTTGTAGAGACGGGAGACGAGTGCGCGGACTTGAACCGGGTGCTGTCGGTCTGGCCTCGCTAGAATACATAGGGCCTTCTACTACTGGGCTTATCTTTTGAGGCCCTATAATTTTTGGGGCCCTGTACGGACGTACGGGTTGCACACCCATGGGCACGGCCCTGCATCTCTGAGAGAGATAGGAGCACTGTAGGTTCTGAGAAACAGTACCACATGTTTTAGTCTGGACATTTGGAGCTACAGAGCTTCCAATTATACATGTTGGGCTCAATTAAGAGTTTATTTTCAAGTTACAGAGTTTTTTTGTTTATCACTGCTGGAAATAGTTTCTGGACATCTGCTGGTCATTTGACTACATGTGCTTCCATTACTTTGGTTGGTTTGTAAGTTGTAGCACCCGGTTTTAAGAACAAAACCAGATACACACTATATGTGAGCCCAGGAAGTCAAATCTCACATATAGCTACAAACAAGGGTAATATTAATAGACAATGCTTAATTACATAACGTATTAGTATAAAGAATATAACCTCAGAGTATAGACAGCGGAAAGACAACTTCGATCTTTAGGCGAATACTTCAAATCCACAGGGACAACTGATTGGTCGATCACAAGCCTAATTCTTCCAAATTCTAGCAATCTGGTACCCATCAGAGATTTTTATCCAAATAATTGAAAAGTAAAGCAAGCGTAAGTACATGTCGTACTCAACAAATATAACATGGGGTTCATAAGGCTCAAAAGGCTGGCACTGGTTAACTGCGATTAACTTTTAATTGTCACAATTTTAGCATAGGAGTAGCAACAAGTTTATCACAAGCCCATAAACACATGATCAGGTAAGCATGAATAATGAATAGCATAAACAGTAATCATTAATGAGCATCTTCGTCATCAGTGTTCGTCATCATTAACCATTAGTAATCATCTATTTTATAAATGTTCTAAGGTCGCTCGTGACCATGAGCACGGCTGATATACCAGTTTTACACTCTGCAGAGGTTGTACACTTTCACTGTGAGTCGTGATTTACCCTTTCGCCTGAGGTAGCTAATATCTTGACCCACTTCCAAGGAAGGTCGGAAGGGTTCACTATAAAGCCTTTCAAAGGTTCGTCTAACAAGTTAGGGCCATTAAATTCACTCGGCAAACAGATATAGGAACCCCCCTATCAAATGGCATAATTCTATCACGGCTATACACATAAGAGTAGAGGCTGTCCTATACCTGATTCGACAAGCCATTCTTATACCAATAAAGGTAACCACTAACAAGCTAGAAAAGGTTCTCATACTGAGCTAAAGCCAGAGCCATGTAGCCCTCATAGCTGTACTGTAAGTCTTGGATGGTCACTTACAGATAAGTCTTTGGGAGAGGAATCTAGAGCACCATAAAACAACCCAATGCTCTAGCCCCTTGTTCCATGTTGCTAAAAAACATCTTTTAGTGTTTATTACATATTCCATTAGTCAAGTTACAAGATCATGGTCTTTAATTGAGCACTAGCATCATACTATCCAATGCAATACCCTATAGGTAACAAGGCACAAGGTAACAAAACACTAGGAAATTTTTAGTGGTAGTCAAGGTAGACACATGCAGTATGAATTAAATGATTAAAGGTGTATAGAACAACAAGGATGATCCCATGCTATACTTGCCTTAAACACAGATCCTTCGGTAAGCTTTAATCTTCAACATTCTTCTCCTTCTTCTTCTTGATCACCACATATATCTCACCGACTGGACGTAATCATAAAGCACCACACAAACATCCGTACAATCATACACGAAGCAACAATAGATCTAAATTAGAATAGTACACCAAACATAAAATCAAGATGAAAAGTTTATAAAACGAATCTACGTCTCGCTACGAACGCACAGACGCGAAAAGCACACTAATCGGAGCTACGGTGAAAAAGATACATCTACTGAAAGATCTACTCATAAAACTATTAGCTTCATGTGTTTTAATTATATAAAAACATATATAAGATATTTTATAGATAATAGAAATTAAGTCAACTTTAGATTCGAATTATAAAACTAAAGTAAAACAAATCATATTTTATTTTAAAGCTGAGTTAAACTAGCCATATTTTACTAACATATATTATCGTATAATTCAAGTAAGATTTTATCTTTGCCAAAATAAAAGAGAGCACCTACTCGAATTGCATGTGGCGTGGATTCGAGCTAAACAAACTATTATAATATAAAAACACATTGGTGATTGTAATTAATTAAACCATATAAATATTTGCATATAAAATGTTGAAGTGTGACACCTATATTGTTTTTAAATTAGAAAACTCGTTGCCTGTACATTAATCAAATTAATTAATATTTATCTATAAACAGTGAAACAGGTGGTAGATCATCTTCGCTGCTAAATTATCGATTACATCGATACGAGCTTAACGCAACAAGAACAAACTAAATCGGAGCTAAACGATAAAGATATCAAGAGTTTAAGGTTTAGAAAGGATTATTTGGCAAAGATGATATTTTTTTGGTACTTCATGTTCAAACGATAGATTAAAGATAAAGATGATTATCATCATGGGCGAAAGAATCAATGCATGGAGCGGCTGACCTTCAACTATTGATCACGGTGCTCGTTTGCATGCTGCACGATGTAGCTTGCTAGTAGCAAGGACAGGGCGATCGATTTGCAGCTGCATGAGATGGAGTGAAGTTGATTGACAAAAGGAAGGAACATGATTAAGCATAAAAATAAATAGATTGAGGGATATAGGAGATCGACGTGTAGGACGGATTGTTTTTTATGGAATTAGCTTTAGATATCGGGTTATCAAGGAGAGAAGAGGATTCAAAGAAAAGTATAACGTACTGTGCTTGGACATATCAGTTGTTCATTTGGCCGGCACGTGCTTGCAGGGAAGTGCTATTTGCTTAACTGATAGCCGGTTTGGCCTTTGATTGCTGCTGGTGATGGCAAACAGGACAACTCGTAGAACAGGTAGGAGGCAGTTGCTTGCTTTGCATGAACATAGCTGAAGACGAACAAACAGGCACAGATGACAGCATGCTCGCCTTAGATGATTAGAAGAGCCAGCGGTGAGAGCTTCGTCTGATCGTGCCCCTCCATCAGCGGTCCCGCGACAGCCGGTAGGGCCTCTACTTTCTGCAAGTATTCACGATCTTCATGGCCCAGGTCCGCTGGCCACCAATGGGCAGCGTCAGGCACAACAGCTCCAGTTGATGAACTTGTAGATGATGCCAGACCAACAATTGAGAGGATGAGTAGCTTCATACCATGGTTCGAGGCTCGCGGCAGTAGTCAGTTGTAGACGGTGTTGACAAATTCATCACCTCGATTCGAACCTCGGTAGCGGTGTAGCGAACGGCGATGAAGTAGCTGGTGGTGCCAGCGGCGGCGTGTCTTCATGGACAAAGTGCTCCAGCAATGAGTAGAAGAACGATGACGTACAGCTCGACGGGGCGGCAACAAGTAGTGCAGCAGCGATAACAGCGACGACGGCGACGGCGACGACAACGGCGAGAGAAAGAGGAGAAAAATATAATTTACTACACGAGGGATTTCCCAAACTAGGGGCTCCCCTTACGGTAGTTTTGGTGTGCTTTGCCCAAGGGGTTGGTTGATATATATAGGGAGAAAAACTCCCCACATCCTCGTCAACTAGCGATATGGTACTAATTGATGTTACACCCTCCACATTTACTAATGGGCCTAAATAATCATTAAAGCCCATTGGTAAATAAATGGATGGGCCTTTAGGATTTATTAGGATTATTGCACATAGGCTTTGAGCGTTGAAAAAAAATGAGAGATTTATTATTTTCGGAATTAATTAATTTTGTGGATAAAATAATTTTAAAAAAGTCCAGAATTGATATTTAAGCCACGAAAATACTTTGAGACCTTCAAAAATTGAGGAAAAATTCTTAGAGACACTTTGGAACATGATGAACCCAAATAAAGTATTTGGAGCTCATAAAAATATTGTTGGGAACTTGGAACATAAAGATTAAGGTAAAGGAGGTAGGAATTAAATTCTAGAAAGAAGCTGGAAAGTTCCTAGAGATAGATATTCGTCTCCTAAACGTAAAAAAACATACATTTTGCACATAGAAACATGAGGTGCGACCGGCATGAATGCAACAAACACGTTTCTACCTTATGATAAATTTTAAATTAATGAAAATTTTTATTTTCCTATGTTTCATGTGCACAAAAATTCCAAATTAAATCTTTTTAACCCTATTTCCAAAGTTGCAAATTTTAGGGTGTTATAATTCTACCCCCTTAAGATGAATCTCGTCCCTGAGATTTGGACGACGTCGACTAGGAGATAGGAATACTCTACCTTTGAATTCTTCTTTACTTCATTGTGTGGTTCCATCATCTTGATAAGGATCCCACTTTACTTTGCATACCTATCAACCTTACTCCAAGTATCTTGCTAAACTGATTCCAAAGTTCTGATAGATACTCCAAACGATACTTAGGTAACTCCAATCACTAGGCCATCTTTCCTATAATACCAATTCTCTTCCTTAAAATACTTATCTTCCAACAGAGCCTGACAAATCTCTTAGTTAGAAGAAAATTCTACCACCAACTTTCAAAACATTAATGATTCTGGTCAAGTTGCTCAAACTTGGAATAAAATTCTTAGTCCTTGGTGTCACCCGAACCTTCTTAGCATGGCTCTCCATTGCTAAGGGCATTGACTGTGACTTTTACTTCTCCAAGTGTTAGCACTTTTCCAAGTCATAACCAATTTCATTCCAACAAGGATATCATAAGCTCAAGACCAACTTAGTAAAGATGCCCGGTAGATTCTTGTGATCCCCTTAGATACCACTTTTACTTCTAAAAAGACAGTACTTCCATGCTCCACAATGGATAACTCTAGATGCATGTTAGGTAGTTCAACTCACGCTTCCTTAGTTGACTTAATGAACAAGGTACTATATTTTTCTTTTTGCATCAGGACACATCCCACACCTTGACAAGGTGCATCATTGTAGTTATGAAGCTCTTGTTCGGATCTGGCAAAGCTAATACTTAGATTTTACTTCAACCTCTTCTTGGATTCCTTCAAACATTTACCTGAGGTCTTTTGATCCAAACTAACTTAAAAGCTTCTCTAGTAGCTCTACCAAAATCTTGATGACCTTGGATAAACTTTCCTTGAACCTTTAATCAAACCTCATTGAGACTCTAACTTCTTTCACATCTCTGGGTACCACCACGCTTCTGCTGCGCAAACTAGAACATAGGATACTTCACCTTCCAAATTCTTCAACTTGGCTACCCCCTTAAGAAAAGATAAACTAGGAGACACCAAAGTATAGCTTGCATCTCCTTCTAGATGAGTTAACTAATATCAAGATGTTCTGACATCCCAACGATACTCTTGTGTATGGGCAAGAACAAGAAACATGAAATTTCTCACGAGCAGAAAAACAGTAGCATCGTAAAACGGCTGTAACTCTCATTCTGTTAATCCGATGAAGTTGTAGCTTGTACCATTGGAAAGCTTATAAAATTTTCCACAACTTCCTTGTAGAACACTTTTCCAAATTCTATAGTTCAGGTAGTCGAAAATAGTGCACAAGAGAAACTATTCCAGGTTCTAAACAGCACAAATGCATCGCCTTGTGATTTTTGTATCTCCATAACCAAAATAGCTATCAAGCTAATTCTTACGTTCAGAGAAAGATATTGAAGTTTACTATTTTATAGAATTTTCTCATGATTTTTGGTTGTCCAAGAATAGAGATATAAACCAAGGAATGCAGACTGCTCTGAAAAGATAGGATAGAGAAAACAGAAGAAAATCAAAACCCGACTTTTTATTCCACTAATCCTTATACCTTAGGCCTATAAGCTAAATGAAATTATGGAAACACCCAACAAGATCATTGCAATCATCACAAAGATTCAAAACAATCATAAGCACAATGACAATTTAACAAACATTAAAGATGCACAATTCAATCATTGACTCAACTTCCGATACTATCGTCCTCATTGTACTAGGGGTAACAATCCTAAGACTTGTCTTTAGATTACGCAAGAAGGTGATGAGGAACAGTTCTAAAAGCATATCAAATCAAGGGGTGAAGATGAGAACAAAGACTTTAAAATAAGCATCAAGGTAGAGATGAATATCAAGGATAGAGATATAGTAGAGAAGAAAATATCAAGGTTCATAGAGCAAGGATTTTATAGCAACTTCTAAATCTTAAAACGACCAGTTTCTACTAGGCTTGCGTCATACAGTCAGCATTGCTCTGATACCACTCTGTAGCACCCGATTTTAAGAACAAAACCAGATACACACCATATGTGAGCCTAGGAAGTTAAATCTCATATATATCTACAAATAAGGGTAATATCATTAGACAATGCTTAATTACATAATGTATTAGTATAAAGAATATAACCTCAGAGTATAGACAGCGGAAAGACAACTCTGATCTTCAGGCGAATACTCTAAATCCACAAGGACAACTGACTGGTTAATCACAAGCCTAATTTCTTCAAACTCTAGCAATCTGGTACCCATCTGGGATTTTTATCCAAATAATTGAAAAGTAAAGCAATCGTAAGTACATATCGTACTCAACAAATATAACATGGGGTTCATGAGGCTCAAAAGGCTGACACTGGTTAACTGCGATTAGCTTTTAATTGTCATAATTTTAGCATAGGAGTAGCAACAAGTTTATCATAAGCCCATAAACACATGATCAGATAAGCATGAATAATGAATAGCATAAACAGTAATCATTAATGAGCATCTTCATCATCAGTGTTCATCATCATTAACCATTATTGATCATCTATTCCGTAAATGTTCCAAGGCTGCTCGTGACCGTGAGCACGGCTGATATACTAGTTTTACACTCTATAGAGGTTGTACACTTTCACTGTGAGTCGTGATTTACCCTTTCGCCCGAGGTAGCTAATCTCTTGACCGACTTCCAAGAAAGGTCGGCAGGGTTCACTATGAAGCCTTTCAAAGGTTCGTCTAACAAGTTAGGGCCATTAGATTCACTCGGCAAACAGATATAGGAACCTCCCTATCGAATGGCACAATTCCATTACGGCTATACACATTAAAGTAGATGCTGTCCTATACCCGATTCGGCAAGCCATTCTTATGCCAATAAAGGTAACCACTAACAAGCTAGAAAAGGTCCTCATACTGAGCTAAAGCCAGAGCTATGTAGCCCTCACAGCTGTACTGTAAGTCCCGAATAATCACTTACAGATAAGTCCTTAGGGAGAGAAATCTAGAGCACCATAAAACAACCCAATGCTCTAGCCCCCTTGTTCCATGTTGCTAAAAAGCATCTTTTAATGTTTATTGCATATACCATTAGTCAAGTTACAAGATCATGGTTGTAGTTGAGCACTAGCATCATACTATCCAATGCAATAACCTAAAGGTATCAAGGTACAGGGTAACAAAGTACTAAGAAATCCTTAGTGGCAGTCAAGGTAGACACATGCAGTATGGATTAAATGATTAATAGTGAATAGGCAACAAGGATGGTTCCATGCTATACTTGCCTTAAACACCGATCCTTCGGTAAGCTTTAATCTTCAACGCTCTTATTCTTCTTGATCACCACGTATATCTCACCGACTGGACGTAATCATAAAGCACCACACAAACATCCGTACAATCATACACGAAGCAACAATAGATCTAAATTAGAACAGTACACCAAACATAAAATCAAGATGAAAAGTTTGTAAAATGAATCTACGTCTCGCTACGAACGCACAGACGCGAAAAGCACACTAATCGGAGCTACGGTGAAAAAGATACATCTACTGAAAGATCTACTCATAAAACTATTAGCTTCATGTATTTTAATTATATAAAAACATATATAAGATATTTTATAGATAATAGAAATTAAGTCAACTTTAGATTCGAATTATAAAACTAAAGTAAAACAAATCATATTTTATTTTGAAAGCTAAGTTAAACTAGCCATATTTTACTAACATATATTATCGTATAATTCAAGTAAGATTTTATCTTTGCCAAAATAAAAGAGAGCACCTACTTGAATTGCTTGTGGCGTGGATTCGAGCTAAACAAACTATTATAATATAAAAACACACTGGTGATTGTAATTAATTATACCATATAAATATTTGCATATAAAATGTTGAATTGTGACACCTATATTGTTTTTAAATTAGAAAACTCGTTGCCTATACATTAATCAAATTAATTAATATTTATCTATAAACAATGAAACAGGTGGCAGATCATCTTCGCTGCTAAATTGTTGATTACATCGACACAAGCTTAACGCAACAAGAAAAAACTAAATCGGAGCTAAACGATAAATATATCAAGAGTTTAAGGTTTAGAAAGGATTATTTGGCAAAGATGATATTTTTGGTACTTCCCGTTCAAACGATAGATTAAAGATAAAGATGATTATCATCATGGGCGAAAGAATCAATGCATGGAGCGGCTGACCTTCAACTATTGATCAGGGTCCTCGTTTGCATGCTGCATGATGTAGCTTGCTAGTAGCAAGGACAGGGTGATCGATTTGTAGCTGCATGAGATGGAGTGTAGTTGATTGACAAAAGGAAGGAACACGATAAAGCATAAAAATAAATAGATCGAAGGGATATAGGAGATCGACGTGTAGGATGGATTGTTTTTGACGAAATTAGCTTTAGATATCGGGTTATCAAGGAGAGAAGAGGATTCGAAGAAAAGTATAACGTACTGTGCTTGGACATATCATTTGTTCATTTGGCCGGTCACGTGCTTGCAGGGAAGTGCTATTTGCTTAACTGATAGCCGGTTTGGCCTTTGATTGCTGCTGGTGATGGCAAACAGGACAACTCGTAGAACAGGTAGGAGGCAGTTGCTTGCTTTGCATGAACATAGCTGAAGACGAACAAACAGGCACAGATGACAGCATGCTCGCCTTAGATGATGAGAAGAGCCAGCGGTGAGAGCTTCGTCTGGTCATGCCCCTCCATCAGCGGTCCCGCGACAGCCGGCAGGGCCTCTAGACTTTCTGCAAGTATTCACGATCTTCATGGCCTTGGTCCGCTGGCCACCAATGGGCAGCGTCGGGCACAACAGCTCCAGTTGATGAACTTGTAGATGACTCCAATCAAACAATTGAGAGGATGAGTAGCTTCATACCATGGTTCGAGGCTCGCGGCAGTAGTCAGTTGTAGACGGTGTTGACAGATTCATCACCTCGATTCGAACCTCGGCAACGGTGTAGCGAACGGTGATGAAGTAGCTGGTGGTGCCAGCGGTGGCGGTGGCGTGTCTTCATGGACAAAGCAGTGAGTAGAAGAACGATGACATATAGCTCGACGGGGCGGCAACGAGTAGTGCAGCGGCGACAACAGCGATGGCGGCGATGGCAATGGCGAGAGAAAGAGGAGAAAAATATAATTTACTACAAAGGGATTTCCCAAGCTAGAGGCTCTCCTTACGGTAGTTTTGGTATGCTTTGCCCAAGAAGTTGGTTGATATATATAGGGAGAAAAACTCCCCATATCCACATCAACTAGCGATATGGTACTAATTGATGTTACACCCTCCACATTTACTAATGGGCCTAAATAATCATTAAAGCCCATTAGTAAATAAATGCATGGGCCTTTAGGATTTATTAGGATTATTGCACATGGGCTTTGAGTGTTGGAAAAAAATGAGAGATTTATTATTTTCGGAATTAATTAATTTCGTGGATAAAATAATTCTAGAAAAGTCCAGAATTGATATTTAAGCCACGAAAAATACTCCGAGACCTCCGAAAATTGGGGGAAAATTCTCAGAGACACTTTGGAACATGATGAACCCAAATAAAGTATTTGGAGCTCATAAAAATATTGTTGGGAACTTGGAACATAAAGAATAAGGTGAAGGAGTGTCGATAGATTATCGTCGGCAGTCCTCAAAGGGATATCCCACAAAGGTAGATTGATCGGTAGAGGAGCGCGAGATCAAGAACAAGAAGGCAACAGAGACACATGAGTTAGACATGTTTAGGCTGTCAGTATGACGTAATACCCTACTCCTATGGTATGTTAGTTTGTATTAGCTATCGTATGATATGCCGTGATTTTAGAGAGGGTCCCTGCCCGTCTTATATTGTCCGGGAGGCAGGGTTACAAGTTAGTTAGATCTAAGAAATAACCAGAAAGTAATAACTGATTACAGGAATCTTGGAATCATACATATCCTAACAGATCTCGTAGTATCTTCAGGATATCTTCCCGATGTCTTGCGGAAGGCGCCGAGCAGAGTCGTGCCTCGCAAGGCTTCTTCTTGTGGGCTGGGCCACCCCTAGGGGCATAGCCCATGTGGTCTGCCATGGGTATCTAGGGTCGTACCCCCCACAGCTAGTCCTCGAGCACCTTATACCCGTTGTGCAGTGCCATCTTGAGCTTGTCCGAGCAGGTACGAACCAAAGCCGAGCAGTCCAACTCATGGTCCGACCACCATGATGAGTCACCGAGCAGCTGTGAGCAGTTGGCGAGCAGCATGCATCATAGCCGAGCAGCGTGGACCATCACCGAGTAGCATGCCCCAAGCATGGCTTGCCATAAGGGTGTAAGGAGCTCAAGTCTAGAATTGAAAATTTCCTCTTAGTAGACCAAGTGTGCCCACTTAGAATCCGACCACGAGGAAAGGAGATGATCTTCTTCGGTTTCTAGAGTAACAGAGTCTTCCAAAAAAATCAAGCACATTCACCGCAAGGTGAAGTGTGCCCACTTAGTCCCTGAGCCTGACAGTAGATGGCATAGTCATGTGGTGCCAGGGTCCAAAGTAGAAGAAATAACAGACGACCAGTTGAGTAGTCAGCCAGTCCCTGTTCTGCAAGCGGATATACCAGATCAAACAAACCATGGCGAAAAAATCAGAGCAACGGCTGTACAGTAATGGTTACTGAGCCTCGATAAATTGCGGAGAAATAGGCGGTTATTCGGTGAGTAACAACAAATGGCAGTGATAAATGAATGACATGGGCTATGGTTGCGACCCATTAAACTGCGTTGGAGAATTCGGAGCATTGCAGATCGCGGGAACGGTTTCCCAAAAACCCTCAGATGCAAAAAAGGGTGGGGAAAGTGCTTTATAACTGCGCCGCCGCAGTCCCCACTCCCACCCTTGCCACTTTGTCTTTCTCCCATACTCCCGCATTTCCAGATTCACAGGCACATCTGCCTCTGCCGCTAAACCCTAATCTATCTCTCAAGGATGGCGCCGAAGAAGGGAGTCGTGAAATCAAAGAAGACGAGCCCGAAGAAAGCGGGCACTGAGGCCTGGAGGGATGAAGAGTGGGTGCCATCATGCACTAGAGAGGCAGAGCTAAGCAGACTAGTTGAGGCAGGCGTTCTTCCTGACCGCGCGACTGTCGGATGGTGGCCGACCCTCGGTGAGCCCTTTCCAACACCTCATACCGACGAAGTTGTGGTATTTGAAGATTACTTTTGGCGTGGGTTGGGATTCCCTATTTATCCATTCCTTAGGGATTTGTTGGAGCTATGGGTAGTCAGTTTATGCAATCTCCACCCAAATACCATTCTTCACATCTCTATCTTTATCCATTTTTGTGAGGCATTCCTTGGTATCCTTCCCCACTTCAACCTTTTTCGTTATCTATTCTGGCTGAAGAAGAGAGGGGGTGGAGGTTCCAAGGTGGTCGGCGGAGTATACCTTCAACTGCGTGACGGAATGGCAGGTGAATATCTTAATGTGCCACTGAACACATCATTGAAAAATTGGAATGCAAGGTGGTTCTACATAAGGTAGACTGACCCAGCCATCCACTGTGACCCTGATCACATCCCGGAGAACCAAAAGAGCTAGTCAGAGATGCCAAGAAATGCTGATATGGCCCAAGTGAAAGAGCTTCTTGACTTAATCCGAGGTGTGAATATCAACGGCGAATTGGTAGTAGCGAGTTTTATATCGCGCCATGTTCAACCCTCCAAGGAGAGAGCCCATCCTGCCTTTGAATTCAAAGGGAGAACTGACGGTACCTGAGAGAAACCGGATCTGCTATTGAAGGAGGCTATCGAAGAGCGAGCTACAGAGCTGTTCACTTCACATGTCTCGTTCAACATGCTAGCATATTCAAAACCCTTTAACTGTCGTAACCAGCCACCCTAGGTAAACATCTCAGCATTATGTTCCTGATGCTTTTAATCTGTCGTCATTTCCAAACATCTAGAGTCATTCACCTATAAAAAGATCCACTCGCAGTTTAGAGCCGTATACTTCTCTGGTGTACCGAGGAGTGAATGGCCAATGGGAGTAGACGGCCACCGACCGTCGCAGCCTAAAGAGGAGGGGCTAAGCACCTCGTCGGATAATGCGTCCCCAGTGTCGGAGAAAATCCATGGGAAAGGGCTAGCGGTAGACGAGCCAGCTCGGAAGAGGAGAAAGACGGCGGGCACCACTTCCTACAAACCGGGCGGCATCTCGCTTGGTGATGACCAGGCTACTCGACCGCGTTAGACTATAATGTTGGAGTGGTCTGACGATGATGAAGACCTGATAGCGCGTCCACCGAGCTCGAAGGAGCCACCACTCCGCACTAAAGTCCCCGTTCACAGAGCAAAAGAAATTCCTACACAACCGATGACGGAAGTCCCGGCGGTGCAGACTACCGGAGTCCCCGAGCAACAAACAGGAGTAACCCTAGAGAAGCATGTGGAGAGGGCTCCAGAACACTAAATGGATCAGCAGTCTTCTGTAGAAGAGCAGGAACCTCCCCAGCAGAGCACTGAGGTGGACCACGCAGCTGCACCTAGAGGATCAGGCAGGTTTCACCGGTTCAGAAGTTGAACCAGAAGACCAAACCATGAGTATATTTGTCTTGTAGTAGTAATGTTGTTCCTTGACCTCTTTTGAATACCGATAAGCCGATATTATGCAGAGCAACACCGAGGACCGCAGCCGCGGTAGAAACAACATCGACTATTCCTGTCCCGGAGTCCCCGAGTGCTCGGCAACTAGAGGAGAGGTCGGCTGTCGCTGCCGGCAGTACCGGTGATGGCGAACCATTGGCGCAAACAACAGGCACGTCGGCGACAGCGACCGAGGCTACGACTAAAACCGTCAGTACTTTGGGCGTGGAAGCTACAGCTGTTGTTGATGCACCGGAGGCTAGGGAAGCAACTCCAACGACGGCCGAGGAGCAAATTGTACCGCCCGTAGCTACGCCAGGAATGGTCGGAGCCGCTGTCCGGCCACAGAGCCCCCTAGTAGTGCCTCGAGCGATGGTGGAAGAGGATGAGGTTGAGGAGATCGAGCGACCCGAACCTCAACCCTAGTCCATCTGGATTATCCAAAAACACAGGGAAGAAGTGGTAGTTATCGAGGAAGAAAACACCACCAAGGAGATGAAGAGGCTGAGATCCGCGGTAGCTGGAGTAATGACTCCAATCGAGGTTAGTACTGCAACTATAATATTAATAAATGGTGTTGGAGATCGAAGTTCATCACTGCATTGTATATCCACAGGGTATAACACGTATAGCCGAGCAGCGGCATCAACTGATAAAGAGGATGGAACCCCTTGCTGAAGAAAACAAGAAACTCTGGGAGGCAATGAACCTATATGAGAAGAACATCTAGAGGGCCCGATGCGAGAGAGACCTTGCAGAGTCCAATTCGCGGGACCTGGAACATTAGAAGGGGGTTCTGTCCGAGCATTGGTAGCTACAACCAAGCAGCTACAGAAGAAATCTGATCAGCTGGCAGCAGCATCCAAATAGCTATGGAAGAAAACCAAGCAGCTGGCCATTGCATCAGAACAACTAAAAAATACTTCCGACCAGTTGGAAAAGAAAAACCAGGAGCTGAAAAGCTTAACCGATCAGAACATGGGTATGATTATCGATGAATATACTTTGTATTTGGTTGAACAACCATCTTTTAGGTGATAAATATTTTGCTTGCAGAGCGAGATGCGGAGCTCGGCTAGCTTCGCAATACCGTTGAGCAAATCCAACAAGAGAAAGCAAAAGAGTCAAAGCGAGCAAACAAACTGGCCGAGGAGCTGAAAGGTGAATACCTCCTGGTCAGTATTACTGCCGAAGTATTTTTCTAGTATGATGGAACATTGTAACGTTTGTAGGTTATCGCCGTAAAGCCAAGGCACAAGTTGATGTGCTGGTGCAGGAAGCCCAGGTCCAAAAAGACAACTTCAATGCTGTAGTTACCGCAATAAAACCGGTGCTTGACTACGTCGACCCAGAAACGGCACCCCAACTTGACGGTAGGAGGCAAGGGTCAGATACCATCATCCAGAGGTGCAAGGCAGCATGGGAGAATTTCAAGATCTTCAACCACGACGCTATTATGACTGTTGCTACTCATGTCCTTATGGTTGCTCAGTCCCACTACCCAACCATCGACATTCAGTCGATAGGGGGCGGTTTCGCCGAAGGACTAAGCGATGTGGAGACCCAGAAGCTGGAGGATGAGGTGGAGGACGCAACGAAGAAACTGGCCAGTGACATAGATCTGTTTGGTGAGACGGATGGTAGTGATGTAGCCCAATGATTTGCTTGGCTGATATCCTCTATAACTTCTACGCAAAGTAGGCAGAACGTGCGAAAGCGCAAGAACACTTATATAAACGATAAATGTTATAAAGTGCATGTGTATGCAGTTAGATTGTATTTCAGCAAAAAAATCATCATAGTTATGACCATAAGATATTTATATGGAGTATAAGTAGAGTCCGAGTAGTTAGTTTGCTACTAACCCCTATGGCCTCAGCTAGCCCATAGTCCATGACATCAAGCGCGGAGCCCGAGCACATGTAGGGGGGACAGGCGTGACCAAGGAACCACAGCCGACCACCCATAACGTAGAGTGTGGAGCCCGTAGCATGTGTAGGGAGAGATCAGAAACTGGGTCTTCTCCATAGAGAAAAAAGCAAAACGTATGCTGCTCGGCCTATATCAAAATGACTGTAGATGTCATAAACGGAGACCGAGCAATAAATTCTGCTCTGAGCTCTCGGCCTCGGATAGCCCATAATCTATAACGTCGAGCGCAGAGCCCGTGCACGTGAAGGAAAAATAGGCGTGACCAAGGAACCATAGCTGACCACCCATGGCTTATGTAGGGAGAGATCAGAGGCTGGGTCTTCTCCGAAGAGAACAGAAAAGAAACTAGGCTACTCGTTGATCGGTGAAATATCTTTAAAGGTTTACAGCGAATTATTCAGCGTTTTGGAGAAAAAACATGTGGCGAGACACGTTGGTGATTTGGAGGAGACGTGTTTGGAGAAAAATTATTTGGTGTTTTTTGGAGAGAATCGTTCAGAGATTTTGGAGATTGGAGAACTTTATTCAGCGAAATCGTGGTCGGCGATTTGGAGAAATCATTCGACGATTTTGGATAAAACCGTTCGGCGATTTTGGAGATCGTTATGGAGTATTGTAATGCTCGGCGATCGTACACGAAGATCGAAAGTTAAATGGGAAAAACGGAGACAAATTATGGAGACCAAAACTTTATTCATCATAAAATGGAGAGTACATATCTGGAGTGTTTTAAGGGTAGAAACGTATACGGTGCTCGATGTGCCATGAGTTTGGAACATCAATCCCATCTAAGTCACATAAGCGATAAGATCCTGGTTGGGTGACCTCTTTGACGATGTAGGGCCCTTCCCAAGGGGAAGAAAGCTTGTGCAACCCTTCGGTCTTTTGTTTTCTACGGAGAACAAGGTCGTCGACGGTGAATGAATGGCCTTTTACGTTGTGGTTATAGTACCTTCGCAGATCTTCTAGATACTTGGCTGTGCGGACGCAGGTGATCAGGTGTTCTTCCTCAGCCCGATCAATGTCCTCTGTCCGAACAGCCGTGGCTTGTGCTTCAACATAATTTTCCACCCTGGGTGCTCAGAAGGCAATATCTGCTGGTAGTATGGCCTCTGAGCCATAGACCAAAAAATATAGAGACACACTGGTACTGCGACTAGCTTGAGTGTGCAGTCCCCAGATCACAGCCGGTAGCTCTTTGAGCCATCTGCCCGGATGCTTTTCTTCTTTCTGATATAGCCTCTTTTTGAGGGCGTCAAGGATCATACCATTAGCCCGCTCAACCTAGCCATTAGCTCTAGGATGAGTAACAAAAACATATTTAACGGAGATGCACCGGTCTTCACAGAAGTCCCAAAAATGATGGCTGGTAAATGTGGTTCCGAGGTCGGTGATAATGCTATTCGGGAGACCGAACCTGTGTATGATATCTTCAAAGAGGTCGACTGCTTTCTTTGCAGTAGCTGAAACGAGCGGTTTGTACTTGATCCACTTGGAGAACTTATCAATGGCGATGTATACATACCTGAAACCTCCTAGCGCTGGCTTGAAAGGCCCAATCATGTCCAGTCCCCAGCATGCGAAAGGCCAAGAAGCTAGGATGGTCTGCAGTTCCTGTGCCGGTACGTGTATTTGCTTGGCGAAGAACTGACATCCTTCACAGCACCGG
Organism: Miscanthus floridulus; assembly: GCF_019320115.1. Taxonomy (NCBI): domain Eukaryota; kingdom Viridiplantae; phylum Streptophyta; class Magnoliopsida; order Poales; family Poaceae; genus Miscanthus; species Miscanthus floridulus. Next base: position 86,572,958 of record NC_089582.1, on the reverse strand, counting down.
ATGAGGTCTTCTGCATCAGAGATAGCCATGGGCCAGTAGAAGCCAGCTCGGAAAGCTTTGCCAACCAGGTTTCTTGAGGCCGCGTGATTGCCATAGGAACCAGAATGAATTTCATGAAGTAGCTTCACTCCTTCGTCTTGAGGGACGTACTTCTGCAATACCCCATCCTTGGCACTCTTCCTCATCAAGTTACCATCTACCAACATGTAGTGCTTACTTCGGTGGATTAGGCGTTCGGTGCCGGTCTTGTCGGCGGGTACTTCAGAGTTGGTGAGGTACTTGATGAACTTCTCCCTCCAATCGGCCACCGGCGAAGGCACCGCAAGTACCAACTGCTCGACAGAGGGAACCTCCTCAACTTCCTTTTCTTCTTTAATGGATGGCACCAGGAGATCTTGCATGAAGACCCCTAGTAGAACCGCAGTGTGAGACAAACCTATTTTTGAGAGGTGGTCGGCTGGTTGATTTTGATCTCGTACCATGTGGTGGTACTCAATACCGTAGAACTTCCCTTCAAGCTTCCTAATTTTGGCACAGTATGCATCCATCTTCTCACTGGAATAGGACCAGTCTTTATTGAGCTGGTTGATAACCAGCACGGAGTCCCCGTACGCCATAAGTCATTTGACGCTGAGCTTGATAGCTATTCGTAGACCATGGAGACATGGTTCGTATTCTGTGGCATTGTTGGAGGCCGGAAAGTGTATCTAGAGGACATAGCGGAGCTTATCTTTGGTCGGCGTAATGAACAGAATGCCTGCGCTGGCACCGCTAATGTTAAGGGCGCTGTCAAAATACATCACCTAGTGCTCGGGGCAAGTGGCGGCAATGGGTTCTTAGATCTCGGTCCACTCAGTGATGAAATCAGCAAGCGCCTGGGACTTAATGGTAGGTCTGCTTCTGAATTCAATGGAGTAAGTGCTGAGCTCAATAGCCCACTTAATGATGCGGCTGTTGGCCTCTTTGTTGCAGAGAATGTCCCCTAGAGGGAACTCAGTAACCACGACGATCTTGTAATACTCAAAGTAGTGTCGGAGCTTTCACGATGTAATCAGAATTGCATATAACAGCTTCTGTACCTAAGGGTAGTGAGTTTTTGGCTCATTAAGCACCTCGTTGATGAAGTATACCGGACATTGCACCTTGTAGGCGTGCCTGGACTCTTCGCGTTCGACAACAAGAGCCGTGCTGACGACACGAGAAGTGGCGACGATGTAGATCGGCAGAGTTTTATCTGGCCATTGTAACACCTCTGGAGTTTTGACCTAACACCAAAACTTGACATGTCATCATGTGCATTGCAAAGCATTCATAAAGTAGAAAATTTTGAATGCATTCACTAAATAAGCTTTATTTCATAATGTTGTTATTTCATGTGATGTGATTCAAAACCCTAAATAAAGATCATGACCACAAGGGTCAAATTTCATGTGATCATGTGAGGTCATGTGTCATTTGACTCAAATAACCCTAATGGGCCATGTTACTAGTCAAAAATCAAAGTTAAAGTAAAAGGAAAACAAATCAAATTTGAATTCAAATTCAAATCACAAAAGTCCTTTTTGCCCCTTTTGTCTATTTCAAAATCCATTTGGAATTTGGGATCAAGGCAAAAAGCAAAGTTGAAGATTATTTTATGTGGATCAACTTTGGTATTCAAAGTTTTTCAAGTTTACATATAAAATTTGGAGTAATTTTGAAATGATTCAAATACTCAAATGCACCCCAAATTCAAATTTCAAAATGGAGGCAGAATTTGAAAATGTTCCTAGAAGCAAAGTTGTAGAGTTTGAAAAATTGAGCAACTTTCATTTTTGGAGATTTTCAACTTCTTTAGAAAAATTGGGAGTAATTTGCAAAATTAACGTAGTTGAAATTCTGTAAATACTTCAAAATTTGAAAAGCAGCCGGCACCACCTCTCTGCTTGCCACCGGCGCCACGCGGTTGTTGCCGCCGATCAGATTGCACCGCTTCCTCACGCATTGACATGCAGCTGGTGCCATGGTGGGTCCGTTCGTGCGCTGTCGACGCCGGGCAACCCCTTCCCGGCTATAAATAGCAGCAGCCACCGTCGTCGTCCCCGTTTTCCCCTTCTACTCTGCTCCGCTGCCAGCTAGCTCCGCCGTTCGCCGTAGCCATCATTGAGCTACGTCCGTCATGCCCAGCTATGCCAACGCGATCGCCTCGGCCTTGCGCTTCTCTGTGGCTTGCTTACGTCGCTTGGGTTGGCCAGAGTCGCCCGGCACAATGTCTTCTTCCTCGGAGCCAGCCAGAGTACCGCCACCATCGACCTCACGTGGTCACGTCATTCCAAACCATCTCCGTCTTCACCAAGCACACCGGCGTGACCGTGGTGAGCTACTAAACGCGATACTCACTTTGTTTTAGACTCTACTACACCGTTGCTGGGGTTACGCCGTGAGCCGTCGTGCCCGAGCCACCATGGCCGGCGTGGAGTCTTTTTCGGTGCGCCTTCTGCCATTCAAAGGGCGAGAATGGGTTCGTAGGAGTGTGTAGATCATTTGGGTGCGGTCTGCCTCGCCGGAGCGTCACCATCGGCGCATTTTGGGCTGGCCAGTGATGGCAACGCCGCCGTGACCTGTATGAGTCACTGACGAGTGGGGTCGGGCTGTCAGTGAGAAGGAAGGAGAAGAACAGTGAGGTTTTATTATTTTCTAATTTTGAATAGTGCTAAATGTTTGGAAATTTGTAGGAAAATAATCATAGCTCCAAAAATTCTGAAATTTTGTGTGTAGCTTCTGTACATGTTCTAGTATGGTTTAAAAATATGAAACTTGAAATTTGAATAAATTTTTAATGTTCAAATATTCAGTCCATTAATTGATAAATGCAATTTCCATAATTTTTGTAGGCCACTGGATAATTTCAAAATTTATGAAATTTGTTTTGGTACACTAATTTGTCATGAGGAAGCTTACATAAAATTTTCAGGTCATTTGGAACAAGTTCATTTTTGAGCTTAATTCCAAATTAATTCAAAAATAAATAAAAGCAAACCCTAAGTGTTTGATTAGTGTTGGATCTCGTTTTGGTCATGTTTTGTGACTAGTAGGGTTTCAAGATCCATTTGGTCAAGTCACATGTGTGGTTCTTGACGGTGGCATTGCATGTTGGTTTTGTTGGCTTGCAACTGTACAGTAAAAGAGAGTCGTATTCGAGGTGTTTTTACATTTCATGTACCATGAAAGCATCATGTTTATGTTATCATCATGTTAAAGCATATGTTATCATTTCATGTAGAATCCAAGAGTAAAATGATTCTAGTTGAACAAGTTCTAGAAGAATCCCCGGTTGTCATGGGATTCGATAATTGTGGTACTGATCCGGAACCTGAGATCGTCAACGAAGGCAAGCCCCGATTTATGCATTAAACCATTACCTTGTTACTTTGAAAAGTTTATCACCTATGTTACCTATTGCATTAAGTTGATTTATTCAAATGTTACCTACTTGATGCATTGCCTACCTTGTTAATTGTTTACCATCCTTGAAGATGTTTTCTTTTACAAATGCGTAGAATGCTTAGTATGCTTTATGGTAGGCTTTCAAAGTAAAAGTTTTGATACAATTAAAGATGGCATACTGGCCAAAGAGAGAAAGAAGGTAGAATGAACTAGAGACTAGTCGGGTGACTTACCTTGAATGTTGGGTAATGTTGCCGACTATGTCGCTTAAAGGTCACTCATTGTGGATCTTCTGAACGAGACACTTTGTAGTACTGGTCACATACTCCGGTAAGCCTACTTTGGCTAATCTGATACTAAGACGAATGCCCACGCACTGGGAGTGGAGAGATGGCGGGAGTAGCGTGTACCCTTGTGGCTAGAATGTGGCTGGATTTGAGGTGTGCTGTGCTCTCGGGTGACGTGGAGATGGCTTAGTATAGGAGGATCCGGTAGCGAGGTTGATATATGCAAGATTAAGTTCTACATATGTCGTGTGATAAGGAATCCCCAGCTGGGACTTGAATCAATTCGAATTGCCGGTGCTCCGCGGATATGGAGACTCGATTCATTACAGAAGCAATGTAGGACTGGTGAATTACTAAAATATGAGAAAAGAATGGAATGAGAAAGAATGGAATATGGGAAAAGTACATTTAGTTTGAGATAATGAACTAAAAGGACTTAGGGGTAAAATTTGAAAATAGGATAAGAATAGTAAGCTGTTGGCAAAGGACTTTGAATTTTGCTACATCCTTACCTTGTCCCAAACCCTGCATCTCTAAAAGTCTTACACCCTTTACGTCGGGTTAGTCTTGTTGAGTACTTTTGTACTCTGGGTTTGTTAACCCTTGTTGCAGGTGAGTCGCATGCGTAGGCTTGTTTTGGTCCCTACTGCATGTCTGTGTTTGAAGTCAATGACGATGAGGAATGATGAATGGCCTTTGGACAAGGCACTAGTTTGTATGATAAATAATGTTAATGTAATATTATCCCGCTACTATGGTTGTATAACACTTATGGTATTGTAAGTTTGAAAACAACTGGTTTGTAACCTATGTTACCTTAAGACTTCCGCTATCTTTTACTCTAGTGTATATATTTGAATAAAACTGTTGTAATCTGCAATGTCTGTGATTGGGATCCTGTTTGAAAAGAGAATCATGGATGATTCGGGTTCCTCGAGGACACCCGACAGACCTATTGAGTTGTTGGGAACTCATGTACGCTATCCGAGGTCTGTTAAGACAACGATAGGTGCATGTGGGCCCAATTTCTTAGGAGGTTCTGCCATAGCTGGTATCAGAGCAGTTCCCATCTAAGATCATTGTAGGTTACTTTGGAAAACCTTCAAATTGATTTGGATCAAAGAAAGTAAACTTGATATTTTAAAGTTCAAATTTCTTTCTTCTTACCTTTGATCTAGCCTCAATCTAGTCTTATTTAAAAATTTTGTGGCGGATAATATGATTAGGTTTGTCCTATGTATTAAAAATCTAGTACTTATGATTATATAAATCTTTTGTACCTAGATTCGTAAGATCGATTCATGCATCATGCTTGAGCACCTTGCATAATAATTCCCTTTAATAGTGGTGGGGTAAGAAATGTCAATCCCATTCTTGCTAACCTCGATTATTCTCTATCTATTCTTATAGCCCTACCCTAAATTCTATAGGCTATGGCAAAGACCAAGGTAACTGCACGCAAGTCCACCGGACCTCATGGAGTCCCTCGTCACCAGTTGGCACCAAGAAACCATGAGCTTGGTGAAGGAAGTTCCAAGAAGCTAGGAGATGAAGGATCTTCAAGCAACCCCGCCAACATCGAGAACCTTACCAAGGAGCTCAACACTCTTCGTCGAGCTCATGCCAAAGATCAAGAAGAGCTGGCGGAAATGCAAAGGGGCATCACCATGACCATGGAGCTACGGAATGAAGCCTGGACATGAGAGGATGTGGCCAATGAACGCGTCCATGAGTTGGAGTTCTACGTAGAAGACCTAGAGATGGACAATGCCATTCTTCATGAGAATGTCCACCTGCTATACGCTCAACTTCATCCTCCTCATGGGGATGGTGAAGTTACAGATGAAGAAATGATTGTAGATCCAAGAGAAGTCGAGAATGAAGAGGAGGAGGATCCTGAGGAGTTAGTGTACTTCTTAGATGAAGATGAGGTTTTGTTCGATATGGGCACGGATGCCAAAGACTGAGAGCTCAGAGTAGTAATAGTTCCTTTACTGCTTTCCTAGTAAACCAGGGTTGTCTTGTGGGATACAAGACATGTATTTTAAATAAGTAACCCTTTGTAGCATGAAACCTTTTAAATGCTTTCAATAAAGAATAATGTAAGTAAACGTGTTTCTCTAACAGATGCCTCATCCTATCACCCAAACTGGTGCTAGTGGCTCGCATGATGATGATGAGTGCCCAAATCCTCCACCAATGCCTTCGACTATGGCAGATGCCATAGCCGCACTTGTCAATGCAATGGCAGAGAATGCTAGGTTGTTAAGGGAATTGGCGTAGAACCAATAGGCACCATACCCTAATCGTGGCCGTCGTAATAATGGAAACGACGAGTCAACCTATGTTGATTTTACTAACACCCATCCACCGGTGTTCTCTAAGGCAGAAGAACCTTTAGAAGTAGACGATTGGCTTAGGACAATAGAGCAAAAGTTCGAGCTGATTCACTGTACCGAGGTTTAGAAACCTAGGTTTGTGGCACAGCAACTCCGAGGAGCTGCTGGTGCCTGGTGGGCAAATTTGGTAGCAGTATAGCCCACTGGTCACCAAATCAACTGGAGGGAGTTCAAGGATGCCTTCAGGGCATACTATATTCTAGATGGTGTGATGACCATGAAGTTAGAAGAGTTTTTGGCTCTTAAGCAAGGGGAGCACCCGATGATGCATTATGTTGGGCGCTTCAATCACCTATCATAGTATGCTATAGAGTATGTGAATACTAACAGGAAGAAGAAGAATCATTTTCTTAGAGGCCTGAACACTAAACTTTAGACCATGATGGCAACTTGTGGTAACGCAACTTACCATGAGACAATCAACATTGCTATCGCTTCAGAGGAGAATTACCGTTGACACAAGGAGACGAAGAAAAAGAAAATATCTGCTTCCGGATCATCAAGTGGCAAGCGTCAGAAGATAGTCTACCATCCTCAGAATCATGGCCGTGCACCATTCCACCCACAACAAGGCCAAGGCAGGCAGCAAATCTTTATTCGCCCTACAACTAATACGCCTTACCCTCATCAAGCACTGCAGCAGCAAAATAATACAAATAATGCAAACCACAATGCTACTCCCTAGAATCACAATTATCCATGCTATAATTGTGGTAAGCCCGGTCACTTTTCCCGAGAATGTCCGTATCCCAGGAAGAATAATCCTGACGCACCCAAAGCCCCTGTTAATCAAGCTCAGAATCAGTATAAGGGCAATGCTCAGAACAATCAGAAGGGTCAGGCTGAGAAGAAAACTAGAAGGGTCTTCTATACTCAGGTGGAATCCATTCCAGAAGGAGAACCAGTGATAATGGGTATGTTTCCCATTGCTAAGCATCCTGTAATTACCTTATTTGATTCTGGTGCATCCCATACATTCATCAAACGTACATTTGTTGTGAAGCATGGGATAACTATTGGGGAAACAAAAGAACCCTATCATATATAGTCGCCTAGGGGATGAATCTATACAAGGGAGGTAGTTCAGCATGTACCTATTGATTTGGGAGGTTATGAGTTCCCTACCAATATGCTGATATTAAAGGATCAAGATATAGATGTGATCCTTGGTATGAACTGGTTAACCCAATACGGGGCTATCATAGATGTCCTGCGTAGAACCATAAGGGTAAATGCACCTGACAGCAAAACCCAACTTCTCATCCAACTTCCCTTTCCTAAGAGTATAGTGGAAACAGTCTGTGCAACTATTATTGAAGAAGCCAAGAAAATTTTAGTGGTATGTGAGTTTATGGATGTCTTTCCCGATGATCTGCCAGGTCTGCCACCAGACCAAGACATAGAGTTCAGAATTGATCTAAAACCAGGGACAACACCAGTGTCCAGAAGAGCATATAGGATGCCACCCAAAGAACTAGCAGAATTAAAAATGCAACTACAAGAGTTGTTAGACAAGGGTTTCATTCAACCTAGTTCATCACCTTGGGGATGCCCTGCTATCTTTGTGAAGAAGAAGGACCAAACCTTAAGGTTATGTGTTGACTATCGGCTGTTAAATGAAGTCACCATAAAGAACAAGTACCCCTTACCCCAAATTGATTTGCTTTTTGACCAACTTGCGGGAGCTAAGGTGTTCTTGAAGATAGACTTGAGATCAGGCTATCACCAGATTAAGATCAGACAAGAAGATGTGCCGAAGACAGCGTTTACTACCCGATATGGTCTATATGAGTATCTAGTCATGTCTTTTGGGCTGACCAATGCCCTAGCTCATTTCATGTACCTGATGAACTCAGTTTTCATGCCTGAGTTGGATAAGTTTGTCGTGGTGTTTATTGATGACATTCTTATCTATTCTAAGAGCAAAGAGGAACATGCGAAACATCTTTGCATTGTTCTACAAATATTAAGAGATCACCAACTATATGCCAAATTCAGTAAATGTGTATTTTGGTTGGAGGAAGTACAATTTCTAGGTCATGTGCTATCTGCTGAAGGTATAGCAGTTGATCCGAGCAAGGTAGAAGAAGTCCTTAACTGGAAAGCACCTACAACTGTTCATCAAGTTTGTAGTTTTTTGGGGTTGGTAGGGTATTATCGTCGGTTCATCCCTGACTTCTCCAGAATTGCGACGCCAATTACTGGATTGCTGAAAAATCAAACTAAGTTTGTATGGTCAACAGAATGTGAGGAGGCCTTTTAGACATTGAAGAAGTTGTTGACAACTACACCAGTATTAGCACAACCTGATATCGAGAGGCCATTTGATATCTATTGTGATGCATCTAGAATTGGTATTGGCTGTGTTCTGATGCAAGAAGGTAGAGTCATAGCATACGATTCCAGACAACTCAAGAAGCATGAAGAACATTATCCCACCCATGATCTTGAATTAGCCGCCGTTGTTCATTCACTCAAGATTTGGCGACATTATTTATTGGGCAATATATGTCATATCTATACGGATCACAAAAGTTTGAAATACATCATTACTCAGTCAGAGTTGAATATGAGGCAAAGAAGATGGTTAGAACTTATCAAAGATTATGACTTAGAAGTGCATTATCATCCGGGCAAGGCTAATGTGGTTGCCGATGCCCTGAGTCACAAGTGTCATTGTCATTGTTTAGTTGTAGAACCTATGCAACGAACATTGTGTCAAGAGATGGAGCATCTGAATTTACAAATCATAGAACAAGATTCCCTGTCCAATATTGCAATTGAATCCACTATCAAAGATCAGGTCATTGATGCTCAATGGAAAAGTAAGGGCATAGCCCATATCAAGGATAAAGTCAGATCTGGAAGACCAATGTGTTTCAAGGTTGATGAATCAGATGTCGTATGGTTCAAGGATAGATTGGTAGTACCCAAGAATCCAAAGCTACAAAAGTAGATTCTTGATGAAGCTCATTATACAAGATACTCCATTCATCCAGGTAGCAACAAAATGTATCATGATCTGAGAAAGAGATATTGGTGGACCAAAATGAAAATAGAAATAGCTCAATATGTGGCCAAGTGTGATATTTGTCAGAGAGTCAAAGCGGTTCATATGAAGACTGCAGGTCCATTACATTCATTGCCAGTTCCATCCTGGAAGTGGGAAGATATTTGTATGGACTTCATCATGGGATTACCTAGGACATCTATAGGCTACAATTCAATATGGGTTATTGTTGATCGCCTAACCAAGATAGCTCATTTCTTACCAGTTAGAGATAAATATCGAGCGGAATAATATGCAAAGCTTTACCTTGATAGAATCTTCAGTCTACATGGAGCACCCAAGACCATTGTCTCTAATAGAGGGTCATTGTTCATATCCAAGTTTTGAAAAAGTCTACATGAGTCTTTGGGAACTAAACTTATCCGTAGTTCTGCTTATCATCCGCAAACAGATGGATAGACTGAATGGGTAAATCAAATTCTTGAAGATATGTTAAGAGCATGTGTCCTTTCCTATGGTGTTAAATGGGATGAATGCCTTCCCTTAGCTGAATTCTCATATAACAATAGCCATCAAGAGAGCATTAAAATGGCACCATTCGAAGCACTGTATGGCCGTAGATGCCAGACACCTTTGAATTGGTCAGAAGCTGGAGAACATTGGTTCTTTGGACCGGATGTGGTCAAGGAAGCTGAAGAGAAAGTTAAACTCATACAAGCCAATATGAAGGTAGCTCAATCCCGACAGAAAAGCTATGCTGATAAGAGGAGACGACCGCTAGAATTCAAAGTGGGAGATTATGTCTACCTCAAGGTATCACCAATGAAAGGAGTTCATCGTTTTGGGATTTGGGAAAAGTTGATGCCCCGTTATGTAGCTCCTTTTCAAATCCAACAACGGTGTGGACCTGTCGCCTATCGCGTCAAGCTACCAGATCACATGTCAGCTGTGCATGATATCTTCCATGTATCTTAGTTAAAGAAGTGTCTTCAAGTACCTAACCAAGAGATCGACTTTGGTAATGTAGAACTAGAACCTGATTTGACTTATACAGAGTACCCCATTAGAGTCTTAGATCAGAAAGATCAAGTCACTCGAAGACGTACAATCAAGTTCTACAAAGTACAATGGAATCAACACACTGAAGATGAAGCTACTTGGGAGTCCGAGGATTACTTAGAAGAGAACTTTCCTGACTTCTTCGCTTCTATTTAGTTGCAATACCTTGTCTATGTTGTAACTTGTCTCGTTTGACAATAGAATGGAAAACCCCCTCACTAGCCTTTTGAATAAAGTTCTGATGTGTTAGCTTGACACATTTCCTTTTCCTTTACTTAGCCTTAAGTTTTAAATCTCAGGACGAGATTTCTTTAAGGGGGAAGGGTTGTAACACCTCTGGTGTTTTGACCTAACACTAAAACTTGACATGTCATCATGTGCATTGCAAAGCATTCATAAAGTAGAAAATTTTGAATGCATTCACTAAATAAGCTTTATTTCATAATGTTGTTATTTCATGTGATGTGATTCAAAACCCTAAATAAAGATCATGACCACAAGGATCAAATTTCATGTGATCATGTGAGGTCATGTGTCATTTGACTCAAATAACCCTAATGGGCCATGTTACTGGTCAAAAATCAAAGTTAAAGTAAAAGGAAAACAAATCAAATTTGAATTCAAATTCAAATCACAAAAGTCCTTTTTTCCCCTTTTGTCTATTTCAAAATCCATTTGAAATTTGGGGTTGAGGCAAAAAGCAAAGTTGAAGATTATTTTATGTGGATCAACTTTGGTATTCAAAGTTTTTCAAGTTTACATATAAAATTTGGACTAATTTTGAAATGACTCAAATACTCAAATGCACCCCAAATTCAAATTTCAAAATGGAGGTAGAATTTGAAAATGTTCCTAGAAGCAAAGTTGTAGAGTTTGAAAAATTGAGCAACTTTCATTTTTGGAGATTTTCAACTTCTTTAGAAAAATTGGGAGTAATTTGCAAAATTAACGTAGTGGCAATTATGTAAATACTTCGAAATTTGAAAAGCAGCCGGCGCCACCTCTCTGCTTGCCGCCGGCGCCACGCGGTTGTCGCCGCCGATCAGATTGCACCACTTCCTTGTGCATTGACACGCAGCTGGTGCCGTGGCGGGTCCGTTCGTGCGCTGTCGACACCGAGCAACCCCTTCCCGGCTATAAATAGCAGCAGCCGCCGCCATCGTCCTCGTTTTCCCCTTCTACTTTGCTCCGCCGCCAGCTAGCTCCGCTGCTCGCCGTAGCCATCGTCGAGCCGCGTCCGTCGTGCCCAGCTACGCCAACGCGATTGCCTCGGCCTTGCGCTTCTCTGCGGCTTGCTTACGTCGCTTGGGTTGGCTAGTGTCGCCCGGCGCAATGTCTTCTTCCTCGGAGCCAGCTGGAGTACCGCCACCATCGACCTCACGTGGTCACGTCATTCCAGACCATCTCCGTCCTCACCAAGCACACCGGCGTGATCATGGTGAGCTACTGAACACGATACTCACTTTGTTTTAGACTCTACTACGCCATTGCCAGGGTTACGCCGTGAGCCATCGTGCCTGAGCCACCATGGCCGGCGTGGAGTCTTCTCCGGTGCGCCTTCTGCCATTCAAAGGGCGGGAATGGGTTCGTAGGAGTGTGTAGATCATTTGGGTGCGGTCTGCCTCACCGGAGCATCACCGTCGGTGCATTTTAGGCCGGCCAGTGATGGCAGCGCCACCGTGACCTGTATGAGTCACTGACGAGTGGGGTCAGGCTGTTAGTGAGAAGGAAGGAGAAGAACAGTAAGGTTTTATTATTTTCTGATTTTGAATAGTGTTGAATCTTTGGAAATTTATAGGAAAATGATCATAGCTTCAAAAATTCTGAAATTTTGTGTGTAGCTTCTGTACATGTTCTAGTATGGTTTAAAAATATGAAACTTGAAATTTGAATAAATTTTTAATGTTCAAATATTCAGTCCATTAATTAATAAATGCAATTTCCATAATTTTTGTAGGCCACTGGATAATTCCAAAAATTATGAAATTTGTTTTGGTACACTAATTTGTCATGAGGAAGCTTACATAAAATTTTTAGGTTATTTGGAATAGTTCATTTTTGAGCTTAATTCCAAATTAATTCAAAAATAAATAAAAACAAACCCTAAGTGTTTGATTAGTGTTGGATCTTGTTTTGGTCATGTTTTATGACTAGTAGGGTTTCAAGATCCATTTGGTCAAGTCACATGTGTGGTTCTTGATGGTGGCATTGCATGTTGGTTTTGTTAGCTTGCAACTGTACAGTAAAGGAAAGTCGTATTCGAGGTGTTTTTACATTTCATGTACCATGAAAGCATCAAGTTTACGTTATCATCATGTTAAAGCATATGTTATCATTTCATGTAGAATCCGAGAGTGAAACGATTCTAGTTGAACAAGTTCTGTAAGAATCCCCGGTTGTCACGGGATTCGATAATTGTGGTACTGATCCGGAACCTGAGATCGTCAACGAAGGCAAGCCCCGGTTTATGCATTAAACCATTACCTTGTTACTTTGAAAAGTTTATCACCTATGTTACCTATTGCATTAAGTTGATTTATTCAAATGTTACCTACTTGATGCATTGCCTACCTTGTTAATTGTTTACCATCCTTGAAGATGTTTTCTTTTTACAAAGACATAGAATGCTTAGTATGCTTTATGGTAGGCTTTCAAAGTAAAAGTTTCGATACAATTAAAGATGGCATACTGGCCAAAGAGAGAAAGAAGGTAGAATGAACTAGAGACTAGTCGGGTGACTTACCTTGAATGTTGGGTAATGTTGCCGACTATGTCGCTTAAAGGCCACTCATTGTGGATCTTCTGAATGAGACACTTTGTAGTACTGGTCACATACTCCAGTAAGCCTACTTCGGCTAATCCGATACTAAGATGAATGCCCATGCACTGGGAGTGGAGAGATGGCGAGAGTAGCATGTACCCTCGTGGCTGGAATGTGGCCAGATTTGAGGTGTGTTGTGCTCTCGGGTGGCGTGAAGACGGCTTAGTATAGGAGGATCCAGTAGCGAGGTTGATATATGCAAGATTAAGTTCTACATATGTCGTGTGATAAGGAATCCCCAACTGGGACTTGAATCAATTCGAATTACCGGTGCTCCATGGATATGGAGACTCAATTCATTACAGAAGCAATGTAGGACTGGTGAATTACTAAAATATGAGAAAAGAATGGAATGAGAAGGAATGGAATATGGGAAAAGTACATTTAGTTTGAGATAATGAACTAAAAGGACTTAGGGGTAAAATTTGAAAATAGGATAAGAATAGTAAGCTATTGGCAAAGGACTTTGAATTTTGCTACATCCTTACCTTGTCCCAAACCCTGCATCTCTAAAAGTCTTACACCCTTTACGTTGGGTTAGTCTTGTTGAGTACTTTTGTACTCAGGGTTTGTTAACCCTTGTTGCAGGTGAGTCGCATGCGCAGGCTTGTTTTGGTCCCTGCTGCATGTCTATGTTTGAAGTCAATGACGATAAGGAATGATGAATGGCCTTTGGACAAGGCACTAGTTTGTATGATAAATAATGTTAATGTAATATTATCCTGCTACTATGGTTGTATAACACTTATGGTATTGTAAGTTTGAAAACAACTGGTTTGTAACCTATGTTACCTTAAGACTTCCGCTATCTTTTACTCTGGTGTATATATTTGAATAAAATTGTTGTAATCTGTAATGTCTGTGATTGAGATCTTGTTTGAAAAGAGAATTGTGGATGATTCGGGTTCCTCGAGGACACCCGACAGACCTATTGAGTTGTTGGGAACTCATGTACGCTATCCGAGGTCTATTAAGACAATGATAGGTGCATGTGGGCCTAATTTCTTAGGAGGTTCTACCACAGCCGTGGTGCTGTCATGATCGAAGGTTTTGTTAAGAACAACTTGAGCTGCTCGAAAGCTGAGTCTGCCTCCTCTAACCAAGAAAAGTGCTCGGAGGCCTTCAGGAGCTTAAAGAAAGGTAGTCCTTTTTCACCGAGTCATGATATGAAGTGGCTTAAAGCAGCCATGCACCTGTAAGCTTTTGTATATCCTTGACACATGTTGGCCATTTCATATTGGTGATGGTGGAGACCTTGTCAGGATTAAGCTCAATGCCTCGAGCACTGATGATGTAGCCCAGCAGTATACCAGATGGAACTCCAAAGATGCACTTTGAAGGGTTCAGCTTCCATCGGTACTTGTTCAGATTAGCGAAGGTTTCTTCAAGGTCGGCGACAAGGTTGTAGGCTGTCTTGTTTTTGACGATACATCATTGATGTATGCTTCGACGTTGCGGCCGATTTGCTAGTCAAGGCACATTAGGATGGCCCTTTGATAGGTAGCCCTAGTGTTCTTAAGTTTGAAGGACATAGTTTTATAGCAGTATGCTCCAAAAGGTGTAATGAACGACGTCTTTATCTGGTCTTCTTCCTTGAGGGAGATCTAATGATAGCCAGAGTAACAGTCAAGAAAAGAGAGTAGTTCGCAGCCGGCGGTAGAGTCTACAACCTCATCTATCCGAGGCAAGCCAAAGGGGTCTTTAGGGCAGTGTTTGTTAAGATCAGTATAATCAACGTACATTCTCCATTCTTTATTCTTTTTTTGAATGAGAACAGGGTTTGCTAACCAACCTGGATGATACACTTCTTTTATAAACCCGGCAGCTAATAGCCATTTTATTTCTACCCTAATAGCCTCCTTCTTGTCTAGCGCGAATCGATGAAGTTTCTGCTTGATCGGTTTGGTGGTCGGCGAGACATTCAAGGAGTGCTCGATCTTCTCCCGTGGTACCCCCGGCATGTCCATAGGTTTCCAAGCAAACACATCGACGTTGGCACATAGGAAGGAGACGAGCGCGCTTTCCTATTTGGGGTCAAGGTGAGCCCCAATCTTCACGGTCTTGGAAGCATCACTAAGGCCGAGGCCGACCTCCTTGATTTCCTTGGACTTGGCGGAGGCGCGGGGAAGCTCTAGCTCTAGAATCTCCATGTCATCGGTGGGTACTATCTTGGCTTCAGTGACCACGCTATCCATCTGGATGGAGAGGTCGGTGGCTTCGGTGAGGGCGAGACTCTCTGTCTCATAGGCGTAGGCGATGGAAAGGTTGGCCCATAGAGCTAGGACTCCTATAGGCAAAGGCATCTTCAACACTAGATACACGTAGTGTGGTACGACCATGAATTTGGCCAGAGCTAGCCAGCCAAGTATGGCATGGTAGGCGGTGTCGAAGTCGGCGACGTAGAAGTTGATATGCTCGATGCGGTAGTTGCTTGCCGTGCCGAACTGTACTGGCAGGGTGATCTCTCCAAGTGGCTTGGATGCACTTCTAGGTACCACGCCCCAGAAGGAGGAGTCCGAGGGTGTGAGATCTGATATCGTGAGGCCCAACTCCCTTAGGGCTCCGGCGAAGAGTAGGTTCAAAGCACTACCACCATCAACAAGGACTTTTCTAAATAGCACCTTCTGGATGGTTGCGTCGAGGACGAGAGGGAAACGCCCTATGTATGGTATGTCTGCCCACTAGTCGGCCATGCTGAAGGTGATGGGGATCTCAGACCATGGGCAATAGCTGGGGTCGGCGGTAGTTTCTTCTGAAGTGACGGCGAGCACTCGTCGAGCGGCAAGCTTTCGTTCCCTTTGACTCTCAGTGGAGGCGAGGCCCCCGAAGATGGTGGTGACCACCTTATCGTGGTCCTAAAAGGCATTGTTGTTGTTGTTCCCAGGCGGTCAGTGAACTCCTGTTCCATTATTGTCATTGTCGTTGAGCCTCTTGTCCTAGAACTCCCTGGCTAGACCAATGCAGTCCTTCATCTTGTGTTTGGCGTTCTTGTGAAGAGGGCATGGACCGTCGAGTATCTTTTGGTACTGCTCATTGTAGTTACGCTTGGCGTGAGGTTGACTAGCGATAGTGACAATGTGTTCTGGCCGACGGGGGCAATTTTGGTCGGGCCTGTGTCCTCCTATTCGGTCATGGCCACTATTGCGATGATAGCTGTGGTCGTCGGGGTGGCGGTCGTTGTGATGTTGGTCATCGGGGCGATCGCCATATTGGTGAGGTGGTCGCTGAGTGCCTGCATCCTTATTGAAGTGCACCTCGACTTCCTCTGCATTGGCGTACTGGTTGGCGGTAGTTATCATTTCGCCGATACCGGTTGGTGGCTTACGGTTGAATTTGGAGTGAAGTTCACGATGGTGGAGTTCTCGAATAAAGGCGGTGATGACTTCAGCTTCCGTGATGTTGGGGATAGAATTCCTCATCTTGGAGAAACGCTAGATGTAGCTGTGGAGGAGCTCGGATGGCTTCTTGTTGATGTGGCTAAGATCATGCTTCTTGCCGAGTCGAGTACACATGGTCATATAGTTGTCGGTGAAGACTTTCTTCAACTCTTCCCACGAGCCAATGGAGTTCGGTGCAAGGCTAGTGAACCAGCTCATGGCGGGTGGCATGAGCATGATGGGGAGATAATTTGCCATAATGCTATTGTCTCCTCCTACGGCACGGACGACAGTGGCATAAGCCTGCAGCCACTGAGTTGGGTTCATTCTTCCTTTATAGGGCTCGACCCCGATGATCTTAAAACCATGGGGCCATCAAAGCGTTCGGAGATCCTTTGTGAAAGCCGGAGGCCCCTCAGGATCAGCAACATCATAATCTACGATGTTGTGGTCCGGGATAGGCTCGAGGGCTGAGTCCAGGTTGCCATACTCCCTTTTGTAATCCTGGCGGTGACATACTTCATCTTCATGGCGACCAAAGCGATGATGCTCGATACGCCGTTGCGCATCCTGAAGGTTGTTGAGATGTACTCTAGCATCCTATTCGACCTCTTGGTCGTGTTGGCGATGGTGTTCGGCGTGATGCCCCCTAGGTACCCCTTGGAGTGGTAATGACTGGTCGGTGAAATGGCTTTGACTTGGGCGATGGTTGAACCTCGGCGTAGCTGATCGGTGAATTGTGCTCATAGAGCATGAAGGTCTCTAATCCTCGCAGATCTCATTGACCTGACAGTGAGCCGCATTAAGCATGGTGGCGATCTTGGTGAGCTTGGGCATTTGAGGGAAACGAGTGAGCTCGTTGGCAGCTACTGCCAAATTGGCGCTTGGAGTCTTGAAGACATCGTGGCCATCGATGTGGAGAAATTCTTTGTCGAGGTCGTGGTAGAGCGGGAGTGGTCTTCCTTGAGAGTTAAGCCGATTGTTCCAAGCAGCCTCGGCCCTTGCGATGGCTGCCTTGTTCTCTCACCGCTACACGCGGTTGATGTTTTAGCTTTCCCGAGCAGCGTGCTCCTCCTCGGTTTCGCCATTCTGAGGAGGGTTGTCGATGCTGACATTGAAGATTGCACCACCCCAGATGGGTGGGAGGAGAAATTGATCAGAGAAGGTTTTAGCGAGGGTCTCCATAGAGCCCTGAGACTCGGAGCCCAGAGTTTCTTCCAGGATGGTCTGGAGGTGCGCCCCAAGGCTCCGGCCTAAGTGTAGCGTGTTGACAGCTGGCGGGAGCTAGACGGCCGATCTGGTCGGTGAGTTTGCCCCTTAGGGCATGCTGGTAATCGATAGCGGTGTTGGAGAATCCGAAAGGTAGGGCCATAGCCCTTGTAGTTTCCCGAGCACCCTTTGATAGATTTAGATCGAAGGGTGGTCGGCGCTGAACCAGAGTGTCCAGTGCTGATTCGGCGATGAAGAGACAATCGGCGAGCTTCAGTCCGACCTGATCGATGGATTCAATCAGATCGTCGTTGTTGATCGGCCTCCTCTAGCAGTGAGGAAGCGGACGGCGAGTTGTTGCCGAAAGAAATCTCAGAATCGCCTCCGAGATCGGATCTACAGTTGTAGGTGCGGGGGTGGCTAGCGTAGAACCGATCTGCTCCGGCTCGAGGAGCTCTTCGACTCCATCAGCGTTGATGACCCATGAGATGGATCGGACCGTGAAGATCTGACTAGGCTATGGAAGGGACAAAGAGCCTGCGGAAAAAGTCATCTTGTTCGACAAGGAAACAGCACGCGCACCCCTACCTGGCATGCCAACTATCGACATATTATCATCGGCAATCCTCCGAGGGGTATCCCACGAAGGTAGATTGATCGGTAGAGGAGCACAAGATCAAGAGCAAGAAGGCAACAGAGACACACGAGTTAGATAGGTTTAGGCCATCAATATGATGTAATACCCTACTCCTGTGGTCTATTGGTTTGTTTTAGCTATCGTATGATATGCCATGATTTTAGAGGGGTCCCTGCCTGCCTTATATAGTCCGGAAGGCAGGGTTATAAGTCGGTTAGATGTAAGAGATAACCGGAAAGTAATAACTTATTACAGGAATCTTATGATCATACATATCCTAACAGATCTCGTAGTATCTTCAGGATATCTTCCCGATGTCTTGCAGAAGGCGCCGAGTAGAGTCATGCCTCGCAAGGCTTCTTCTTGCGGGCTAGGCCACCCCTAGGGGCACAGCCTATGTGGTCTGCCGTGGGTATCCGGGGTCGTACCCCCCACAAGGAGTTAGGAATTAAATTCCAGAAAGAAGCTAGAAAGTTCCTAGAGATAGATATTCGTCTCCTAAACATAAAAAACATACATTTTGCACATAGAAACATGAGGTGCGGCCGGCATGAATGCAACAAACACGTTTCTACCTTATGATAAATTTTAAATTAATAAAAACTTTTATTTTCTTATGTTTTCATGCGCACAAAAATTCCAAATTAAATATTTTTAACCCTATTTCCAAAGTTGCAAATTTTAGGGTGTTACATAAGTCCTTCAGGCATATCTGTTTGTTCATAGTGCCCATTGTCTTCATTGGGTGTGTGATTGTGTGGAGCCAAATTTTCTAACACTGTTATAACTTTGATTGCTTTGGTATTTACTACATGTATCAGTGTTTCCTAATTAGCATAAATTTTGATTCATTCTTGTAACTCAGGGACAGGCTCTAGAAAAACTTGTTTATGGTAACTTTGTTTGATTATGTGGTTATCCTTCAGTTACTCTGTATTTTTTTAACCGAAGCTACTCTGTATCTTCGGCATTAGAAAATAGAATCAGATGACCAGATAACCCTACTGTGTTTAGTGCTTGCGAGCGCTGGTAGTACTATTCTTGTTTTAGTCAAATTATCATCATAATTAATTTGTCAAATAGCTTTGCTGGCGCATAACTACATCAGCCTATAACTGTGATGCGTGGATGCAGAAATTATTATCTATTGACATTATTATGTGATTGTCTGACAATACTTCCAATCCAATATAAAAAAAGTTTCTACTTTTTAAACTGGACAATGATAGGAAATAATTTGAACTACTATAGTTTTTGGTTGGAAGTCCATGTGCAGTCAATTTATACTTTGTAGTCTTTTGTTTGAAGTTCTTGCACTTAGTCCTGCTTGAGTTTAGTTGCGATCAGCTTTTCACCGCAAACGAATTGTTTCTCTACATTGGTTTTATAGACTAATTCAGCAATACCAGTCACAATATTAGCTTAAATGTATGGTTTTGAAATTGACATTTATCTACATATATCATTTTAATCCCTTTACTAATTTACTAATGCAATACTATGTGATAATGATACACATAAACAAGTTGTATATTATTCTTTTTATGAATTGTATATCAGTCTTCATGAATGGGTGAAGGTCTGTGCGTAGGTGGGCTCCAACCTCATGCCACTCGACCCTACCGCCATCCGTAGCCACGTCAGTTAAAACGATAGGAGGCGGCACAATTTCAAGTAGTAAATAGTTTTAGCATGTGTGTCTCTAATGATATTTTGTATCATGAATATCAGTATTTTCTAATATAAACTTTGTCAAAATACATTTTTTAGACAAAAGGAGTATTTCACTCTTTCTAGCGTCAATGGAAGTTTTTATCACTACTCTCATGGACAAGTTTGATAATACAAATTTATTAGTTAATTTTCTGTTTAGTGAAATCACAATGGAACACATGCAAAATAATAAAGGTCGTACACCATTTGAAGACTTGACAAACACCATCAATGGAGGTAATTGTTTATACTCATGTCCATAGTCGCATTCACTTGTATTATTTGTGGTAATTAAACAAATATTTATGAACTTATTTTCAAATAGGCGACCAGACAACATCAAATTCACAAGTGCAAAGAGATGAACGTGCACAGCATAAAAGAGAAAGAGAAAAAGCACGACATGCATCAATGACTCAAGAAGATAGGGATGAAAAAAATAAAAAAAAACTTAGGGAAAGTATCATCAGACAAAGGAAAACACAAATGCCACCAAGCTAAAAAGGGAAAGGAAAAAGCACGATGGGTGGTAATGACTCAGGAAGAAAGAAATGAAAAAATAGAAAGCGTCATGAACGATATAATAAAAAAGCAGGTAAACCTAATTTTGCTTTTCTGAATTCAGTGTTGCCATTTTTAGTTTATTTAATATATTGTGAATGCCATGTGGTACCAATTGGAGTTGGTTCGACCACGGAAAGCACTAATGTCTATGAAGATAGTGATTGGCTACATCGAAACAACTCATACAATCCCATGCAGATTGATAAAGATAACACATGTACCATTTTGGGTTTTTTCCTAAATACTAATTATTTTTTTTGATGTTTGTATGATGCCGAGGCCAAGGTTAATATCATATTATTATATATATGCAGATGAATACTCCGATAGATGTATAGATCAAAGTGGCATGATTGGCATGACTGATGCATCACCTAATCTAAACCCAGGTACATTGTTTTTTCATTAATGTTATCTATTTGAGAAGAAAAAGTGTAGTGGGCAACCCAATTATGGTTCATGACAATGTAATAATAAATTAATGTTCTTGCAATATGTGCCCTTCTATATTTTATTTGAGACCGTACTTTTCTATTATATATAGGTGCTGTAAATGCATCCAGCTCCATCGACAATATTGTCACGTGTCCAAAAGAGCGTAAGCGTGAGCTAGATAGAGCACGATGTGCTGCAATATCTCTTGAACAAAAGACGCTTTTGTGGTAGAACCACCCGAAATAACACGCTTATGGAGTTGCTCATCTTCCGCCAGACACTAAGCACCCCGAAAGCAAGCTACAACGGGTGGTATCCGTCAGGCACACCCCAAGGGAGAACCCGAAAGATCCACATTTTTCCCAAGGATCCAATAATGAGAACGAGTTACAATATAGGTCCATTTCATACATCAAAGTTTCTTAAAAGTACATTATTACAATACCAAATGTTAGAGTGCGAAATGATAAACAACAGAATTTAAAGTAAACATCTAGCGATAGGAATGAGGATCCGTCTAAGCCCACCAGAAGAATCCTCCACACAAGGGTACTTCTCATGCATCACATGCAATAGGAGTAAATAAACCATGAGTACACAATGTACTCGCAAGACTTATCTGACTAGTGGGAATAATTTCCTGACTCCAAGGAACATGATAAGCTTTATGGTTTACTGGTTTTCTTTTAGCAGAAAGCAATACTAATAGTGAGTCCTTATTTATGTTATTATTATCAGTCGTATTAAGTTATTATCTATCCAATCTTTATAAGCACATGTTCTACTTTCAAGCAAGAGTTGAGCAATCAGTTCCATTTTATCACCTTTCATCTTTCAGTTCTTACTACGGTGCTAGACATAAAACAAGCTGTACCAGATCAATGTGCCCAGCTGGTTGCCCCAAAAACATATGCCCCGCTTGTACCCTAGGCACAAGTAGGACTAACCCATTGCCCTCCTATCCTAGGTGTCCAGGTCCCCGTCCAAACTTGGACTCCAAGCCCCCACTCCTGAGTCCCGGACTCAGTGCGGTGCAAGGACCTCCACCATCCCTGCCTCCCATCAGTCGGTCCAAAAGGAGCCAGATCCATAAAAAGAGAGCAACAAGTCTTCCCTGCGCCCATACCCAAGTATGCGCTCAGGACAATAAATCTGTGACTTGCCCACGATGCCTTATACAACGACCAATCCTTAATTGACATAGACAGGGAAAAGTGTAACCGAGCTATACCCTATTGGCCGTAGGACCCAACCCCTTACACCCACCTATACCCAAACCATATCCCTACCTGGTCACCATTTTCCTTTCCACCATTTTATCATGAGTGATCTTATTTATCACCTATTTGCGAGTAACGGTAGGTTAGTCACGCTACCGATATCCTGAGCATAGCATCTACTCAACCTACACTAGTAGGACTCATGGGTAGATATATTTATGCATGTAGTTTCCATAAAATGCCTATAACTTAAATGCACATCATATGTATATTCAGTGATCATAAAAATAAGGGTTATGCACCGAGGCTTGCCTTGGGCAGGCGATAGGTCAGTAAGGTCAGCACCAAACGGCTCTGGGGCTCTCTCCTATATGAGGATCTCCTCCTTGTACTCCTCAATGAATTTGTCGTACTCCTGTTCGTCGACGGACATGAATTCTACTAGCTCGTGATCTACATGCATGAAATGATGATGCAACACTTAGTAATCCAACAACAACAACTCTTAAAATAAAGTACCTCTGTCTAACTACTATGCTAGTGCTACCGACCATGGTACTAAGTTATCTATTGCTATCAACAAGTATGAAGTATGACATTCATTATTATAGCAACTACAACTATCCTTACTCCTAATGCTGATTTACGCTATATACGATAAAGCAAGGATAATAGCTACTCTACTTATCAACCAACCCTAGCACTACAAAATTTACAGCATGCACCTAATAATCTAGTGAGCCTACTATAAAATTTTCATAGCCATATCTATCACCAATCTAGCACAAAAATTCTTACAATTATTAATCCACATAATATTAGCTCTCTAGTTTTGAATTTATGACCCAATCCTTGTCACAACTAACTATAATCTAACTATACTAACAAGTAGATGGTATTTTTACGAACCTAACAAAATTAGTCTCACTATTTTTGGACAACTACCCAATTTACTACAATTTATCAAAGTTCAGCTAGAAATTAAATTGAATAAACGTTGGTAATTCACTAAAGAATTGAAAAATGATTTCATGCATGGCCCAGCGAGCGACGGCTCGACCCACCCAAGCTTCCCGCCCACGCACACACATAGCCATCGGCGCGGCCCACTCGGCGTCGCGTGACGCGGCCCAACACAGGCGGCCACAGCGGAGCCGCGCGCGACTAGCGCATTAACGAAGAAGCCCCTGCTATTTCCCCTATTCACACAACTAACCCGAGTACTATTACACCAAATCATAGGTTTTTCATCTACCACCCACTCCTTTCCCATCTTCGCGGCACCGATGTCCCCCGACACCCATGCGCACACTGGCGCGACGGCGCGGGCATCGAGCGGCTACGCTGGCCCCACCCGACCCTCCAATTCCTATCTAAGGGGCCGAAGATCACCTTGACATCAACACGCAGCGGTTGGAGGCAATATGGTGAATGGGGACGTTGTCCCGAGCTCCCTCCCCGGCGATGGTCCTCTCCCTGTGACGGCGGATGCGTTCCCTTGAGCCACAACATCGACAGCGTGAACCAACACATGGATAGGCAACAGAGACTCACCCCTAGCTTACAGGCTGTGGTGTCTTGACTAGAGGCTGCTCGAGTGGACCTAGTCACGTGCACCCGGTGGGCCTTACGATGGCGACGATGGCGCGACTATGGTGGCAGCGCTAGGCAGGTCGTAGCAGGGTGAACTAGGGCACGCACATGGTAGAGTGGAACGGGGCAAAGCTTCGATGTCAAGGAATTGGACAGCAATGGATGTGGGTGAGGGGAATTTCATGGCGCTGCTGCAGGACTTAAAACGGTCGTCGACGACAAAACCGTCCAAATTAGGCTTGGCAACGGCCGACAACAGCAGTGGATGCTTTCGACGTGTGGCTAAGTACTCACTCCATCCCAAGGCATACACAATCTCACTACTTTGGCCGACGCTGCATGCTGTCATGGCGTGGCCTGGCAACAGAGGAGCAGGGGAAAAGGAGGCACATTGGTTTGGCGCTGTCGCCAAAGAGGCTGGCAGGGTTGGGGAGATCATGGCGTAGCATGGCAATGGACATGGACATGCTAGCGAAGTAGGCAGCCGTCCCACGTGTGTGCAGCCATGGTGGGTCAACGGGAGCAGTGCCGGGCGGTGGCGATGGACGGCGTGTAGCGTGACTAGGGTGTTGTGCGACACGATGGTGAGGCAGAGCTGCCAGGACTCGGGTGCAGTGTGCGTGCATGTGTGGTGAGTGCCGGGCAGATACAACTGCCTGAGCTATTGCGTGGGACCCGACGGCAAGTCCGGCCAGTGCATGGTAGGGCACGGGCGGCGTCCCGGACACGGCGCGTCAGCAGCGGCGGTGCGAACCGCGCGACAGCACGTGGTGGCAGGAGGCCATGGCCAACAGCGCAAGGACCACACGCGTGGATGTATCTTGCACAGGGGTGATAGTGAGGATGCGGTCAGCGCAACGGCGTGCGCTGGGTAGGCCAGCAGTGGTGATGGCCGTGGCCAGCGCTGGCTCTGTTCAAAATATGTGACTTGCACACTTTTTAAAGCTATCGAAAAATCCTACCTGAAGGTCCGAATGCCAAACCACTTCTTCTATACTCCAGTGGGTACGTAGAGCTATCGACCTAAGCCATGACATCTCACCACTTCTTAAGCCGATCGCTCTACAAAAATTGCCAAACATGGCTTCGTTGACCCATTTACAGACTTACGCGGAATGGCTAAACCTCGAACGGTTTTGCGTCGAATTCCAAATCTAACCTACTTGATATACTAGCTAGCGAACCTTGTCCTCGACCACACATATTTCATCATTGACTATGAAGTTCGGGCTACCCACTTTACTACGTTCCGCCAATGCGTTCCGTAGCATTTCTGTCCGATAAAAATTCATTTAAAATCCTAAGTGATAATACAAGACATGAAATATAACCTTTGTTTCATGTTTCAACTAAACGTTTCAAGCTCCGAATATTGATTTATACTCTATAATGCACACATTTACACACAAGTTGATGCTCATGCAGGGTTTTTAGCAAAAACTATACAACGTAACACCGAGAGTGTTACAACTTTTAAATAAGAGACGGCATGACTTGTATGCATAGAAAAATACTATAAGAAAACTACAAATGACTCCAAGAGAAGGAGTTGAAACAAAAAGAGAGCACCGAGCCAACAATTTGCATCCGAACTCAATAGCCATGGAGAGCCCTCACTTTAACCCTCATCTTATTTTCCCTTCTTCACCTCAATCGCATGTGTAAGGAAAATGAACCCTAGGCCCATTTACTTTGGATTTTGGTGTTTGATGATCAACACAACCAAATGAGACTAATGAATTTGTAAGTGATTGTTTTGTAGTTAAATAGGGTGCAAGATGTGACTTGGACAAAGGCAACGTGATGATTTGATGATCAAAATCATAAGCAAGACCTTATAAGCACAAGTGAAGACCCAAGATATCAAGTAAAGTCCAAGCACGAAGATAGGAACCAAGCCGGACGCAAAATCGCAAAGAAACAAGCTCATAGAGGTGACCAAACGCTAGACCGGATGCTGGCGGAAAGCGATCGGATGCACCGATCAAGAGGCTCAACAACAGCAGCTGTGAACGGATGCTGGTGACAAATCGACCGAACGCTGGACTGCAGCATCCGATCAAGTACAAAAAGGTTCTAGAGCGGTGAAATTATGACCAGACACGTCCTGTGGCATGTGATCGGACGCTGGCAGCATCCGATCAGTTGATCGTGGCTCTAACGGTCGGGACGACCAGACGCGTCCAGTTAGGACATGATTAGCGTCCGGTTAGTAGCAGAAAAGCGGGATTTCATCCCCAACAGATACTTTCTTAGTGGGGCTTATAAATAGACCCCCCAACCGGCCATTTGAGGTATGTGGAGCTAAGGAAACATATCAAGGGTGTTGATACACATTTTTAGTGATCTCCACTTGCATAGTGCTTAGTGATTCATTAGGTGATTAGCGTAGGTGCTTTGTAAAGTGCTTAGGTTGATTAGACCACCGCTTATGCGCTTACTCTGGGTATAGACCTAGTGTTTAGTGAGGTTTGCATACCTCTTACCACTCGGTGCTTGCATGCACCATTCTTGTACATTGGAGGGGCTTGTAGTCTTGCGAGATCACACCAACTGTGGCTGTGGTGTGGCCTCCACTATGTACATGAGGAAACAAGGCCCGTGGAGTTTTAGCCGAAAGCTTGATAGTGAAGACGACGAGGAGCATCCAGGAGAGGCTTGCCGGAAGGCATGTCGGAGACCCACTTGCACGTGGGGAAGGCCCGAGGCTATCCATGGAGTTACCTGACTGGGAGCTTGGCCCTTGTGAGGGATTCCTTGCTAGGGGCTCCAACGAGGACTAGGGAGATGCTTGTGTGCTTCTTGATACCATGGCAAAAATACCAGAGTCATTGACGTGAGTTTACATATCTCTACCTTGCTCTTTAGCTTCCGCATTTACATTGATTGTATTACTCCTTTTTTAGTAGAGAAGCAACACACTAGCAAAACCGTAGTTGCACAGTTAGATAGTTTATCTTTTGCATAGGTTTTGCTAAGGTTAGAAAAAGAGGCTATTGTTTAGAGTTAGAATTTTAAGTTGCCTAATTCACCCCCCCCCCCTCTTAGGCGTCATGGTCCCCTACAAGTGGTATCAGAGCTAGGTTGGCTCAATTTGGACCTTTGGCTTTACCGCCATTGAGCCAACGCTATTTAGAGTGGTTGGGATGGATACCTCTAGGCCCTGCACTTTTATGGCACTAGCTTCCCCTATTATAAAGCTAGAATGGCTTGCCACCTTGAGGCGGTTGATTTGGGTGTTTGAAGAGTCACTTGTGACAGGATGAAACCCATTAAGAATCCCAATAAACCCACGAAGAGTGAAGAAAATGAAATTCATTTCAATGCTAGAGCTAGAAATTGCTTGTTTGAATCATTTAGTATGTATGTGTTTAACCAAGTGTTCACTTTAAATATGGCACATGAAATTTGGTTAAAACTTCAATAGCTCCATGATGGCACATCTAATGTCCATGAGTAAAAACATTGTCTAGCTAAACAAAATTATGATTCCTTTACAATGAATGATGATGAGCTTGTTCGTGATATGTATTCCCGTTTGAATCTAATTATCAACGAGCTCCATTCAATAGGATTAACAAGGCTAGATGATGCAGACATCATGATGAAGATCATCTCCATGCTACCACAAAAGAAATATGCAAGCATCATCACCATCCTTCACAACATGGAGGACTTGAGCACCATGACCCCAGGCATAGTCATTGGCAAGATAGTGGCATTTGAAATGTCATGTAAGATGGGTCAAGAAGAAGCCTCTTCATCAAGCAAAGGCAAAGCTCTCGCATGTAGTGAGAAAAAGAAGATGAAGGGCAAGCAAGTTGAGACAAGCTCAAGTTCAAGCTCCTTAAGTGAAGATGAAGAAGAAGATGAGGACGATGATGATGATGAAGATTCAAGTGATGATGATCAATCTTCCTCCTTCACCTCCGACCTTGATGAAGAATCAATCAAACTAATCAACAAGGTGGAGAAGATGATCCAAAGGCTCAATGTCAAGGGTGTGCCCATCCAAATTCAAGATCTCATTTTCACCAATCAAAGAAATAAGCAAAGAAAGAGAGGATGCTATGGATGCGGTGAGTTGGGGCACTTTGTGGAAGTTTGTCCGAACAAGCCCAAACCCAAGACAAAGAAGATGGCATGCAAGAACCAAGCCCTCACATCAATAAAGTCATGGGATGATTCTTCAAGTGAAGAAGAACACCATCACAAGAGGCGAGGCCGTAAGCACTCATCATCAAGCTCTTCTCGTATGTGCCTTATGGCATGAGGTAACGAAAGCTCATCCTCTAGTGAGAGTGATAGTGATGATGAAATAACTTCTTATGATGAAATTGTGCAACAAAATCTTAATTATGCTAAAGTTTGCACTAGTCAACAAAAGAAGCTTGGGAAAATAAAAGGAAAGCTAGATAGTTCACAAGAAGCATACAAAACTTTGCTTGAACAACATGAGAATTTTGCTAATCTTAATGTTCAACTATCTACTAAAATTGAGCAACTTGAGGCTAGTGCAACAACAAATGCATGCACAATCAATGATGAGTAACTTGTAAAGAAAAATGAAAAATTAAAAGAAAAGTTAGCTAGCTCACAAGATGCATATAAAAGTTTGCTTGCTAAAATGGAAACTATGTGCAAACATTGTGATGAGCTAACTAATAAAGTTGCTAATCTTGAAGTCGTTAGTACAACTCCCACTAAGGGATCTAAAAGGAAAAGTTCTAACATGTCTAAAAAGGATGCCTCTACTTCTTTTAATGATTTATGTTTAGACTCACCTTTGTGCAACCAAGTTTGTGTTGAGAAAGTTGTTGTAGATACATGCACACAAGAGGTTGTAGAGGAGAATGAGCAACT
The DNA here is from genome assembly GCF_019320115.1 of Miscanthus floridulus. NCBI lineage: Eukaryota > Viridiplantae > Streptophyta > Magnoliopsida > Poales > Poaceae > Miscanthus > Miscanthus floridulus. The sequence continues at coordinate 86,544,345 of NC_089582.1, read as the reverse complement.
TAAGCAAGAAGTAGCTCGCCTCACCAAGAACTTGACTCAAGTGAAAGGCAAGGCGAAGCAAGCCCAACTTCACCAAGACAACACCGTCAAGGGAGTGAAGAAGCTTGATGAAGGAAAAACTGTGGTTTGCTATGTGTGCCACAAGGAAGGTCACAAGTCCTATGAGTGCAAGGTGAAGAATGAGGGAGGAGCAAAGAAGGAAGAGAAAAAGCAAAGAAGCAAGCTCTCCAACTCCTACACCAACAAGGTGGACAAGAAGGCCTCCACACCATACGTGAAGAGCATCAAGAAGGTATGGATCCCAAAAGGGAAGTGAGAAGTCTAATGGACTTTGGAGAATTTGGAGACTTGGCAAAGTATGAATGCATTTCATGGGGTGCATCATGATGGACAAGATCATTGCCAAATGGGTTAGTGAATACAATGGACCCAAATTCCCCTTCCCATGTTAGGTAACTAGATTTAATTTGCTTCAAGTGGTACTAGATTTAATTTCCTACAAGTGGCATCTTTAAGCATCTAGTTACTCTTCATGCCTACGTTTGCATTTGCAAGCTTATATCTTTGGTCATGCATACACTAGGTATATCTTATGGTAGGCTTGCTCGGTTTCATTCTTAACCCTTGGAGCAAACCTACATGGTTTAAATTGTTTAGGAGCATGACACATAGCTTGCCTTACAATTGTTCATCTAATATGTGCCAAAGTCCAAATTGTAGATAATTTCTGTCATAGAACCGACCAATTTATAAGAGCACAAGTACAATGGCAGCCCGTAAGTGGTCGCACTGTCATAATTGAGCCCATATAAACCTGGTAGTCTGTCGAGTACCACGACGGGTCTCGATAAATGATCCACAACAAACAAGATCATACATGATTCAACATACATGTCACATATTACATAAAGTTTGCAGATACATTTCCATCATCAGAGTATGAACCAAAGTTATTACAAACCAGGTTTGATAGATAATAGCGAAAGCAAATTAAGTTTGAAAGTAACCTTTGCCAACATAGTTTAATATAGTGCCAACATACGATCACCGTCCACAAAAGCATGTAGAGGGATTAATAAAGAAGCCTGCCTAAGGCTTACTCCTCATCCACAGCGGGATAGAAGCAACTCTTGCAATAACCATGATATACTGTGCCATCTGCAACAATGGGAAAAACCCTGAGTACGAGAAGGTACTCAGCTAGACTTACCCGTCATAAACTAGAAATAAATTGACTCTAAGGATTATGCAAGGTTGTATAAGTGGTTGTAGCTGGACAACATTTTGCATAAAAAGCGATTAACTTAGTTATACAATTATGATTCTGTTATCAAGTTAATTATGACTATCTATCTCTAAATTAGCAACTATCCTATGCCAAACATGTGGTATATCATTTTAAGAGCATACAATAGTAACCATAGCAGGTATTGTAATTCCATGTTTATCTGAACGATCATATTCTATAATACAATTACTACGAGGTTGGAGCTAGCCAAGTTTCTCACTATCCGGGAGAGACGGCGATTCGAATCGATTTCAACCAACTGGGAATTTATTCCTAACACAAACCTAGGTCTACCAGTCACGGTAGCCATAGGTCACCTTTGGTACAACTCAAGTACGCATTTCGCGGGTTCACCCAGCGCCGTACAATCAGGGATAACCAAATGCCAGGATGTTCAGGCCCAGCCTACCCTTGGGCTCAGTCTGGCTTCCCCACACATCCTTACTACCATCCAGAGTCCGCACTCTTATAGAGTGGGGCCTGGCCTGAGTTGAGCTACTTGGCTTCATGGTCGGAATGAGTTATCCAGCCAGCTAAGTGATAGGCATACGTTCAATCTTGTCAAAAGGTCCAATGACGGTATGGTCCTTAATCGGCACAGACGGAATCACATGAGTCAACCTTCCATAGACTCTGCCTGGCCTCAATTTACATTACCCCATGGTTCTTTTCCACGATAGCAAATGTAGCCAACCGCGCTTCGGTATCCACCTATATCTCGCAGGTGACAGGAAATCACCCAACTTCTACCGGTCTATGCATGGCTAAGCATATATTCGGTCCTAGACCTACATAGGGTTAAAGGTATATTTCTGGACAAGGAAATTATATGCATCTAGTGGTTCCAATCAACTCTTATAATCTAATGCATCAATCATAAAGGACTCGAGTAATATTTTGTAAAATACTGGGAGACTTAGAATGCTCCAGGGCTTGCCTTTTAGAAAGGAAGTGGGGCAGTGGTCAGGGCACTTCGGAAGCTCTTCTAGGGTCTGCTTCTATTCTTCGGGAGGTGTAGCTTGAGGAATCTCCTGCTGGTCCCCTTCCTCTCCTTCGATGAATTCCAGCAACGTTATCTCCTCTGTCGATCCTATATGTATAGATATGGCATAAGATATTGTGAATGCATACATGCTGACAAGTATAGTATGATGATACATGATGAATGCATTCATCTAAGTATTCTTAACAGCATGGTGTTAAAGTAATAACAAGTGCATCACATTTTACTGAGTAGGTGCATATCTCTTCTTGATTACCTAATCAAGCACTTCAACAATTTATTTTCTACACCACAAAATAGCAGCTAATTGTTTCACCCATAACTGGAGTTCTACTTATCCAAATGCTGTGATCTTGGACTTTATGGAAAGATTATAAAATTGTCTACAACTATTATTTAATCACCAAAAGCTAATTCACAATCTATCTTAACCAAAATAGGCAATCAATCCAGTGCTGTCCAGAAATTCCAGAGAGCAAGCATTTCGGAATACTAAATTTAAACAGCTATAACTCCTAAACCCTTTGGCCTATTTTCCTGAAATTTTGACACAAGATATATGAAGAAGTTACCTACAACTTTGTTATTAACCATTTTTACAGCAAACATCATTTTTACTATGCAACATACCAAACAACAGAATCTGTCCGAAAACCTTTCTCACCTGAATTATAAAGCAACGATATTTCTATTGCATATAAACATTCCAAGTTTGACCTCACCAATCATACCAACAGTACCATGACATCAAATACACCCAAGAAAATAAAATGGCCATGCCCAAACTATTTATTTAAATGCCTTTATCAATTTAACTAGATAATTAGGTTAATTAATAAACATATACCCAATGTGCATAATAAATTCTTAGAAAATTACAGTATACTACTAATGCTCACAATAGGCTACTGTGAAAATTTCATACTATTTGCACATGTATAACATCCTATGCAAAAATGACAAGCTAGCAAGGGTTATTTTAGTGAAAATGGAAACCCTATAGAACAGTGTCAAGCAATAGATTATATATTTTTCCTAGCTTCACATTAGTGCCATACTACTATACAAAAATTTGCATAGCAATATTTTACATATTTTTATCCCTACAACTTTTCTTAGAAAAATGCTATTTATTAATGAATAAATAGAAAGACCATATTTAAATTAAGTTTACAGCAAACTTATTATTTTTCCTAGTTAGAGCATGTCAATACAAAACCTACAAAATTGGAATCACATTTTTATCATTTTTCTCTCAAGATATCTAATTTACAAAATGGTAAACATACAAAAAGCATTTATCTAATTGCATTTTAATCCTTAATAAAACATCAGAAACTGTGCCTATCATATTTTTATAAAATACTACACTTCCTAAGGAACACTACAAAATTTGGTTCACAAAATTTGGATCTCTACAACTCCACTTATCATTTTTCAAAGTTAGCATGTAAAACTGAAAATAATTGAACTATCCTACAGCTCCGAGTCACTGGCAACCGAGACCCACAGGTCAGTCGACCCCATCTGTCTGTGAAACAGAAACAGAGGAGCGGCGCAGACTCAACGCGGATCGGTCACAGCTCGTCGCCGGTGAGTCCTCCGGTGAAACGAAGTGCATTGATGTGTCCTACAGACCAAGGCGCGTCGGGTGACCTAGGTGGTGAAGGTGCGCATGCACAGGAGAGTGTTCGTCGCCGGCCACGGCGGTGCGGTGCTGTGGTGCACCGGCCATGGAAGGCCACGATGAAGCTAGGCGAGGAGTGCACGAGATCCGTGGTGACCTAGTGACGCAATTTCTATTTCATAAGCCCAACGAAAGGCTCCAACGAGCTCCAGCCACGACGTGGTGGCACAGAGGTCAGAGCGCGGCGGTGCGGGTCGACGTGTTCTACGCCGATGAGGCGACCAACCATAGTGACATCATGCAACTTGCTAGCACAAACCCTAACCAAGCCCTAACACAAGTAATCAAGGCAAAAGATCGAGCAAGCAGTGCGGCGGCGAGCATGCCGTAGAGGCGGCCATGGTGGCCGAAAACTCCAGCGAGGAAGAAAACGGCGAATACGCCCTCACCGAGGCTCGTCATCTACAACAGTCAAGCCGAGGAGGTAGAGGTGGACGTGGCACAGTTGAGGGCGAGGTGTAGACGGTGATAGTGTGGTGGTGTGGGTGCTAGGTGGTGGCGGAGCTGCGCTGTGCTCGGTGGTGTTGCTTTGGTTCTGCGGCGTGAGCAAGGGAGTGCACTGGAGAGTAAGAGAGCAGGCGGGAGTTAGCAGAAATGGAGTGTGGGGCGTGTAGATAACGGCTGCCAGCGCACGGCATCGAGGGCCAGGCATCGGCCAATGGCGGCCATGTGGTGGCCATGCTCTATCCATGGTCGGCCATGATAGAGCACGGCACAGCGTTCATCGGCGCCTGAACCTGAGTCTGACGACACGACTTGAAGGCGATCAAATTATTAATCCGTAGCTCCTTAGTGCAATTAATCTGAACAACACTCGAAGCCCTATGTACCAGCTCCAATTCCTCTTAAAGGATCAAGTGCTAATTCTCAATGGTTAAGGAGTAATATCATCACAAAGCTGGCTGCATCGACACTGTCAGTTAAACTGACTTAGAAAATTTTACTGACTTAGAAAATTTTACAAAGTGTTGAAAACAGTGAAAAGCTGATTTTTGTGAGCCAATTTCAAGCATGTTAGGAGCAAAACTAGTCTATGACCCAAAAATAAAAGTTGTTCCCCTTATCAAATACTACAACTTTGCTTTAGTGCACACATCCATGCAAAGTCTCTATCATATAGTTCAAACTTGGTCAAACCTATTACATTCAATTGATGACTTATACTTGAACTATGACTTAGTGACCAAATTAGCCCTAGCCATGAATACCAAAGTTGTTCATAATGACATTCTAAACATTTTTAATCTATTTCTAAGGTCACACAATCATTTCATACATTGGTTACACATAAAGCTTTCTAGATCAACATACATAGCATCACTTAAGTACTTGATCATGCAAAGTGATCTTCATGAACCATGTTCCATTAGTCATCCTAAGTGTAGCTAATATATTTTAGTGACTCACATCAACCATTTACATGTATTCACTCATGATCATATGCATATATACAAAGAAACATAAAATATCAAGCATGTTTCATATGTTTCAATCACATGTTTCAAATGTAGAAGCTTAAATATGAATGCTTGATGCTCATGCTCATGCAATGCAAGTCAAATTATGCAAGCTTAACACCTAGGGTGTTACAGCCCCTCCCCTTATAAAAATCTCGTCCTGAGATTTGCAAGATGTACCATTCTTGGAAAAAGGTGGGATAAACCTCATGTAAGTAATCCTCTCATCCCCACGTGACATCTTGTTTACTGTGATTGTTCCACACCACCTTATAGAACTTAATGATCTTACTCCGTGTTACTCTTTCCATCTCTTCTAACACTCGGATTGGCTTCTCTTCATATGTCAAATCCGATTGAAGCTTTATGTTGGTGGGTGCAATAGCTTCTTCAGGTACACGAAGACATTTCTTTAATTGAGAAACACGGAAGACATCAAATATTGCACTCATCTCTGGTGGAAGTTGTAACTTATAAGCGACATTCCCTTTTCGTTCCATAATCTTGTATGGCCCTACATATCTAGGCGCAAGCTTCCTTTTCACTCCAAATCTCTTCACCCCTTTCATGGGTGATACTTTCAAGTATACATAGTCACCCACTTCAAAAGTCAGTGGTCTTCTTTTATCAGCATAACTCTTTTGTCTAGATTGAGCTGCCTTCATATGCTATTGGATAATACGCACTTGCTCTTCAGCTTCAGTTACAAAGTCAATACCAAAGTATCTTCTTTCACTGGGCTCAATCCAATTCAACGGAGTTCTACATTTTCTGCCATACAAGGCTTCAAACAGAGCCATCTTGATGCTTGCTTGATAACTGTTGTTGTAGGAGAACTCAGCTAAAGGTAACCATTTCTCCCATGAACCTTTGGAAGATATAACACAATCTCTTAGCAAATCTTCTAAGATTTGGTTCACTCGCTCTGTCTGTCCTGAAGTTTGTGGATGGTATGCCGAACTTCTAATCAATTTAGTTCCCAAAGCCTGGTGCAAGTGTTCCTAGAAACGAGCTATGAACTGTGGTCCTTAATCTGAGATTATGGTTCTACGTATTCTATGTAATCTCACAATCTGAGAAACATATAGTTTGGTGTATTTCACTACATGATTTGTTGTGTTCACCGGTATAAAATGTGCTGACTTGGTGAGGCGATCGACAATGACCCATATAGAATCATGACCTCGCTATGTTACTCGAAGGCCTGTGATAAAGTCCATACTAATTTCTTCCCATTTCCAACCTAGAATAGACAATGGCTAAAGTAATCTGATAGATTTCATATGAACAACTTTTACTCTACTGCAGTTATCGCACCTAGCGACATAGGCTACGATCTCCTTCTTCATCTTAGTCCACCAAAAACGGGCCTTCAAACTTGATACATTTTGCTACTACCCGGATGGATAGACAATTTGGACAAATGAGCTTCATCTAAAATTTGATTTCTAAGCTCACGGTCTTTCGGTACCACAAGTCGGTCCTCAAACCATAGCACACCCCTTTCATCTAATCTGAAATGCTTGGTTTCTTGCTCTTGCATCTTTCTCTTGATGTGAACTATGCCTACATCTGTCTTCTGCAGCTCTTTGATTTTACTCTCAAGTGAACAACTGATAGTGATATTGTGCAGTACAATAGGATGTAACAAATTAAATCCATCTTCCAACAATGCTTCCATAGTGTTGCAATGAGCTTTTCGACTAAGTGCATCGGCTACAACATTGGCTTTCCCTAGATGATAGTGCACTTCCAAATTGTAGTCCTTAATCAGCTATAGGCATCTTTGTTGTCTCATGTTCAGCTCTAGTTGGGTAAAGATATACTTGAGACTTTTGTGGTTAGTATATATATGACATAAATTGCCCAACAAATAATGTCTCCATATCTTTAATTCATGAACAACTGCTGCAAGTTCTAAATCATGTGTAGGGTAGTTAACTTCATGTTTTCTCAACTGCCAAGAAGCATATGCAATAACTCTTCCTTCTTGCATGAGCACACACCCCAAACCTATACCTGATGCATCACAAAATACATTGAAAGGCTTTTCAATGTCGGGTTGTGCTAAAACAGGAGTTGTAGTTAACAGAGTCCTAAGGGTGTGAAAAGCTGCTTCACACTCTGGTGTCCAATTGCACTTCTCATCTTTCTGAAGTAGCTTAGTCAAGGGCTTAGCTATTTTAGAGAAATCCAGAATGAAATGATGATAATATCCTGCTAACCCTAGAAAACTCCAAACTTTATGAACCGAAGTTGGGGCCTTCCAATCCATGACCTCTTGTACCTTCGATGGGTCTATAGAGATTCCATCTCTTGATAAGATATGACCTAAGAAAGGTACCTTGCTCAATCAAAATTCACACTTGCTAAACTTTGCATATAGCTTATGCTCCCTCAACCTGGATAGAACAATCCTCAGATGCTCTGCATGATCTTCCTTATTTTTCGAATAAATCAATATATCATAGATAAACACGACCACAAACTTGTCAAGCTCGGGCATGAATACCGAATTCATCAGGTACATGAAGTAGGCAGGAGCAATCATTAGTCCGAAAGACATAACCAAAAACTCATATAAGCCGTACCTAGTGGAGAAAGTAGTTTTAGGTATGTCCTCTGGCCTAATCTTTATCTAATGATAGCCTAATCTCAAGTCAATCTTGGAGAATACCTTTGCCTTCGCCAACTAATCGAACAAGACGTCGATGCGAGGCAACGTGTACTTGTTTTTAATGGTCACAGCATTAAGTGGTCTGTAATCCACACACATTCTCAATGACTTGTCCTTCTTCTTCACAAATAATGCTAGACATCCCCATGGAGATGAACTAGGTTGAATGAGACCTTTGTCCAATAGATCTTGTAGCTAAATTTTAAGTTCCACTAACTCATTTGGTGGCATCCTATAAGGCCTTCTTGAGATAGGTGCCGTACCTGGCACTAACTCAATCTTAAATTCCACATCCCTATTAGGTGGTAACCTAGGTAACTCCTCTAGGAATACATCAGGAAACTCGCAAACCACTGGAATATCGCAAAGGGTAGTGGTTTGGATAGCACAAGCAAAGTGTTGGAGTTCAAAATTTTAGGAAAGTGGTACTAGGAAAGCATTTCCTCCCTTGGGTTCTCTCAACATAATAGTACGAGTGCTAGTGTTAATGAGAACACCATGATCCTTCATCCAATTCATGCCTAAGATTACACTTATGGATAATCCAGGTAATACTATCAAATCCGTTGTATACTCCCTCTCTTGTATAAAGATGAGCATATTTCTGACTATCCTATTTGTAGAAATAGTAGCCCTAGCTGAACTTATATTATAACCACCCTTGCTTACTTCAATTATTTTCTGATCATGTCTAGATGCAAATGCTTGGCTCATAAACGAATGAGAAGCTCTAGAATCAAATAAAACAATAGCGGGATGCTTGTTGACAAGAAACATACCAGCCATGACAACTTCTCCAGCGGGCACTTCCTCAACAGTGATATAGTGTACGTATCCAGGATGTGCCCTTGAGTTTGCCTGCCTCTGATTGTTCTGATTCTAATTGCCATTCCTCTTAGGGTGGGGGCATTCCTTGGCCCAATGACCCACTTGATTGCAGTTGTAGCAGGGTTGATTACTCCTAGGCCCTATGGAGCTTCCTTGTCCGCCATTCCCTTTGGGTAAGGCAATAGTGAATGCCTTATGAAACATTTTCAGAGGCCTGCTGTTCGTAGCTTTTGGTGGCAAAGGCCTGAACTTAGGTGTAGGTAGACGGAACTGTGGTCTAGCTATTATAGGAGCTCTAGACTGTGAAGATTCGGAGGCACCTGCCTCAATTGCCCTCTTGCGGCCCTTAGCTACCGCATACATATTGTTATGGTTTTCTTGGGTTAAAGCATCACTAATAAACTCGTTGTAGGTGGTGCACTTGGAATTGGCCATAGTCTTCACCAGTTTCATGCTCAGACCCCGCTTGAAGCTCTCTATCTTCTTCTCTTTGGTATCAATAAAACCTGGGGCATACCTAGACTGGTTGTTGAAGGCATGCATGTATTCTATAAGGGTCTTTGTCCCTTGTGTGAGCCTCATAAATTTAGCCGCCTTCATGCACATTAGACCTGGGGGAATGTGATGTCCCCAAAAGGCACCCTTGAACTGCTCCCATGTTACTCGTGCATTAGCAGGTAGAGAAGACAAGAAATGTGTCCACCAAATCCCTACCGGTCCCTGCAACTGATGGGATGCATACTTAGCCTTTAGGTGCTCGGTGACCCTTAGCAGATGAAACTTTTGCTCAATAGTGTTGAGCCACTCGTCTGTCTATAGTGGTTCCTCTGCCACCTTGAAGATAGGAGGCTTTGTACCTAGAAATTCCTTGAAGGTATTGTGCTGGTTTGGCTTAGGCCCCTGTTGCTATGGGTAGGCACGAGCTATGTTCTGCGCAATGAGGCGTAGAGCTTCCTCCATAGTTCTTTGGCTTCCCAAGAATTGGGCAAAGAACTCCTGAGCAGACGGCGGTGGCGGTGGTGGTAAGTCACCGTCGTCGTTGCCATCATGGCTGCTGCTAGCTCTTGCATGGGTGCGAGTCTTCTATGAAGTTGCAATAATAAGTGATTATTGGATGATGTCAAGAGATTGTAGACGAGTTGTATAATCATGCCAAACTAAAATTACTAGAGAGAATCTCAAATTCATACAATAAAAACAAAGGCATTATAATTCATTCTCACAACATGACACCACCAATTTGATCACTTATCGGACTCATAGTACGTTAACATTCAAATCATGATCATCGATAAGACAAACTGTAATTGCATTAGTGTTCAACCAAACGTGCGATAACATGCAAATACCAATATTACATGATAGTCCAATCACCAACACCAAACTCAAACTACAGCTCCATTTCATAGATAGCGATGATACATCAAGCATTTGCACTAAGTACTAGGCAATCTACTCCTCATTATGCTCACTATCGAGGTCAGAGATTGGATCATCTCCCACCTCGGGCTCCACTTCTTCCTCGTCCTCATCTTCATCTTCCTCCATATTTTGACCATCTTCTTCCCCATCAAGGATTGGGTTCAGCTGATTGTTCAAATAATGCACCTCATGCTGAAGGTCCATCACTCAAAGCTGAGCCTATGTAAGCTGCTGACACAAGCCCCTTTTAGCACGGTCCTATATGGCACTCTTGGAACAGTGCCTATCTCATTCTATCCTTATTGCAGTGGCACGGTTGTTTGCTGCATCTCACTGGCGCGTAGCTATGGATGCCTCGGCACGGGCGGCCTCCAACTGCTCCCATAGTCCTACAAGCAATGCTTGATCATCAGCTCTTGCTTCTTGGGCTGCTACTCTCTATTGATCCACTTGCTCCATTTGGGTATGGAGATTGCCCAAAGCTACATAGGCTTGGTCAGATTCCCATCGGGCTTCACTGGCTGCTTTCTTATGCCTGCGCACACACTTCTTGAGCTTGCGTTGTGCAACTTCAGCTCTCATGAGCTTGTCCATGCAAGTGGTGTATGATTCCTGCCAGAAATCCCTAGTGTCCTGGCGTGTACAAAACATCTTCATCACCGCAAACATGGCACTCATAGTGGGACTAGAGCTATTTGCCCGCTCATCCCGATCTCAGATCAATGCATTTTGGTTGCGTTGTTCCCATATTGTTGTGGATGGATCCACCCTAGGAAACATACTAGCGGCACTGCCGGTAAGTGCATCCCCATGCTGCTGATAGATCCAACTCAAAACCTCAAAGGCCACTACCTGGGCAGCCTTCCAAGGAGTTTTCCCTTCAGAATCTGCCTTCCACTCCTACCAGAAAGGTGCTTATGTGGCACCTCATACCATGGCTGTCCCTCCAGGTACTCTTCATTCCAATGATAGAGAGGTGGCTCCTGATACCCCGCAAAGTGCAAAACTCTCCAAAGCAAAGCAGGAGTTCCGAACACCATCAGGAAATTCTCACATCCAACTGGTGCTGTCATCTGTGACATCAACATGTACAACTTTTGTGAGACAAGGCCATAATGGATAAGAGTTATATAACCAAGTAAGAAATTTATAAGGGGAGGAACAATGCAAGTATTGATTCATTATTATCATGATGCATGCACGTTCCGTACGTCCTCACAAACTTAGGAGAAATTATTTCTAATGATATACATGGTGGCATACATACGTTCTCTCATATATAGTGTAACTAGTCGAGCTACATGTTTCGTTATTAGTGTACCTGCATAAGAGTTTCATTTCAGCCCAATCCCATAATTAAATATGTAGAATGTACATCTAAATACTTCCATATATGTATACCCATACATATACTTCCATATCAGAGCTACCCGATGATAGTTTATAACCACAATTAAATACGCACCATATACACATGCAAGCATGCATACACAGTTGTACCAAAGCTAACTCTCCCCGACCACACGCTCACATCTTGCGGTCATGCCACTCATCAACTTACCTTCTAACCTTGGCGTAGAGGCATTTGATCCATACATTACCATTCAAGTGAATGGCATCCATACAATAGCACGCCGTATGGACGACGAAATTAAAAAACCCCAAGTTAGTACTTAAATAGCCACCTAATAGTCCTTAATTTAGGCATAAGAAAAGTGATCACTGGCACACTTTAGATTTCAAATACCTATTTATATAGCTATTAGTTGCTAGAAAGGGTTTTGGAAAACAAAAACCTTTGTTTTAAATACACATGTGACAATTAATGTTGAACCTAGCTCTGATGCCAGCTATCGCAGAACCGACCAATTTATAAGAGCATAAGTACAATGGCAGCCCGTAAGCAGTCGCACTGTCATACTTGAGCCCATATAAACCCGGTAGTCTGTCGAGTACCACGACGGGTCTTGATAAATGATCCACAACAACCAAGATCGTACATGATTCAACATACATGTCACATATTACATAAAGTTCATAGATACATTTTCATCATCAGAGTATGAACCAAAGTTATTACAAACCAGGTTTGATAGATAATGGCGGAAGCAAATTAAGTTTGAAAGTAGCCTTTGCCAACATAGTTTAATACAGTGCCAACATACGATCACCATCCACAAAAGCATGTAGAGGGATTAATAAAGAAGTCTGCCCAAGGCTTACTCCTCATCCACAGCGGGATAGAAGTAACTCTTGCAATAACCATGATATACTGTGCCATCTGCAACAATGGGAATAAAACCCTGAGTACGAGAAGGTACTCAGCTAGACTTACCTATCATAAATCAGAAATAAATTGACTCGAAGGATTATGCAAGGCTGTATAAGTGGTTGTAGCTGGACAACATTTTGCATAAAAAGCGATTAACTTAGTTATACAATTATGATTCCGTTATCAAGTTAATTATGACCATCCATCTCTAAATTAGCAACTATCCTATGCCAAACATGTGGTATATCATTTTAAGAGCATACAATAGTAACCATAGCAGTTATTATAATTCTATGTTTATCCAAACCATCATATTCCATAATACAATTACTACGAGGTTGGAGCTAGCCAAGTTTCTCACTATCTGGGAGAGACGGTGATTCGAATCGATTTCAACCAGCTGGGAATTTATTCCTAACACAAACTCAAGTCTACCAGCCATGGTAGCCTTAGGTCACCTTTGGTACAACTCAAGTACACATTTCGTGGGTTCGCCCAGCGCCGCACAATCAGGGATAACCAAATGCCAGGACGTTCAGGCCCAACCTGCCCTTGGGCTCAGCCTGGCTTCCCTACACATCCTTACTACCATCCAGAGTGCGCACTCTTATAGAGCGGGGCCCGGCCTAAGTTGAGCTACTCAGCTTCGTGGTCGGAACGAGTTATTCGGCCAGCTAAGTGATAGGCATGCGTTCAATCTTGTCAAAAGGTCCAATGATGGTACGGTCCTTAATCGGCACAAACAGAACCACATGAGTCGACCTTCCACAGACTCTGCCTAGCCTCGATTTACATTACCCCATGGTTCTTTTCCACGATAGCAAATATAGCCAACCGCACTTCGGTATCCACCTATATCTCGCAGGTGACAAGAAATCACCCGACTTCTACCGGTCTAAGCATGGCTAAGCATATATTCGGTCCTGGACCTACATAGGGTTAAAGGTATATTTCTGGACAAGGAAATTATATGCATCTAGTGGTTCCAATCAACTCTTATAACCTAATGCATAAATCATAAAGGACTCGAGTAATATTTTGTAAAATACTGGGAGACTTAGAATGCTCCGGGGATTGCCTTTCAGAAAGGAAGTGGGGCGGTGGTTAGGGCACTTCAGAAGCTCTTCTAGGGTCTGCTTCTCTTCTTCAGGAGCTGCGGCTTGAGGAATCTCCTGCTGGTCCTCTTCCTCTCCTTCGTTGAATTCCAGCAACGTTATCTCCTCTGTCGATCCTATATGCATAGATATGGCATAAGATATTGTGAATGCATACATGCTGACAAGTATAGTATGATGATACATGATGAATGCATTCTTGTAAGTATTCTTAATAGCATGGTGTTAAAGTAATAATAAGTGCATCACATTTTACTGAGTAGGTGCATATCTCTTCTTGATTACCTAATCAAGCACTTCAACAATTCATTTACTACACCATAAAACAATAGCTACTTGTTTTACCCATAACTGGAGTTCTACTTATCCAAATGCTGTGATCTTGGACATTCTGGAAAGATTATAAAATTTTCTACAACTCTTGTTCACTCACCAAATGCTAATTCGCAATCTATCTTAACCAAAATAGGCAATCAATCCAGTGCTGTCCAGAAATTCTAGAGAGCAATCATTTCAGAATACTAATTTAAACAGCTATAACTCCTAAACCCTTTGGCCTATTTTCCTGAAATTTTCACACAAGATATATGAAGAAGTTACCTATAACTTTGTTATTAACCATTTTTACAGCAAACATTATTTTTACTATGCAACATACCAAACAACAGAATCTGTCTGAAAACCTTTCTCACCCGAATTATAAAGCAACGATATTTCTATTGCATATAAACATTCCAAGTTTGACCTCACCAATCATACCAACAGTACCATGACATCAAATACACCCAAGAAAATAAAATGGCCATGCCCAAACTATTTATTTAAATGCCTTTATCAATTTAACTAGATAATTAGGTTAATTAATAAACATATACCCAATGTGCATAATAAATTCTTAGAAAATTACAGTATACTACTAATGCTCACAATAGGCTACTGTGAAATTTCATACTATTTGCACATGTATAACATCCTATGCAAAAATGACAAGCTAGCAAGGGTTATTTTAGTGAAAATGGAAACCCTATAGAACAGTGTCAAGCAACAGATTATATATTTTTTCTAGCTTCACATTAGTGCCATACTACTGTACAAAAATTTGCATAGCAATATTTTACATATTTTTATCCCTACAAATTTCCTTAGAAAATTGCTATTTATTAATGAATAAATAGAAAGACCATATTTAAATTAATTTTACAGCAAACTTATTATTTTTCCTAGTTAGAGCATGTCAATACAAAACCCACAAAATTGGAATCACATTTTTATCATTTTTCTAGCTCAAGATATCTAATTTACAAAATCCTAAACATACAAAAAGCATTTATCTAATTGCATTTTAATCCTTAATGAAACATCAAAAATTGTGCCTATCATATTTTTATAAAATACTACACTTCCTAAGGAACACTACAAAATTTGGTTCACAAAATTTGGATCTCTACAACTCCACTTATCATTTTTCAAAGTTAGCATGTAAAACTAAAAATAATTGAACTATCCTACTGCTCCGAGTCACTGGCAACCGAGACCCACAGGTCAGTCGACCCCATCTGTCAGTGAAACAGAAACAGAGGAGCGGCGCAGACTCAACACGGATCGGTCACAGCTCGTCGCCGGTGAGTCCTCCGGTGAAACAAAGTGCACTGATGTGTCCTACAGACCAAGGCGCGTCGGGTGACCTAGGTGGTGAAGGTGCGCGTGCACAGGAGAGTGTTCATCATCGGCCATGGCGGCATGGCGGCGCGGTGCCGTGGTGCGCCGGCCATGGAAGGCCACGGTGAAGCCAGGCGTGGAGCGCACGAGATCCATGGTGACCCAGTGATGCTATTTCTACTTCATAAGCCCGACGAAAGGCTCCAACGAGCTCCGGCCAAGGCGTGGTGGCACGGAGGTCAGAGCGCGGCAGCGCGGGTCGACGTGTTCTACGCCGGTGAGGCGACCAACCATAGTGACATCATGCAACTTGCTAGCACAAACCCTAACTAAGCCCTGACACAAGTAATCAAGGCAAAAGCTTGACCAAGCAGTGCGGCGACGAGCATGCCGTAGAGGCGGCCATGGCGGCCGAAAACTCCAGTGAGGAAGAAAACAACGAATACGCCCTCACCGAGCCTTGTCAGCTATAGTAGTCAAGCCGAGGAGGTAGAGGTGGACGTGGCGCAGTTGAGGGCAAGGTGGAGATGGCGATGGTGCGGTGGCATGGGTGGTGGTGGAGCTGCGTTATGCCCGGCGTCGTTGCTTTGGTTCTGTGGCGAGAGCAAGGGAGTGCACTGGAGAGTGATAGAGCGGGCGGGAGTGAGTAGAAATGGAGCGCGGGGCGTGTAGATAACGGCTGCCAGCATGCGGCGTCGAGGGCCAGGCGTCAGCCAACAGCGGCCACGCGACGGCCATGCTCTGTCCATGGTCGGCCATGACAGAGCGTGGCACGATGTTCATCGGCGCCTGAACCCGAGTCTGACGACATGACTTGAAGGCGATCAAACTATTAATCTGTAGCTCCTTAGTGCAATTAATCTGAACAACACTCAAAGCCCTATGTACCAGCTCCAATTCCTCTTAAAGGATCAAGTGCTAATTCTCAATGGTTAAGGAGTAATATCATCACAAAGCAGGCTACATCGACACTGTCAGTTAAACTGACTTAGAAAATTTTGCAAAGTGTTGAAAATAGTGAAAAGCTGATTATTGTGAGCCAATTTCAAGCATGTTAGGAGCTAAACTAGTCTATGACCCAAAAATAAAAGTTGTTCCCCTTATCAAATACTACAACTTTGCTTTAGTGCACACATCCATGCAAAGTCTCTATCATATAGTTCAAACTTGGTCAAACCTATTACATTCAATTGATGACTTATACTTGAACTATGACTTAGTGACCAAATTAGCCCTAGCCATGAATACCAAAGTTGTTCATAATGACATTCTAAACATTTTTAATCTATTCCTAAGGTCACACAATCATTTCATACATTGGTTACACATAAAGCTTTCTAGATCAACATACATAGCATCACTTAAGTACTTGATCATGCAAAGTGATCTTCATGAACCATGTTCCATTAGTCATCCTAAGTGTAGCTAATATGTTTTAGTGACTCACATCAACTATTTACATGTATTCACTCATGATCATATGCATATATACAAAGAAACATAAAATATCAAGCATGTTTCATATGTTTCAATCACATGTTTCAAATGTAGAAGCTTAAATATGAATGCTTGATGCTCATGCTCATGCAATGCAAGTCAAATTATGCAAGCTTAACACCTAGGGTGTTACAATTTCTCCTGAATATCATCTTTGAAAATGATTCTCACATTCATGTGATGTCATCTTTCAAGTGGTATTATTGATTCAAAAATCAATGTGCATATCTTCTACAAGTATTCCATACTTATGTGCACAAATTTAGGGGGAGGTTACTCTACAAGTTGGATACTTTGAGACTAACACCTTTTCAATCTTATCATGTGTGTAGTAGTCTCATTGCAAGGAAAGTGGAGTCCCCAAAGTTTAGCATCATACTTCAAATATCCACCACCAATTGCAAGAGGTAGAAATCAAATTGATTTCCACATGTGGTATTTCTAAACCGATATCATCATGTTGATTTTATTTTCATATTTATATGCTTTCTCCATGCATTATATAGATTAAATTCCTTTGAGCAATAATTTGCCAATTATTCATATGCTTTGCCTTCTACCATATGTATGCATATATTTAGGGGGAGCTTAGTCTATATAATGTGAGAGTCAAATTTTGTGACCAATTCCACTCCACATACAAAGGATCACAAAGTTTGACCCTCCCTTGTGCTACTAATATCTTCCTTTTCGGTGTTTGATTCCAAAGGGGGAGAATTTAGAGGACCAAAAGCAAGCATTATTTTGCAGGGAACAAAAGCTAGATCATAATAATTTACAAGTAGTAATGATCTACAAGTGGTAATAGTCCGAGAAAGAGAGGATAGTGGATTATGGATTAGCCTATGTAATGGGGAGAATTTGTGGCTTAAATCCATAATACCACATGGGGACATTTGCAAGGGCAAGATAAGCTTTCAAGTGGTATCTTCTAGTATTACAAGTAGTATCTTTTAGCATCATATAACCTTGCCCCTTACATTGCATCCTAGCAAGTAGATAGTTTTTAAATTCCAAATTTTTATTATTTGCTTGTTTTGGTCGTGTTGTCATCAATCACCAAAAAGGGGGAGATTGTAAGGAAAATGGACCCTAAGCCTATTTACTTTGGATTTTGGTGTTTGATGACCAACACAACCAAATGAGACTAATGAATTTGTAAGTGATTGTTTTATAGTTAAATAGGGTGCAAGACGTGACTTGGACAAAGGCGACGTAATGATCTGATGATCAAAACCATAAGCACGACCTTATAAGCACAAGTGAAGACCCAAGATATCAAGTAAAGTCCAAGCACGAAGATAGGAACCAAGCCGAACGCAAAATCATGAAGAAACGAGCTCATAGAGGTGACCGAACGCTGGACCGGACGCTGGCGGAAAGCGATTGGATGCACCGATCAAGAGGCTCGGCAACAGCAGGCGTGAACAGACGCTGGTGACAAATCGACCGGACGTAGGACTACAGCGTCCGATCAAGTATAAAAAGGTTCTAGAGCAGTGAAATTATGACCAGACGCGTCTTGTGGCATGTGATCGGATGCTGGCAGCGTCCGATCAGTTGATCGCGGCTCTAACGGTTGGGACGACCGGACGCGTCTAGTCAGGACATAATTAGCGTCCGGTTAGTAGCAGAAAAGCGGGATTTCATCCCCAACAGATACTTTCTTAGTGGGGCTTATAAATAGACCCCCCCAACCGGCCATTTGAGGTGTGTGGAGCTGAGGAAACATATTAAGGGTGTTGATACACAATTTTAGTGATCTCCACTTGCATAGTGCTTAGTGATTCATTAGGTGATTAGCGTAGGTGCTTTGTAAAGTGCTTAGGTTGATTAGACCACTGTTTATGCGCTTGCTCTAGGTATAGACCTAGTGTTTAGTAAGGTTTGCATACCTCTTACCACTCAGTGCTTGCATGTACCATTATTGTACATCGGAGGGGCTTGTAGTCTTGCGAGATCACACCAACCGCGGCTGTGGTGTGGCCTCCACTATGTACATGAGGGAACAAGGCCCACGGAGTTTTGGCCAACAGCTTGATAGTGAAGACGACAGGGAGCATCCGGGAGAGGCTTGCTAGAAGACACGCCGGAGACCCACTTGCGCGTGGGGAAGGCCTAAGGCTATCCATGGAGTTACCCGACTGGGAGCTTGGCCCTTGCAAGGGATTCCTTGCGAGGGGCTCCAACGAGGACTAGGGGGAAGCTTGCGTGCTTCTTCATACCTCAGTAAAAATACCAGAGTCATCGACAGGAGTTTGCATATCTCTACCTTGCTCTTTAGCTTCCGCATTTACATTGATTGTATTACTCCTTTTTCGATAGAGATAGCAACACACTAGCAAAACCATAGTTGCACATTTAGATAGTTTATCTTTTGCATAGGTTTTGCTAAGGTTAGAAAAAGAGGCTATTGTTTAGAGTTAGAATTTTAAGTTGCCTAATTCACCCCCCTCTTAGGCGTCACGGTCCCCTACAACATGAAGCGCCTTCACATGACATGGAAATATGTGAATTGAGGGGCACGCTTGTTAACGTCGCGTCAACTGTAGTTCAAAATTTAGAAGTCCAGACCCCTAAAGTGGCTGCGACATAGACCATACATAGGCAATGAGTGACCACTAGAGAGAGAAATGCCCTTCTATCCCGTCGCAATCGGGCTTTTGAAGCAAACATTGGAAGAAGGGCTAGAGGGTGTCCAGATGGAAAGTGCAATGGTTTGAACAACCTGACTCAACCAAGTGTGGTTTACAACAATAATTAGCCTTGATCACTATATATTGTCAGTACCTTCACCTTCGCTCTCCTATTACAAAAACTCATACCTTTTCTTACTACAGATGGTGTCACCCAAGAAACTCTAGTTCCACCACCTAATAATTGCACAGGTATATAGACACAACTGTCTGTAGTGGACGGTACCTCTTCAATGCCTCCAAATGGTGCACAAGCTGATACACTAGACTCTATGGTTGAGGATGGTATTTTCTTTATTAAATTTATCCCTTTTTGTTCTTTTTGTATGCCATTATGTTTCTCTCATCATATATGTGGCCATGTTGCACAGACTATGATGAGGATGTCATATTTGAGTTGGACAAGAAAGAGGATGAGGCATACTTTTTTGCCAGACAAGGTACACCACGTAATAGTGAAAACATTCTTTCACAAACTTTATTTCAACGCGTAACCCATCAACATTTTGTCAGAAGATGATGAGGAGGGAAAAGACGTCGAGCACAATCTCAACATGGATGAGCAAGAGAACAGTGAGCCTGATGTCCCAGATCCATACAACAAGGTTTACGCTAATGTCCTGTTAGAGTCGCACATGCTACCGTCGGTACCGAATTACAAGCACTACAACACAAAAAAATTCGAGGGTGAACCGCCTGGATTCTGTTCTCGAGGTGGAAAGATTCATCTTTCAACTCCTAAGACACCACCAGAGCTCATGAGGTTGTGGTCAAGCTCGGACATTGATTCTAAGTGTAAGGAAAATGGACCCTAGGCCCATTTACTTTGGATTTTGGTGTTTGATGACCAACACAGCCAAATCGGACTAATGAATTTACAAGTGATTCTTTTGTAGTTCAATAGGATGCAAGATGTGACTTGGACAAAGGCGACGTAATGATCCAATGATCAACACCTCAAAGAAGACCTTAGGAGCACAAGAGAAGACCTAAGATATCAAGCAAAAGTCCAAGCACGAAGATAGGAACCAAGCCGCACGTAAGATCATGAAGAAACGAGCTCACAAAGGTGACCAGACGCTGGACCAGATGCTGGAGAAAAGTGACCGAACGCTCTGATCAGGAGGCTTGGCAACAGTAGCAGTGACCGGACGCTGGACTGGACGTTGGCGGCAAACCAACCGGATGTAGGACAACAGCATCCGATCGAGTACAGAGAGGTTCCAGAGCGGCGAATTTGCGACCGAACACATTCGGTGGCATGTGACCGGACGCTGGTAGTGTCCGATTAGTAGATCGTGGCTCCAATGGTTGGGATGACCGGACGCATCCGGTCAGTAGCAGAAAAGCAGGATTTTGTCCCCAACGGCTACTTTCTCAGTGGGGCTTATAAATACAACCCCCAACCGGCCAAATGAGGTGTGTGGAGCTAAGGAAACATACCAAGGGTGTTGATACACCATTTTAGTGATCTCCACTTGCATAGTACTTAGTGTTTTATTAGGTGATTAGCGTAGGTGCTTTGCGAAGTGCTTAGGTTGATTAGACCACCGCTTATGCGCTTGCTCTAGGTTTAGGCCTAGTGTTTAGTGAGGTTTGCATACCTCTTACCACTCGGTGCTTGCGTGCACCATTGTTGTACATCAGAGGAGCTTGTAGTCTTGCAAGATCATACCAACTGTGTTTGTGGTGTGGCCGCCACCGTGTACCGGAGGGAACAAGGCCCGTGGTGTTTCGGCCGGAAGCTTGATAGTGAAGACGGCGGGGAGCATCCTAGAGAGGCTTGCCAAAAGGCACGTCAGAGACCCACTTGCGTGAGGGGAAGGCCCAAGGCTATCCACGGAGTTACCCGACCGGGAGCTTGGCCCTTGCGAGGGATTCCTTGCGAGGGGCTCCAATGAGGACTAGGGGGAAGCTGCGCGCTTCTCGATGCCTCGATAAAAATACCAGAGTCATCGATGGGAGTTTGCATATCTCTACCTTGCTCTTTAGCTTCCACATTTACATTGATTGTATTACTCCTTTTGAGGTAGAGATAGCAACACATTAGCAAAACCGTAGTTGCACATTTTGATAGTTTGTCTTTTGCATAGGTTTTGCTAAGGTTAGAAAAAAGGCCATAGTTTAGAGTTAGAATTTTAAGTTGCCTAATTCACCCCCCCCCCTCTTAGGCATCACGGTTCTCTTCAATTGGTATCAGAGCCGGTTGGCTCAATTTGGACCTTTGGCTTCAACCGCCATTGAGCCGACGCTATTTAGAGTGGTTGGGATGGATACCTCTAGGCCTCCGCACTTTGATGGCACTAACTTCCCCATTTATAAAGCTAGAATGGCTTGCTACCTTGAGGCGATTGATTTAGGTGTTTGGAGAGTCACTCATGACGGAATGAAACCCATTAAGAATCCCGAAAACCCCACAAAGAGTGATGAAAAAGAAATGCACTTCAATGCTAGAGCTAAAAATTGCTTGTTTGAATCTTTTAGTATGGATGTGTTTAACCAAGTGTTCACTTTAAGTATGGCACATGAAATTTGGTTAAAACTTCAAGAGCTCCATGATGGCACATCTAATGTTCGTGAGCAAAAACATTATCTAGCTAAACAAAATTATGATTCCTTTACAATGAATGATGATGAGCTTGTTCGTGATATGTATTATTGTTTGAATCTAATTATCAATGAGCTCCATTCAATAGGACTAACAAAGCTAGATTATGTGGACATCGTAAGGAAGATCATCTCCGTGCTACCACAAAAGAAATATGCAAGCATCATCACCATCCTTCACAATATGGAAAACTTGAGCACCATGACCCTGGCCATAGTCATTGGCAAGATAGTGGCATTTGAAATGTCACGCAAGATGGGTCAAGAAGAAGCCTCTTCATCAAGCAAAGGCAAAGCTCTTGCATGCGGTGAGAAAAAGAAGATGAAGGGCAAGCAAGTTGAGACAAGCTCAAGCTCAAGCTCCTCAAGTGAAGATGAAGAAGAAGATGAGGATGATGATGAAGACTCAAGTGATGATGATCAATCTTCCTCCTCCACCTCTGACCTTGATGAAGAATCAATCAAACTAATCAAAAAGGTTGAGAAGATGATCCAAAAGCTCAATGTCAAGGGTGTGCCCATCCAAATCTAAGATCTCATTTTCATAAATCAAAGAAATGAGCAAAGAAAGAGAGGATGCTATGGATGCGGCGAGTTGGGGCACTTTGTGGAAGCTTGTCCAAATAAGCCCACACCCAAGAAAAAAAGAAGGCATGCAAGAAACAAGCCCTCACATCAATAAGGACATGGGATGATTCTTCAAGTGAAGAAGAACACCATCACAAGAGGCGAGGGCGCAAGCACTCATCATCAAGCTCTTCTCATGTGTGCCTTATGGCATGAGGTAACGAAAGCTCATCCTCTAGTGAGAGTGATAGTGATGATGATATGCCTTCTTATGAAGAAATTATGCAACAAAACCTTAATTATGCTAAAGTTTGCACTAGTCAACAAAAGAAGCTCGGGAAAATAAAAGAAAAGCTAGATAGTTCACAAGAAGCATACAAAACTTTGCTTGAACAATATGAGAATTTTGCTAATCTTAATGTTCAACTATGTACTAAAATTGAGCAACTTGAGGCTAGTGCAACAACAAATGCATGCACAATCAATGATGAGCAACTTGTAAAGAAAAATGAAAAATTAAAAGAAAAGTTAGCTAGCTCACAAGATGCATATAAAAGTTTGCTTGCTAAAATGGAAACTATGTGCAAACATTGTGATGAGCTAACTAATAAAGTTACTAATCTTGAAGCCGTTAGTACAACTCCCACTAAGGAATCTAAAAGGAAAAGTTCTAACATGTCTAAAAAGGATGCCTCTACTTCTTTTAATGATTTATGTTTAGACTCACCTTTGTGCAACCAAGTTTGTGTTGAGAAAGTTGTTGTAGATACATGCACACAAGAGGTTGTAGAGGAGAATGAGCAACTTAAGCAAGAAGTAGCTCGCCTCACCAAGGACTTGACTCAAGTGAAAGGCAAGGCGAAGCAAGCCCAACTTCATCAAGATAACACCGTCAAGGGAGTGAAGAAGCTTGATGAAGGACAAACCGTGGTTTGCTACGTGTGCCACAAGGAAGGTCACAAGTCCTATGAGTGCAAGGTGAACAATGGGGGAGGAGCAAAGAAGAAAGAGAAGAAGCAAACAAGCAAGCTCTCCAACACCTACACCAACAAGGTGGACAAGAAGGCCTCCACACCTTATCTCTTAAAGAAGAAGAAAAATGACAAGGTGGTGGTCATCAAGGTGAACAAGCAAGCCAACAATGGGGCCAAATAGTTTTAGGTGCCAAAGGAAATCATTTCCAACATGAAGAGCACCAAGAAGGTTTGGATCCTGAAAGGGAAGTGAGAAGTCCTATGGACTTCGGGAATTTGGAGACTTGGCAAAGAGTGGATGCATTTCATGGGGTGCATCATGATGGACAAAGACATTGCTAAGTGAGTTAGTGAATACTATAGACCCAAATTTCTCTTCCCATGTTAGGTAACTAGATTCAATTTATTTCAACTGGTATTAGATTTGATTTTTCCTACAATTGGTATCTTTTAGCATCTAGTTACTCTTCATGCCTAGGTTTGCATTTGCATTCTTATATTTTTTGTCATGCATACACTAGGTATTTCATATGGTAGGCTTGCTCAGTTTCTTTCTTATTCCTTGGAGCAATCCTACATGATTTAAAATTGTTTAGGAGCATGGCACATAGCTTGTCTTATAATTGTTCATCTAATATGTGCCAAAGTCCAAATTGTAGATAATCTCTCTTTGATATCACCTTCAAAAATGACTCTTACATTCATGTGATGTCATGTTTCAAGTGCTATTCTTGATTCTAAAATTGATGTGCATGTTTCCTACAAGTATTCCATACTTGTGTGCACAAATTTAGGGGGAGGCTACACTACAAGTTGGATGCTTTGAGACTAACACCTTTTCAAGCTTATCATGTGCGTAGTAGTCTCATTGCAAGGAAAATGGAGTCCCCAGAGTTAAGCATCATACTTTAAATATCCACCACCGATTGCAAGTGGTAGAAATCAAATTGATTCCTACATATGGTATTTCTAAACCAATATCATCATGTTGATTTCATTTTGATATTTATATGCTTTCTTCGTGCATTATATAGATTGAATTCCCTTGTGCAATACTTTGCCAATTATACATATGCTTTGCCTTCTATCATATGTATGCATATATTTAGGGGGAGCTTAGTCTATATAATGTGAGAGTCAAATTTTGTGATCTAGTTCACCCTACACACAAAGGATCACAAAGTTTGATCCTCCCTTATGCTACTAATGTCTTCATTTTTGGTGTTTGATTCCAAAGGGAGAGAATTTAGAGGACCAAAAGCAAGCATTAATTTGTAGTAATGGTCCGAGAAAGGGAGGATAATAATGGATTATGGATTAGCCTATGTAATGGGAAGAATTTATAGGAAGCAAGGCTTAAATCCATAATACCACATGGGGACATTTGCAAGGGCAAGATAAGTTTTCATGTAATCTTACAAGTAGTATCTTTTAGCATCATATAACCTTGCTCCTTGCATTGCATCCTAGCAAGTAGATAGGTTTTAAATTCTAAATTTTTATTATTTGCTTGTTTTGGTCGAGTTGTCATCAATCACCAAAAAGGGGGAGATTGTAAGGAAAATGGACCCTAAGCCCATTTACTTTGGATTTTGATGTTTGATGACCAATACAACTAAATTGGACTAATGAATTTACAAGTGATTGTTTTGTAGTTCAATAGGATGCAAGATGTGACTTGGACAAAGGCGACGTGATGATTTGATGATCAACACCTCAAAGAAGACCTTAGGAGCACAAGAGAAGACCTAAGATATCAAGCAAAAGTCCAAGCACGAAGATAGGAACCAAGCCGCACGCAAGATCACCAAGAAATGAGCTCACAAAGGTGACCAGACGCTGGACAAAAGTGACCAGATGCTCCAATCAGGAGGCTCGACAACAGTAGCAGTGACCGGACGCTGGACCGGACGCCGGACAGCAGCGTCCGATCGAGTGCAGAGAGGTTCTAGAGCGGCGAATTTGTGACCGAACGCGTTTGGTGGCATGTGACCAGACGCTGGCAGCGTTCGATCAGTAGATCGCGGCTCCAACGGTCAGGACGACCGAACGCGTTCGGTTAGGACGTGATCAGCGTCCGGTCAGTAGCAGAAAAGCGGGATTTCGTCCCCAATGGCTACTTTCTCAGTGGGGCTTATAAATACAACCCCCAACTGGCCAAATGAGGTGTGTGGAGCTGAGGAAACATACCAAGGGTGTTGATACACCATTTTAGTGATCTCCACTTGTATAGTGCTTAGTGTTTTATTAGGTGATTAGCGTAGGTGCTTTGCGAAGTGCTTAGGTTGATTAGACCACCGCTTATGCGCTTGCTCTAGGTTTAGGCCTAGTGTTTAGTGAGGTTTGCATACCTCTTACCACTCGGTGCTTGCGTGCACCATTGTTGTACATCGGAGGGGCTTGTAGTCTTGCAAGATCACACCAACCGTGTTTATGGTGTGGCCGCTATCGTGTACCGGAGGGAACAAGGCCCACGGCGTTTTGGCCGAAAGCTTGATAGTGAAGATGGCGGGGAGCATCCTGGAGAGGCTTGCCGAAAGGCACGTCGGAGACCCACTTGCGCGTGGGGAAGGCCCAAGGCTATCCACGGAGTTCCCCGACTAGGAGCTTGGCCCTTGCGAGGGGCTCCAACAAGGACTAGGGGGAAGCTTGCGCTCTTCTCGATACCTCGGTAAAAATACTAAAGTCGTCGATGGGAGTTTGCATATCTCTACCTTGCTCTTTAGCTTCCGCATTTACATTGATTGTATTACTCCTTTTGAGGTAGAGATAGCAACACATTAGCAAAACCATAGTTGCACATTTAGATAGTTTGTCTTTTGCATAGGTTTTGCTAAGGTTAGAAAAAGAGGCCATAGTTTAGAGTTAGAATTTTAAGTTGCCTAATTCACCCCCCCCCCCTCTTAGGCATCACGGTCCTCTTCACTAAGCACTTTCGTGCAAACATCAGATATTTCAATGGCCACTTCTCTTTCACTTCTTTGTACTACCACCTAGACTGTGTGACCACTAACATGCGAATCTGTTATGTCTATATGTTCCGTGCCCATGGACAGATTTACCATAACATACGATCATTTGGTAAAGAGGAGGGTGTCGAAAAGAGACACCTCGAGATTTATTTTTACGACGATGATCCGTCCCTCGAGCATCGGATGAGCAAGTGCCGTGAGCAATGCGCCCAAAAAGATAGAGAAGTTATAGAGCAATTGGTTAGGATCTTTAATGGGAATCCCTACTCTCAACAACTGAGTATGGGACACGTTGAAAACCTCGAGGATTACCAAGTCAAGTTGAACCTTGACCAGCGGCTTGACCAGAGAACATATAACATGCCATTGACATCAGAGGTGGCCGCCGTCTGGGTTGGGGGAGTGAGCGTCACGGCCAATTAGAGCATAGTGTTCTCCTGCAAGGGAAGGATCGGTCTATACATGGCATCCACTCATATAATACATGCTACAACCCACTGTCATACCTGGTGTTCTTTCCAATGGGTGAGCTCGGGTGGCACAATTGCATTCCAAAAGTGGGTGTGACTATGGTTCAAGATGATCGAGCTCGAGCAATCCACAAAAAGTGTGCTGAGAATGGTGGCGATGATGATGGAGGTAACTTGAACTCTTTTCAATAATGTAATATAAACTCTTTTATGTTAACTCATGATACTAATTTGAACAATGTCTCCCTATAGAACATGTTGCGAATAT
Organism: Miscanthus floridulus; assembly: GCF_019320115.1. NCBI lineage: Eukaryota > Viridiplantae > Streptophyta > Magnoliopsida > Poales > Poaceae > Miscanthus > Miscanthus floridulus. The sequence goes on along the minus strand of NC_089582.1, from coordinate 86,516,886 downwards.
ATGTGTCTCCGTGCGTGACTACTACTGCTACAAGTTCCAGATGCAGCCAGGGATATTTAATCCAATACTCTATGGTCGGCGTCTTTTCCAGCAGTTCACCGTCGACACCTACATCAAGATTAAGAGCTCACATTTAGACTACATGAGGAACAATCAAGATACTTTGAGGGCTGACTTATACCAAGGCCTGGTGGATAGCATACATTCGGGTGAAGGATCTGATGAGAATGTTGGAAGGCGGACTGTCCTATCTTCATCATTCATCAGAGGACCCCATGATATGAGGCGCCGGTACATGGATGCAATGGCTCTGGTGTGAAAGTACGGTAAACCTGATATTTTCCTCATAATGACGTGCAGCCCTAACTGGGATGAGATCAAGAATGAACTTTATCTAGGCTAGACACCACAGGACTGCCTAGATCTTGTCACACGAGTCTTCAGAGCAAAGTTAGAGGCGATGAGGAAAATGTTGATGGAGAAAAACATACTTGGGAAGGTGAAGGCCTACGTATATGTAGTGGAGTTCCAGAAGAGGGGCTTGCCGCATGCACACTTCTTGCTAATAATGGAACAAAAGTATAAACTCACATGTCCCGACAATATGACATGATCATCACTGCAGAGCTACCAAACAAGAAAAAGTACCTGAGCTATACAAAATGGTCACGAAGCATATGATGCATGGTCCTTGTGGGATGCTTAATCCATACTATCCGTGCACGGTGGGCCACGGGTCATGCAAGAATCGTTACCCGTGCCCATTTTGTGAGGCCACGTCATAGGGAAAGGATTCGTACCCCATCTATCGGCGACGCAATGACAGTCGTATGCAAAAAGTTTGAGGCCATTACCTAGACAATCAATGGGTCATTACTTACAACCCTTCCCTACTACGTACCTTCAACTGCCATGTAAATGTTGAGGCCTATGGGAGCATCAAATCAGTAAAGTATCTATTCAAGTACATATACAAGGGACATGATAGGGAGTCGGTGGTGATGAGGGAGACCGACAAAGCAGATGAGAAAGGCAACGTTGATGAGATCAAGCAGTATAGAGACACCCGGTGGGTGACGCCTCTAGAAGCATTGTGGAGGATATATGGCTTTGACTTGAGCAAGCACCATCCACTAGTACAGCAACTACAGCTTCAACTACCCAACATGCACATGGTGGCATTTCATAAATGGGACAAGGTCAAACGGATCGTTAATAGGCTAGGTGTAGAAGAGTCAATGCTAACAGCATACTTCGAGGCAAACAGGATGCATGAGGAAGCCCATGGAATCTTGTATCAGAACTTTTCGGAGCATTTTATCTAGCAGTCTGATGGTAAATTCTGGTAGAAAAGGAAAAACTCCGTTTTCTAAGTTGGCAGAGTCATTTCGGCCCATCCTGCTGAGGGAGAACGCTACTTTTTCGTGTTCTCTTAAACAATGTTGCTGGTGCTACCTCATACGAACACCTTAGGATGGTTGATGGCATGCTACTACCTTCATTCCGTGAAGCAGCGGAAAGGAGGGATCTAATCGAAGAAGACAATACACTGGATGAATGTCTAAGTGAAGCTACTTTCTTCCATATGCCTTCCTCTCTACGAAGACTATTTGTAATAATATTGGTATTCTATGAGCTGAATGATGTGATGGGGCTGTGGAAAAAACACTACGATGCAATGTTAGAGGACTACAGCCGCAATAACCTATCCCCAGATTTGGTGCAACAGATGGTTTTGATAGACATTAGAAACATGCTGCAGTCTATGGGGAAGGACATAAGGTCATTTCCTCTTCCAGATATTGATCACTCATATGACGATGCCAACCATATTCCTCGTGAGATATTTGAGGAAGCTAGCGTCGAGTAGAATCCCGAAGATGTGCTATTGTGCGACTCACTCAACGCTGTGCAAAGGTCAACCTATGATGAGATAATGACTGTTGTCTATAGCAAACAAGGTGGGTTGTTCTTTGTGGATGGACCTGGTAGGATGGGAAAGACCTTTTTGTATAGGGCACTTCTCGCAAAACTACGTAGCCAGGACAAGCTTGCCGTGGCTATAGCTACATCTGGAGTCGCAGCATCCATAATGCCAGGCGGGAGGACGTCCCACTCGCGTTTCAAGATACCCCTCACTGTTGAAGAGGGTGGTTGTTGTAGCTTCACAAAACAGAGTGGTACTGCCAAGTTGCTGCAACAAGCAGCTCGCATAATTTGGGATGAGGCATCTATGACAAAGCGGCAAAATGTGGAAGCACTAGATAACAGCCTACAGGATATAATGGGCCAGTCAGACCTACCATTTGGTGGAAAGACTGTTGTCCTTGGTGGGGATTTTAGATAGGTCCTCCCTATTGTGCGGAAAGGATCCAGGGCTCAAATAGTCGGTGCTTCTCTACGAAGGTCGTATCTTTGGGAATCCATGCGCCACCTAAAGCTCGTCCGCAACATGAGGGCTCAGAGTGACCGTGGTTTGCAGATTATCTATTGCGCATTGGTGGTGGAACGGAAGAGGTTAACGAAGATGGCAATGTACGTATTCTAGATGAGATCTGCGTCCCGTACTCTGGCGATGCCGAGAAAGATCTTCATAGATTGATCGGCATCATCTTTCCAGATCTAAATGCAAACATGGTGGACAAAGACTACATCACCACCAGAGCAATTTTATCTACACGTAACGATTGGGTTGACATGATCAATATAAAAATGATTGATATGTTCCAGGGCGGCGAGACGGTGTATCATAATTTTGACTCCGCGGTAGATGATCCACATAACTACTATCCATCAGAGTTCCTTAACAGTCTGACCTCCAACGAGCTGCCTCCATACGTCTTGAAGCTCAAGCTCAGGTAACCTGTTATATTGCTTAGGAATATTGACCCTGCCAATGGGCTATGCAATGGTACAAGGTTGGTGGTGGGGGGTTCCGAAGAAATACAATTGATGCGAAAATTGTGGTGGGACAGCATGCTGGGAAGCGGGTATTCCTTCCTCGAATACCACTATGCCCGTCCGATGATGAGATGTTCCCGTTCCAGTTTAAGAGGAAGCAGTTTCCTATCAAGCTGAGCTTTGCCATGATGATCAACAAGTCTAGGGCCAAACTATCCCGAACGTGGGTGTGTACCTGCCTACACCGGTGTTTTCTCATGGTCAGTTGTACGTTGCGATGTCTACAGCCACGTCAAGAATAAATATTAAGATCCTTGCCCTTCCGCCTGATGCGGTTGCACAGGAGGAGGCGGCCAAAAAGGTGGAGAAGAAAAATGCTAAAAAGAATGCTAAGGAAAAAAATAAGAATATGTCAAATAAAAAAGATAAGGATAAGAAGATCCCAATAGTAGATAGAACTTTCACGAAGAATATTGTATTTAAGGAGGTTTTAATGCCATAGGCGAGGTATTAGAATATTACTAACACATACAATATATTTTTTATTCAATTAAATATGGCACAAATAGTATCTAACTAACACCATATTTGTTGTTGTTCCTAGGTATTTTTAAATTGGTTATCAGACTCTACACGGAGATGTTGTATACACACTACATGTTAACTTAAAAATCATCCGTGCATGTTAGATTTACATTTTAAGAACAATGTCATGTAACACGTTTATATTTATTCGAATATTATATTTAAGTTTGTATATACAGCCGCTTGTGCATGGTGTTCATCCTGAACGCTTGAAGGCTAATCAACTATGTGTGAGATTACTAAATTAATAAACTATGTGTGACATTGTGAGATTATTAAATTAATAAACTATGTGTGATGGCATAATAAAAATTAAACAGAAATGACATTGGCGTATGGTCTTGGGGTGTTTGGTTGGAGAGGTGGTGGAGCTAGGAGAGAAGCTCCATCAAACCGCCCCTTAAACTCGCGTATTATGAATAGCCGATGAACATAGTGTATCTTAAAATAGTCTCCATCTTGTATTTTGACGAGTCAAACAATTTTAACTTTGACAAAAATACATAAAAACACATTAATATTGTTATATCAGATAAACATAATTGGGTTGCAAGGGATTGGGATACAAGCCTCTAACCTTTATCCATACCCACCGAGCCATAACCCAGCAGATATTTTTTCCCTTTCCAACCTGCCATCCAAACGCCACCGGAGGAGAGGATGCTGGTTTGTTTTATTTAACATTTAACACGTAAAAGACCACGACGGTGGCCATGGCAAGCGCAAACCGGTGAGCGAGGCAGGCATGAGGGCACGAGGGCTCACCGTGGGCTCGGGGTGGCTAGGATGGCGGTGCGGTGGCGAGGTGTGGCCGTGGCGAGTCAGTGCAGTGCAGGCAGAGCAACAGCGCTGGTGTAGCCGATTGTCGTCCCCGTTCCCGGGGACGTCCAGCGGTTCCGTGTTATTTTATCGTGCGATCCGTGTATTTTTAGTATAAAAGTTTTATTGTCTTGTAGCAGCACACGGACACGCTGCCTAGTAGACTATTTAAGAGTATAGAAGTACGTGCACAGAGAGAGATGGTCCTCGAAACGTGCGCGAGACTACTGCTTGGTGGCTCGCTAGCGAGATGCATTTTTACGTTCTCTTACCTCCACGTCAAACAAATAGCTAGTGAAATCGTCAACCGTTGGGGCTGGCCTCAGGGAAATGGACGAGTGGTTTCTCGAGTCCCACTGCCGACGGGCGTGGCGGTGCCACTGCTACTGCTACTGCATGCAGCATGCAGAACAAGTCCTTATCCGGTGAACAAGTCCTTATCTTGGGACAGAGGCGACTCCGTTGAATGGAAGACTTTGCCTTGGTACAGTGAGCACGACGTACAGATATTGATACTCTCCGTTGAATGGAAGACTTGCTACAGCCTCCATCCAATTCAAGTGGTCCGATCCTAATGTGTTCACTGTGATGTACGTACTAGCATGCAGTTTGGTCACCGAACTAGAATTTTCTACTCAAGATATACATAGGGATACCGTAGATATATATCTGGCGTTGAATTTTTAAATCGAGCTGGAGAGTGGAGACGGCTGTTTTGTTCTCTGTGACATGGATCGAGTTCACACGATGGGCGTGCGCTGTACCCTGTGAGTACGCTGCCAAAATACAGCTGGCCCACTAGCTAGTTTGCTTACCAGGCTCGATATATCTCTTCTTTTCTACATGTACAACTTCGTCTTCTCTTGTCTTGTCACACTAGTTCAACCAATGCTTGCTTCATTTCCTACGATTTCTTTCATACTCTCTTCATTTCAAATTGAAAAGTCGCTCAAGCCGTTCTAGCTTTTGCAATACTATTTATCAAATATATAGTAAAAGTTATATATCTAAAATTACCGAAACAACTTACGATCTAAACCGAAGAGAGTATGTACGTACACATTATTCATATCTTGGATGTCACATGAAACTTATATTAACACTATTTTCTAGGTCGACTACGTTGTTTTTGGGCCCATATTTTCAATGTCTATGAAGATTTATCTTACACATCAAGGACCATGAAGATTTATATGCATGAATGTGTCTCCGTGCTAACGGATAAACAATATTTTACTCCCATTGGTACAGCTACGGTGTCTAAAGCGAACACTTCTAAATTTTCACTGCATGCTACTTTTTTATGTATAAACTTCGAAAGTTTCGAATTCATTCAAGTAGATTATTTGTCTTGAATTCGCCATAAATGTTATTTGTCTTGAAAATGGCTTCATGAAAGTATACCTTTACTACATTTCAAAGATATATTCAACGAAATAATGGTGGCAGTCAAAATTAAGAACAGTTGACATCAGACTCATTTATTTGTGGCTTGGGAGAGTATCTTCTCATGATTTGACAGTGATATCATCTTAAAAAGGGTGCATTTAACATTTTTTATTATTAGCATGATCCCATTTAATAATCCCTCTCACGTTCACCTATCTCACAAAATGGTAAGTCAATTTTCATCTGTCACCCACCATTACCAGGGGTGACCGGTTAAATATCCCTCTTAAAAGGGAGGTTTGGCCTTATCTTGTTCTCATGGTAGGGCCAGTACAGAAACAAATGCTCATCCTCATGCATCCACACTCCCCCTAACGAAGGCACATACTTACCCTTATGAATGTACCTACACACATGGCACATCCTGTCTTTATTTACACCTTCGAGAGACCGAGTGACATCACTATAGAAATTGAGTCCATCTTAAGCTTACCTGAAATGCACATATCAGACAGTCTAGTTACGGTTTAAAGCATTAAATTGTCCGGTGCATACAATCAGCACGGGTCCATCTATTTTGACTTGGAACAAGGAGCAAAGGATCATATAGGCAGGCAACGTGTGCTTAGGCCAGTCTCAATGGGAGTTTAAAAGGAGTTTCATTCTCATTTAATGCTGTGACATATCAGTAAATTCGTTGAGTTGGCAGGTAATTATGAAGAGAGATAGAGAGTTTCATAGAGTTTCACGTAGATGAAACGACCTATTGACACAGTTAACACCACAAAAGGTGATGTGACAGTCTTGATAACTGTGTCATGAAACTTTTTATCGGGACTGGCCTTTGCATCGAGAGACCGAGTGACATCACTGTAGAAATTGAGTCCATCTTAAACTTGACCTGGCATGCACATACCGTACAGTCTAGTTTTGACGATTTAAAGCATTAGATTGTCTGGTGATTACAACCAGCCCGGGTCCATCTACTTTGACTTGAACAAGGAGCAAGGGATCATATAGGTAGGCAGCGTGTGCTTAGGCCAGTCTTAATGGGGGTTTAAAAAGAGTTTCATTCTCATTTAATGCTATGACATATCAGCAAATTTGTTGAGTTGGTAGGTAATTATGAAGAGAGATAGATAGTTTCATAGAGTTTCATGTAGATGAAACCTATTGACACAGTTAACAATACAAAAGCTGATGTGACGATAGTCCATCTTAAACTTGACCTGGAATGCACATACCGGACAGTCTAGTTTTGACGATTTAAAGCATTAGATTGTCTGGTGAATACAACCAGCACGGGTCCATCTATTTTGACTTGAACAAGGAGCAAGGGATCATATAGGCAGGCAATGTGTGTGCTTAGGCCAGTCTCAATGGAGGTTTCAAAGAAGTTTCATTCTCATTTAATGTCGTGACACATCAGTAAATTCGTTGAGTTGGTAGGTAATTATGAAGAGGGATAGAGAGAGTTTCGTAGAATTTCAGGGAGATGAAACCATTAACACAATTAACAACACAAAAGCTGATGTGACGGTCTTGATAAATGTGTCATGAAACATTTTATTGAGACTGGCCTTTGCATGAGTTAGGATAAAATAAAACGCACTAGCATGATACTCTGGCATGTGGGAGTAGTATATTTAGTTTGACACTGGCCTTCTCTGTACAATTTAAAAAGAACAGTATTGGCATTGTTGCATAGAAAAATGAGACATCCAATGAATGTTTTTTTTCTTATGTATCAGATGGCTACTTTTCAAAAACACTCGTCCGTGGATGAAAAAGTAGAACCGACATGAATACAGCATCCATTCACAATTCATAATGGCTGCAATAGCACCCCCACCCAGCCTCCTTTGGGATATTATAAACTAGCACTGGTACCTCGAGATTTGAGTTCTAGCTTGTTTCGAAACTTCATGTACTTTTGTACGGACTAGGATAGAGATAAACTTTTTTTCGAAGAGGGAATTATATTAAAAATTGACATAATTCATCACCAAATTACGTATGAAAAAAAGTGAAATATATTCGCAAAAAGAAGAAGAAGAAAAAAACGTGAAATAAGGATGATACAATATCCTATTCAAGTTCTACCAACATCTTCTTCATAATGGTATGGCTTATCGTAACACCCCGCGTCTAAAATCTGCTTATATGGCACAGCTCCTGCTCATGGAGGGGTGTACTAGGAGTGGTCTTGGAATTCTGCTGCGTATGTGGTGAGTTAGGGTGTCAGCCCTTAATAAGGGGGATGAATTAATGTAACACCCTAGCCCATTAAAAATATGTAGTAGTTCTGAAGTTGGTCGTAGCCATGTGGCACATGAAGAGTTGTAGTTGGTCGGTTTAGTACCATCTTGAAAGTTTACAAGGGTCAGGGCCAACTTATAATCCTTTTTGTTACGGACGTAGCACCTCCGGGTTAACCCTTTTACATAAGGCAAAGACGGAAGTGTAAGAGAGGTAATACACGTATGCAGGCCCGTTCTACGTGCGGAATTGGGCCATATAAGCAGTTTTGGATATGGGGTGTTACAGTGATCCAAACGATCTTCTAGATGAACATAGCTCTATTGAACACCAAAACTAGAGTATAGTCCTTATACCGAATCTGCCGACCAACCCCAAAATCTTAGTCATTACCACAAAATCCAACATTCCAGAACCGGACCAAAAGCACCACCAATCATTGGACATTGCCGCAAAATCCAACATTCAGGAACCGGACCAAAATGGTTCTGAATCAGCACCACCGATCCTTGGTCCATCACGTTGGATATGCTTGATTTGCTCTCCATTGACGGTGAGGCCGATATAAACGAGGGATAGCCCCTCTCCTTCTTGCTAACAGTGGGCTCGTCGAAGAGGAAGGAGGGGCGCCCCTAAGGCCAGTCTTAGTGGGAGTTTCATGTGAGTTTCATTTGCATTAAATAGGTTGCCACGTAGGCATTTTTTATGATAAGTTAATGTATTTAAGAAGAGAGAGAGAAGAAATGAGTTTCATCTAGATGAAACTCTTTTGGCATGATTACCAACTCTCTATGAGTCATGGAATTAAATGCCTATGAAACTAAAATGAAACTTTGCATTGAGGGAGACTGTTTCATCTAAATTTTATTTTATTTTATTTTATATGATATGGCAGTCTTGAAAACAGCATCATGAAACTATCCACTGAAACTGGCCTAAGCGACAGCTGCAAGGTGCCCTAGCAGCGGTGGCTTGGAGCCCTAAGGGGTGGTGGCATTATTGTTTAGATGATACTGTGCCCAGGTTTAGATTATCCACATTACTATGACAACTGTGCCACAATATTTTTCGAATAGGCGATACATCGTTCTCCTGCGTATTCTACCTTAAAAGAGCGAGAAGAATCTTTCGAGGGTGTGAGTGAAGTCAACCCGGCGGCTTAGCATTAGATTTGGATAAGGTAAACAAAGCATCGGCAACATTAAACTATGAGCATGTTGGATAACTTACTATTAATTCAGTTAAGAACATCGAATATACTAAGAATTATAATGCATCACGTGGTTAGTCAAGAGTTAGTGAATGAACACAGACACCAGCCATGCTAGAAATATAAAAATGTTGTTCTGATAGATTAATGTGGAATCTAGGGAGAAAGTGTCATAGAAGGATGGTGTTAGACCTGAGCAAATTGTGCCTGGCCCGTCCAAGCCCGCGGGCCTGACCTGAGCTCGACGGCTTTTGTCCTATCCACGAACCTTAGGGGTGTGTTTGGTTGCTCGAATGAAGTTTCGTAGACCCGCATCGAATATCCTGCATGAGGGGAAGCAGGCTCAGTGCAAATTCGTTTGGTGAAACTGCATGAAAGGATGCAAAACATACTGAGATCTCGTTTGGTTAGGTACATGAGTGAATACAACTTGCCTAATATAGAGTCTGACATGTGGACCTACTCTTACTGTCCATGCATCCGCCCAGCTAGGCTCCACAGCGAAGACCAATTTGGCCGCATCACCGGAGCCTGCATTTGCACCATACTTTGCACCGGAGCCTGCATTTGCACCATACTTTGCATCTGCGGATGCAGGCGCGTACAATGCATTTATAAGCATGCGCGCATGCAGGCTGGGCACATGCACCCCATCCAAACACGCCCTCACTGTCCAGAATTTTTTTTCTCAGTCTCAGTATGACCCGAAATATTTATTTTAGCAATTTTACAATGTAAACTGCGTGGACGCCCTGCTTAGGCCCAAAGTTTAAAATAGCGGACTATTGAAAATATTGTCAACTTTTTTCAGCAGCTATAGCGGCGCTACGATAGATAGCGTTTTTATAAAAAAACATGAAAAAAAACAGTAATTGATGCAAAAAACATGGCAAATATGAAATTTGACAAACACAAATATGTTTCTAAGGTTCCACAAGTCTAGATAACATTACAATATGATATTACAAGATGGCTCATGAAAGTTTAATTGTCCAAAATACCAAATTAGTAGCAAATGATAACTGATAAGTAGGAAATACTAATTGTCACTGTTGTAGTGCAATTTCAAGGACACAAGTGCAATCTAGTCTGAGATTGAGTTCTGAGAGTCGGACTGAGAAGATTGATCACTTGTAGCTGCAGACTGGCGAAGCACATCGACATCATGATCATCATCATTTCCAGTATCACAAGATGAAGCAGCTACAATCTCAGGCACAGATTGTTTGCCATCATTAATATCAGTGATCTTCTTCACCCTCTTCTTAATCCTAGGGCGGCCAACTCTCTTCCTTTTACCATGTTCTGGTTCTGCTGGGGCAACCTCTTGTTCCTGTTCTTCCTCACCTTCAGCTTGGGGGTCTTTTGGTTCTTCTTGTTCATCATTTGCAGCAAGTGCAACTCCAGTGACAAATTCATTGTCATCATCTTCTAGAATATCTACAACTTGCTTCTCAATGGGGTCCTTTGCCTTATTCTCTCTTTTATGCTTTAGCCCAGACATCTCCTCATGAGTGCCAGCACCCTTATATGAGAATAAAGGAATACTGTCAAAGATCTTGCTCTCACAATTGTACTGTCAATTTGCTTAATTTTGCCTATATCCTCCAGCATTAGATCTATAGTGTGGGCAACACACCCAGTCCAGAAAATTGAAGGTCTCTTTGCTTTCAATAGATCTGCTGCTGCCCAATTCACACTAGCATTGTTAGTCACCACTTGAACAACATTTTGCTCTCCTATTTCTTCAATCCATTTGTCAACAAGTTCAAAGATATATTAGCAATTTTTCTTAACAGATGAGCAGTCCACTGAGTCTAGGAAATAAACACCATAAGCACTATGAACTACAATATTCATTAGTCCCCTACCTTTCTTATCTGTCCATGCATCAGTCATAAGTGAACAGCCTGTGAGTGCCCATTGCTCCTTATGGTTTTTCATTGAATCCTCGACCTTCTTCTTAGCTTTCTGTAAAAATGGACCACTCATCTCATATGCACCAGGCCCTTTCAAGGATCTACCAAAGTCTCCAACTGTCTCAAGCATGAGGTCAAAGCTGCGAAGTGCTACTGTATTGTGTGCAATGCCAGCTTCATAAAAGAATTGGCAGATGTACTCACAGGCTCGATCTCGCCTCTCTTCTCTTTTCTGAGTTGACAACTTGGTCTGCACCTTATTGCTAAGGCTTGCTCCCTTCTTTGCAGCAACAACTTCTTCTGGAGTGGACTTGCAGAACCTTTGGAGCTACTTGCGCTTTCAGCTCTCCCTGAGTGAACAACAACAACAGAATTGCCACCATCTTCTTCACCTGATGCTTCTCCCTCTGAATGATCCAAGTTAACTCCATCTCTTGCCCTCTTGCATTCTTCAGGTTTTTTTTCCTTGATAATATTCTTCTTTACGAGCAGTTCAATCATCTCTGCCTTCACATCAGCTGGAACTTTTTCACACTTCTTAACATTGCATTTCGGAATGTGGGCTAGATGGAGCTTGAGCCTAGTGATGCCACCTTCGCACACCTTCTCACAAAAATTGCACTTGAGCTCATGCTTCTTTGCTATATCTGGAACAGTACAGTCCAACCAGGGTCTGAGGAAACAATAGCTTTGTGCATTCTGATCTGTTGGGGCAGAGGCAGTGCTTGAGGCAACAACGACTACACCTATGCAACAAAATTAAAAAAAATCACATATGCAAATTTCAAAAATGTAGAACACTAGAATATAAGTACAGAACAAACTACAATATGCAACAATCTACAGATCAAGGTAGAGGGGATCACGAACTGCAATGTGCAGCAATCTACAACAACTACAATATATGCAGCAATCTACAGATCGAGGGAGAGGGATCACAAACCAACCTTGTTGAGACTGGGACATATTGAGAACTTGCAAGGGATCCCTTTGCAGTCGCACGCTTGCAGCTCAGCTCATTCCGTCGTTCGTCGCAGGTAGCCGCCGGAGCAACGAGAAAAGGGAGTCGAAGAAGTGTGGGTGGGAGACACTGTGACTGGCTGACTGCTCACTGGTGCTGTGCGTGCTATTTAGAATTTAGGGTTTCATTGGTTTTGGGCTTCGGTGGGCTTAGCAGGCTTTCACTTATATGGGCCGTTGAAGTAGCGCCGCTATTTAAAACGCTAAACTACGCAACTTAGCGGCGCTATAGCAGTAAATAGCGGTGAAAATTGTCGTAGCGGCAGAAATACGAATAGCTTAGCGTCGAGCCTCTTCCACAGCTATAGTCCGCTATTTTAAACTTTGCTTAGGTCGGGGGCTGGCCAACTCGTCCAGTGGGATGGTTATGGGCGAGACCTTTTTGGCCCAAAATAGCCAGGCTTTTTCTTAGCCCGACCTAAACCTAGCGTGGCTCGCCGGATACCGAAATCAAGTTTTGATGATATCCATTATTTTTGAAGGTATAGTATTGTCTATGTGTTGTAAGAGTCAAAGTTTGCTATGAATTGGATCCGTTAACCTGGAAACTTTCTCCCCTATTTTCTCATGCTATGTTTTGTTACAATGTTTTGGACTGTATGTAATTAATTTAGGAGCCCCATATAGAGTGTTAAATCAATTATTTCGTGATTCCTTTGAAATTTCTACAAGGCAAACACACACAAGGTGACGGGTGTATGCATATGATCTTTTTTTTGCCCTGCTTTGTCATTAAAAACAATTTTAGGTCATAAGAAACAGATTTATTTAGGAGTATGCTTGTTAAAAAGTATTTATAAATCTATAACTAAGTTATATATGATCTAATGAGTATAAAATTTTTACTATAGTTCAAGCATACAATAATTAGTCCACTAAAAAAATTTCACCACAATTGGACCATAGAAACTATGGGCATGAATTCATTACAGAAAAACATAGATCTATCGCTACAGTAAAAATGTACTAAAACATACTATATTATATGTTCACTGTGTAGATCAAATCATTTGGAGTTCAACAAAATCTATTTTTTTTTATTTTATGATTTTTCTATGATTTTTCAACAATTCAAACGAAATAAATATGAAAGAAAAAGACAAACCTGCCTTTAAAAACCGCTTATAACCGTAAGGTAAAACGAACAGTTTTAAAAGTTCAAGGAGATAATTTACCCAGTTTTAGAGTTTATGGAGAAAAAACATACTTTCACAGAAGTTACAGAAGATAACATGGACTTTTTCCCAAATCTAATGGACGCACTCCGTTGCCGCAGAAGCGAGCAGCTACACATCGGAATCTGCGTGGTCCGTTTAAGCAGCCATTGCTCCCAGGGCACACGGAAACTTTCCCATATATAAGGATCCACATATCATTGTTCCATATGTTTTACATCGGCTCCATGAAATAAACTCCTATTTATATCTTAAAATAAAAAGGGTCAAAGTCTCCCAGAAGAACAGACTGCACAGTACCTATCATCACGGCTGGAAAATTACCAACAAGCCAAAAGATGAGATAAAAACATTTTAAGACCATCGTTAAATTAGATACAAGGATAAGCCCAGTCGACTCGCACACTGTATCCGCCGAAACATTCACCGTTCAGCCACTCGATGGCAGCCTCAGCATGCTCTCCATTATTAAAGACGGCAAAGCCAACCCCCCTGCAAATTTCACTGTTGAGCATCGGGACGTGCCACATCCGCATCGGTCCAAACGCACGGCAAAGAATACCAAGGTGCCACTGCCTGAAATTTGGCGGCAAGTTACTCACACGGACAAAACACTGCAGGAACTGACGGTGTCTCGTAGAAACCACCAGGTGTTTCCCTGGAGGGCATCGCGCTTTGCAGGTACGGAGATCATGGAGCCCATAAAGATAGTTGAAGGGGCAGAAAAACTCCCCGTGGTTGTCTCCACAAATATAGCAGAAGTCGCACTCTGGATCCCTCCAGAAGTGCAACACGGCGCTCATGCCAACTTTCCAACCTAGATACTGAGGCGCTGAATTAACAAAAATAAAAAGGGAAGATACTTATGTTGGTGAGCCATGCAAGATATATATTTGGTGCATTGCTAAATCTTATAATGCAGATCTGAAGTTTGCCTAATGTGGACTTGAAAAAGCAAGTGAGATGCTAACGAATAAAGAGCAGAATTTTAGAGCTACAGTGATTTGAAATGATGCTCCTCCAGTTGCAGGGAATTAACAGTGCTCCAGTTATTACTTGTAAAGACTCATCGCCAACTCGCTAGCTAACTATAACAGGTTGGTTGATTTAAGTTGTGCTATTTAACTCAGAGAGCATATGTAACCTGTATATGTATAGTGCATATGTTCACTATCCCCACTTCACATTCTCAACTTTTTTTTCTCTCAAACTGGGAATACACGCACTACAGATACTATGCAGCATGATGTATGCTTCCAGCTTTTCTTGTGTTCTATAATGACTAAATAATGCATTGCACATTATATTCTTACTCGTCTAATATATATGAAGGATATCTTAGTGTCTTTCTAAATTGTATTTTACTTCTACATGATTTGTGAGCATTGTTTCTTCAAGTGTGGCCTAGCCAGACCAGGTTACTGAGTAACTGAACCATAAGTTCTGAAAGTATTAAATGTAAAATAAAGCTGCCGTGAAGTACTCTGATATAATCTCAGGCACTTGTGTCATGTGTTTATTTCTGGAGAATCACCAAACAAGTAAGACAACTATTGCTGCATTGATGGGAAGGTACATGAGAACTGCATTCATTATATATGGATAAGAACCTAACAGTATCTGGTGTTTTTGTATCTCGCAGTATTCTAAGTATAACCATGCAAAACTATGACCAGACTCAAATTCTACTTCAAGTGCGCTGTATAGGTTACATGACAATGAATTATGTGCCACATGTAAAAAAAGAACATCATCTGAACATGTAATGAAGACCAATGTAAACAAAAATCTGGGCTAAATTCCATCCAGATAGCAAGTATGCAACTACACATTATGTTGATTTTGTTAGCGAGTATCCAACTGAAAGGTTGTGTCCATATTCTCACCATTGAACAATTTGTCAAAATACTCTTGCCATCGATGAGATCCGACATTGATGGCAAGAGTATTTTGACAAATTGTTCAATGGTGAGAATACGGACACAACCTTTCAGTTGGATGACTCTTTTGATGACACCAATAGGCGCTTTGTGCGGAGAATCCAAGAATCTGAGGTCAGAGAGGCGTTGAAAAGGATGAAAGGAGGTAAGGCGATGGGACCGGATGGTATCCCAATCGAGGTGTGGAGATGCCTCGGAGACATAGCTGTAGTATGGTTAACCAAGCTGTTCAACCATATTTTTCGATCGAACAAGATGCCTGATGAGTGGAGGAGAAGTATATTGGTACCGATCTACAAGAATAAAGGGGATATTCAAAGTTGTACAAATTACCGGGGAATTAAGTTGATGAGCCATACTATGAAGCTATGGGAGAGAGTTATCGAGCATCGCTTGAGAGCAATAACGCGGGTCTCTATGAACCAATTTGGTTTCATGTCCGGAAGGTCAACCATGGAAGCCATTTTCTTAATAAGACAAGTTATGGAGCGGTATAGGGAGAAGAAGAAGGACCTACACATGGTTTTTATTGACTTGGAGAAGGCTTATGATAAAATACCAAGGAATGTTATGTGGTGGGCTTTGGACAAACATAAAGTCCCAACGAAGTACGTCGGGCTCATTAAGGACATGTACAGCAATGTTGTGACTAGAGTTCGAACAAGTGATGGAGACACGGATGACTTCCCGATTAGGATAGGACTACATCAAGGGTCAGCTTTGAGCCCTCATTTGTTTGCTTTAGTGATGGATGAGGTCACAAGGGACATACAAGGGGACATCCCTTGGTGTATGCTTTTCGCGGACGATGTAGTGCTAGTTGATGAAAGCCGGACATGAGTGAATCAGAAACTGGAGTTATGGCGGGAGACTTTGGAGTCCAAAGGTTTTAGACTTAGTAGAACTAAAACTAAGTATATAAGATGTGACTTCGGCACTACTACTCGGGAGGAGAAAGATGTTAGTTTGGAAGGTCAAGTAGTGCCTAGGAAGGATACCTTTCGATATTTAGGATCAACGCTACAGAGGGACGGGGATATTGATGAAGATGTTAGCCACAGAATCAAAGCAGGGTGGATGAAGTGGCGGCAAGCGTCTGGTGTCCTATGTGACAAAAGGGTACCACAGAAGCTAAAAGGCAAGTTTTATAGGACGACGATTAGACCTGCTATGTTGTATGGTGCAGAATGTTGGCCTACGAAAAGACGACATATTGAACAGCTAAGTGTCGCGAAAATGCGTATGTTGCGTTGGATTTACGGTCATACAAGAAGGGATCGAGTTCGGAACGATGATATACGTGAGAGATTAGGGGTAGCGCCAATTGAAGAAAAGCTTGTCCAACACTGATTGTGATGGTTTGGACATGTGCAACGGAGACCTCCAGATGCACCGGTGCATAGTGGAATCCTAAGTCAGGATAGTAACGTGAAGGGAGGCAGAGGAAGACCGAAGTTAACTTGGGTAGAGACAATAAAAGGAGACTTGAAAGGATGGAATATACCCAAAGACTTAGCCTTAGATAGGAGTGCTTGGAAGATAGCTATTCACGTGCCTGAACCTTGATTGTTTCTGTTGGGTTTCAACTCTAGCCTACCCCAACTTGTTTGGGACTTAAAGGCTTTGTTGTTGTTGTTGTTGTATTTTTTTCTTTTGGTTTTATGTATTTTATCGTTACAAGTGTGTACCCGATATTGATGACTCAATGTAGCCATGGACTACATAAAAAGAAGCATAATAAAAAGTGACTATATCACAATGCAGCATTTCCAAACCCATCGATGATGAGTGCACTTATCTGCCAAGATGAAAGCAATGTACATACCATGCTGTGGTTCTTGCCCCCTAGTATTTTCTTGTGCTGGTTGGCGGTTTTTGGATTAAACCCGAAAGAAAATCGTTGGGGCGTAACCCTCTTAGCGACGCGCCATATCGGAACCCGGGTATGGTGTTAAATGGGCAAGGGCCGGGTCGTCACCCCCGTGACGCGCCGTGTCGTGATCTGGGCATGGTGTCAAGTAACCAAGGATCGGGTCGTCGCTTCCTTAGTGGCGCGCTACATCGCCGCCCGGGTGTAGTGAAAAATGAGCAAGGGTCTTCGCATCAGAGTCGACGGGTGCGAAGAGTAAGGAAGCTAGTCGAACCAACTAGGATCCGTTTAGGTAGTTGGAATATAGGATCACTTACAGGTAAGTTAAGAGAATTAGTTGATACCGCGACTAGGAGGCGTGTAAATATATTATGCGTTCAAGAGACTAAATAGAAGGGTCAGAAGGCGAAGGAGGTGGACAATACAGGTTTCAAGCTTTGGTATACAGGGACAGTCGCGAATAGAAATGGAGTAGGAGTTTTGATTGATAAGAGCCTCAAGAATGGTATGGTGGGAGTGAGAAGGCAAGGAGATAGGATTATCTTAGTCAAGCTTGTCGTTGGTGATATGGTCTTGAACGTAATTAGTGCGTATGCCCCCCAAGTAGGCCTCGACGAGAGTGCTAAGAGACAGTTTTGGGAAGACTTAGATGGCCTGGTTAGAGCTATACCTAGTAGTGAGAAGCTTTTTATAGGAGGAGATCTTAATGGACATGTAGGTACTAGAAGCGCAGGTTTCGAGGCAGTTCATAGAGGTTTTGGGTATGGTAGTAGGAATCAGGAGGGGGAGGAAGCTCTAGACTTCGCGGTAGCTTTTGACCTGATGATAGCCAACACTTTCTTTAGAAAGAGAGAATCTCATCTAGTGACCTTCAGTAGCGGACAACACTGTAGTCAGATTGACTTTGTCCTCGCAAGAAGAAAGGACAAACGAGCATGCTTGGATTGCAAGGTGATACCAGGGGAGTGTGTTGTTTCTCAACATAAGCTTTTAGTGACAGATTTTCGTTTTCAGATGCGTGCCCGTAGGGATAAACAAGCTAAAATTGAAAGAACAAAGTGGTGGAAACTGAAAGGGGAGACGTCAGAGGTATTTAGGGAAAGGGTTATCAAAGGGGGCTCTTGGAAGGAAGAAGACGACATAAACAATATGTGGGACAAGATGGCAACCAACATTCAGAAGGTAGCCTCAGAGGTGTGTGGAGTAACCAAAGGAAGGGGACGTGAGGCTAAAGATACTTGGTGGTGGAACGAGGAAGTCCAAAGGGCTATTAAGGAGAAGAAAGAATGCTATAGACGTTTGTACCATGACAGGAGTGTGGACAACATAGAGAAGTATAAGGTGGCAAAGAAGACTGCAAAGCGAGCTGTAAGTGTGGCAAAGGGTAGAGCGTACGAGGATCTTTACCAACATTTGAGTACGAAGGAAGGAGAGAAGGACATTTATAGGATGGCTAGGGTTCGTGAGAGAAAGACACGGGACTTCAACCAAGTTAAGTGCATTAAGGATGAAAGGGAGCATCTCTTGGTAAAGGAGGATGAGATCCGACATCGATGGCAAGAGTATTTTGACAAATTGTTCAATGGTGAGAATATGGACACAACCTTTCAGTTGGATGACTCTTTTGATGACACCAATATGCGCTTTGTGCGGAGAATCCAAGAATCTGAGGTCAGAGAGGCGTTGAAAAGGATGAAAGGAGGTAAGGCGATGGGACCGGATGGTATCCCAATCGAGGTGTGGAGATGCCTCGGAGACATAGCTGTAGTATGGTTAACCAAGCTGTTCAACCATATTTTTCGATCGAACAAGATGCCTGATGAGTGGAGGAGAAGTATATTGGTACCGATCTACAAGAATAAAGGGGATATTCAAAGTTGTATAAATTACCGGGGAATTAAGTTGATGAGCCATACTATGAAGCTATGGGAGAGAGTTATCGAGCATCGCTTGAGAGCAATAACACGGGTCTCTATGAACCAATTTGATTTCATGCCCGGAAGGTCAACCGTGGAAGCAATTTTCTTAATAAGACAAGTTATGGAGCGGTATAGAGAGAAGAAGAAGGACCTACACATGGTTTTTATTGACTTGGAGAAGGCTTATGATAAAATACCAAGGAATGTTATGTGGTGGGCGTTGGACAAACATAAAGTCCCAATGAAGTACGTCCGGCTCATTAAGGACATGTACAACAATGTTGTGACTAGAGTTCGAACAAGTGATGGAGACACGGATGACTTTCCGATTAGGATAGGACTACATCAAGGATCAGCTTTGAGCCCTTATTTGTTTGCTTTAGTGATGGATGAGGTCACAAGGGACATACAAGGGGACATCCCTTGGTGTATGCTTTTCGCGGACGATGTAGTGCTAGTTGATGAAAGCCGGACAGGAGTAAATCAGAAACTGGAGTTATGGCGGGAGACTTTGGAGTCCAAAGGTTTTAGACTTAGTAGAACTAAAACTGAGTATATGAGATGTGACTTCGGCACTACTACTCGGGAGGAGGAAGATGTTAGTTTGGAAGGTCAAGTAGTGCCTAGGAAGGATACCTTTCGATATTTAGGATCAATGCTACAGAGGGACGGGGATATTGATGAAGATGTTAGCCATAGAATCAAAGCAGGGTGGATGAAGTGGCGGCAAGCGTCTGGTGTCCTATGTAACAAAAGGGTACCACAGAAGCTAAAAGGCAAGTTTTATAGGACGGCGATTAGACCTGCTATGTTGTATGGTGCAGAATGTTGGCCTACAAAAAGACGACATATTCAACAGCTAAGTGTCGCGGAAATGCGTATGTTGCGTTGGATTTGCGGTCATACAAGAAGGGATCGAGTTCGGAACGATGATATACGTGAGAGATTAGGGGTAGCGCCAATTAAAGAAAAGCTTGTCCAACACCGGTTGAGATGGTTTGGACATGTGCAACGGAGACCTCCAGATGCACCGGTGCGTAGTGGAATCCTAAGTCAGGATAGTAACGTGAAGAGAGGCAGAGGAAGACCGAAGTTGACTTGGGTAGAGGCAATAAAAGGAGACTTGAAAGGATGGAATATACCCAAAGACTTAGCCTTAGATAGGAGTGCTCGGAAGACAGCTATTCACGTGCCTGAACCTTGATTGCTTCTGTTGGGTTTCAACTCTAGCCTACCCCAACTTGTTTGGGACTTAAAGGCTTTGTTGTTGTTGTTGTTGTTGTTGGCGGTTTTTGGATTCAACCATGCCTGAAATAAGCACAAAGCATTTCGTGACCAAGCTAAATGGAGCAACAGCATGGAATTACCATTTACCCTTTAACTCGATTCCAAAATATACAATATGAATTATAAGGACACTCCGGAATTCTCTCAAAGATAAAATCTAATATGGTATATGATCGAAAACCTTGTATGATATAAAAGGTTCCACACATGCAGAATATGTGGTCAGACAAGAAAAGTTTGCACCTTTCCGGGGACACTTCTTAGAAATCTTCAGTTTCTTTGTCTTCCTGTTCTGCTTGCGTCCCTTTCTCAAACTGTTACTGTTGGCCATTTGCTCTTATCCTACTTCTCCAATCTTCCAGCTGAAGAATTTGCTTGATTTCGCCCTATTAGGAGCTGTAAAATAATTTTCAGGGAAACCATGCTCTTATTGGGTTCATATAAACAAATTCCGGTAGCATGTCTACAAATTCAGTCACTTTTTCAGTAATAACACTGAGTGTTAGTTAAAAAAACTACAAAAGTGTGGATAGATACACAAGTTTCCTCGCACTTTTTCTAGATTGAAGTTGCGGGCGCTGAATGAGACAAGCTAAAAACAGATTAGCAGGGACGGGTTCAAGAAAGGACATGGATGTACACATGTACACCCGAAAATCAAAGTTTTAGTTTCATCAAAATACATGTATACAGTTGTAATTAGATCAGATCCGAATACAAAGAGGCAAATAGTTTAAGTTAGGGTTTGGGTGCTCGGTTTCGCACAGCACGAAGAGAAGGGGTGGTCATACCTGGTGGTCCTCGTCGCCGGTGAAGATCTGAGGTCTGAGGAACTGGGTAGAGTGGCGGCGGTCGCGCAGTCGTCGCCAGAGAGAGAAGGCGCACGAGGGGTAAACGGGAGGGAGAAAAGGCAGGGGCGCAGGGCTAGGGCCCAGGAGTGATTGGGCCCTGGTCGCTTCTACTTCCTAGAGCTGCTTGGGCTGCAGCTGCACAGCCCAGCCGCTCGGCTAGTAGAGCCCAGGGCCTGCTGCACAGGCTCAAACTCAAAAGCCCTAAAGGTCGCGTGGGGAGTTTTTCCGGGTTCTCCGTCTGTCGTCTCCCTCCGCCCGACAGTCTGTCCCCACCCGCGCCGCCCTCGCCCGTCGGCCCGCCCGCCTCCACCCGCGCTGCCCTCGTGCGTGACCGCCGCCGACCCGTACTCGACCCCAACCGGCGCCATCGAGCTCGCCGAGTTCGCCTCTCCGCCGGCGCCGCCATAAACAGGCATGCTAAACACCCCAGGTTAGGTTTTTCAGCTCCTTATTATGCTAAGAAACATGTAAAAAAGCTGACTTATGTCCAAACAGGGCCGATGGCTGGCACTCGAAGCGGGTCAAAAAAGCGGAAGCGGAAGGAGGGTTCGGCTGCGCGGACGGTCGGATCCGTCTTCTTCAAGGTCGGGGTCGGGAGGTTTGCTGCACTGCACGCGCTACGACGGAGAAACGTCGCCAAAGAGCG
The DNA here is from genome assembly GCF_019320115.1 of Miscanthus floridulus. Classification (NCBI taxonomy): domain Eukaryota; kingdom Viridiplantae; phylum Streptophyta; class Magnoliopsida; order Poales; family Poaceae; genus Miscanthus; species Miscanthus floridulus. The sequence continues at coordinate 86,495,096 of NC_089582.1, read as the reverse complement.
GGGCCGCAAGCGCGACGGTGCTACTGCGGGGTCCGTTGACGCGGGCGCGACGGCGCAGGTTTACAAGCCATGTGTTGAAGGTGCGTATAACTATTAGATGTGGTCGTTGATGCACTATTTCTGTTGGGAACGAATGGTATTGATATAAGATTCGGACAAAAGAAAGTAAATGAAGGAGGAATTTTTTTTCGAGATCGCACCATTCACCCGTTTTTCATTAAGAGGAAAAAGTTAAGAATACATCGGTGCACGCAAGCGAGGAGCCTTCGTGATACCACACACACCTTACCACCTAGCTACTAGATTCACTTAGAAAAGATTACATAGGAAAGGTGTTTTGCGACCAAATCGGCAAGACACAAGCGAACGTCTAGGCCCGCTGGTTCTTGCCCGGGAAGCGGACCTGCATGGCTTCCCGCGTCGACATCGAAAGGGGGAGGGTGAAGGCGGTCTGGAATTCCTCGAATGAGGCTTTGTCAGGTAGCTCGGTCTCCACCTCGAGCTCCAGACGTTTCATCATCACCTTCCGTGCCTGAGCCTCCAGCTTCTGTTCCCTGTGCCTGCTCTTGGCGGCAAGCCTAGCGCTCCTCTGAGTCGTCTAGCTCCCCTGCCCGCGCTCTGGCCGCCCGGGTTAGCCGCAGTCGTGGAGGCGACGACAAGACAGGCATCGTGAGCGGCTTCTTGAATGTAGCAATGAAGTCCTCAGTCAATGTTGCAGCCGTCGCGTCAGGCGCACTACCGTCAGCAGCTGTTGTGGCTGGGCCGCCTCCGTCTGCACTTTCCTGGTTGGTGGGGAAGTTGACCTGGACCGAGGGTGGGGATCCCCCAGCCTGCTCGGGCTCCAAGAGTGAGGGCCTTGGTGAGGTTTGGCCCGAGCCGCACTCGTCTGGGCCTGAAAGGCACAGGTCCACCGCCTGGGCCATCTCCGACACGCCCTGGCTCGTGAGACCTGCTTGAGGTGGCCTTTTGGTCAGACATGCTTCCACCTCAACCAGCATGGGATCGAAGTCCCAATGCTGAACCTCCAAGCAACGGTCCACTGCGACCTCAGGCTCAGGGTGCACCGCTTGTATCTGCATTTCGCCTTCCTGCATAGCAACGCTAGAGTGGCCGACCTGCAGACATTCGCGTGCAAAGGGGCCCCCGAGCGAAGCACAGACCCCGGCCGCGCCCACAAACACACGGAACCTCGAGGAAAGGTGTGCCTGGAACTCCTTCGGCGTGACGGCTGGTTGGTCTCCACCAACGAGTGCAACGAGAACAAGGGAGAGGTTCGCTCCAGACGCGGCGAGCTCCACGTTCCTCTGGACGACGAAGACCTTGACCATGGTACGGTTATAATTGTCACCCAGAGGTGGTGGTACCGACAGGCTGCTGCGGCGACGAAGACGATGCGGTCGACCGCTGACCTGGTGCGGCGCGACAATCCAGCGACAAGCTGGGTCGCCTCGGACCAGCAGGGCGACGCTCCTTAAAGGCACTCCGGCTTGGGTGACGCGCCACCAAGGATGAAGGCTTGCATGCCGGCCAAGGGCCTCGCTTGCACGCGGACGAACGACCACGCTTGCACGCCCTGGCCTGATCGTCGGTATCCCGGCAGCGAAGGCAGCGGGACGGGGAGCGACACTGAGCGGCGATATGGTCGTGCGCGAGGCAGTTGAAGCAGAGACCCACAAGCTCCGGCGGGGCGGGGCGGTGGCGTTTGGGTGCCGTAATCCCTGGACAGTGCCGGCGACGACGACTCTAAACAATCTGGAATCCATCGGCGTCGACGATGGGCCCTTGATGGGGTTGCTGAAACGTGTCAGGCACGGGCGCCCTACGCCGCTGGCCGAGTCGCTGGTGCACCAGAACTCTCGCCGCTGGCTGCGAACCAAGGCGACGCTGCACGGGCACACGTATGACGTTCAACGGCTGAGTTCCACTGCCGTTGGGCGCAGCGGTCCTGCGTCGATGACGCCGCTTCCCCCCTGCTGGCACTGGATGGGTTCCCTCCACTGCGCACAACGCCGCGTCCGGAGCCCCAGCCGGCGGTGGAGGCGTGGCCCGGAGAGCCTTGCGAGCAGCGTCTAGGTACGACGAGTGCGTGGCAGGAGAAGTGAGTTCGTCGTCGGAACTACCTGCACTGAGGTCTTCCTCCCAACGCCAGAGCTTACTCCTGCCAGTAACTGACGGGCGGGGAAGAACGGGGGAGCATGCGCGGAGACGGAGGACGGCGAGGGCCTGCCCGAGCGAGCCGTATCCTCATCCTCGTCATCGTCATCCGACGACCAACGTCTCGTCCACTATCCCTCCAACCATCGCTGGCGAGGTGGCTACAGGCGCCTGGAAGACCACCGATAGGCTGGGGTTGGGGCTGGCGGCGCGGGCGCCGGCATGGCCGCCAGCTCCGCGCAAGCTGGGCTCGGGCGGTGGCGCAACGGAGGCCTCGATCTCGCCGACCCCTGGGTGAGCGCTGGAGGGGGACCCATCAACGGGTAGATCGAGCGACGGTGGGGGCGGATCTAGGTGCTGAAGGGGAGGGGCGGCTGGTGATGGGGCGGATCTGGAAGGGCTGAGCGCTGGTGGCTAGAGGATGACGAAGGGGTCGGGGTCGGGATCCAACCCCTTGCCCCCACGCTGAGGAGAAGTCGCGGGCGCCGGCGGTGGCTGAGGCACGCGTTCCCCAGTGCAGGCATCCGCGCGAGGGCGAGGAGGGTCGGGCGGCAGCGGGGCGCCAGCACTAGCCCCCAAGACCGCCGGTTCTAGGTCGGATGCGCCGCGCGCGCCAGCGTCGATGCCCACAGCAGGCGGCGATGGCGGCCTTGCCGTGCTGACGCACGCACCCGCACTCGGGTGAGGAGGGGAGGTGGAATCGGATCCAGGTAGGGGTTGGTGGTGGGGCAGGGTGGCTGAGGGCGGCGGCGGCTGTGGGTGGGGAAAAAGGCCCTCCTGCTCTAGGAAGGCGCGCGGGTGAGGAGGAGGGCAGGGGAGAACGGATCCAGGAAGGGGAGGGGAGGGAGGCGGGGAGGTGGAGGGCGCCGGTGCCGGTGGCGGCGGTTGGGGCGCTAGGGTTGGGGTGGGGCTGGGCTCTCCCGAGGCATTCACTTGACTTTATACTGTGGGAGAGTGCAGCTTGCTGAGCGATACTAATGAAGGAGGAATGATGAAGGTTATCAAACAATTCATGTGTTGTACATCTCTTTGCAATTCTGTGTACCAGTTCACTAGTTGGTGATAATATTTCAGCTGCTGCAAGAATTTATAGGTGATCTAGGTTTTTTCCCTTTTCCTTTCTACTCTCTATAGTTAACAGTTGAATTGGACCCAACTTTACCATGTCTTAGAGCATCTCAAACAGTTTCTAAAAAAAATCACTTGGTAAATTAATGAGTTTTCCAAGTGACTAAAAAATGTTGAGAGCATATTTGTTTGCTTCCTCCAACCATTTCTAAATCTCGCTCCTAAAAGATAAAGGGTAATTTTGCATGAGTAATCTCGAGCTATTTCGAAATCACCGCAACCAATTTTATACTTTCTTTGTATCTTCTACATTTGCATCAGGAACCCTATCCTACTCTTTATTCTTACGCACGCCCTTCCACCTTCGGATTGGCCAATGGATATGGGCGCGTATTTATCTGTGCGATTAGGTGGATTTTCCCAAGTGCGGAAAGATTGGGAGTTGTTGGAGAGCAGTTTTTTTCAATCTTGCCAAAAAATCAAGATTGAGAGTGGGTTTTGGAAACTCTTGGAGATGCTCTTATGCCCTTTAATCCAAGTTTGATTGACCAAGGCACCAAACATAAAAAAACCATCACACTTCAATTAATCTTCTAGTCTAGATGCATAACAAATTCGATGTACCAAAAAGTCAAAGCGACTTATAATTTGGGACGGAGGGACAACCATAATTTCAATGATCATAATTAACTGCAAATCCTAAAAAATATATGTTTTATCAAAAGGTTAATCTTCATGTCTTCCTGCCACTCGTTTGTTTGGTTCAGTTTAGATTTAAATAGCTGCACTTTAGTTTGTTCCTTTCATTTCAGCACATACACGTAGGTCAATGCAAAAGAAGTGGCTTTCAACTCTGGCTTTGTGAAGGATTAATGCAATTGGTAGAGTCTTTTATTTTCCTGAAGGACCACTCATTAGTAAATAGTAGATGAGTGCCCATGCATTGCAATGGGAGAATGAACTCAACAAAAAAAAACATTTAACTTCATGATGATCCTTTTGTTACAACATCATATATCTGCAATGTGTGCGCCATTTTAAGAAAGATGTATTGATCCATGGCGGTGAATAGCCTTCATGATGCATAAGATGACTGTCAGAAGGAAGAACAACACCACTTGAAATTCTAGGCAGCAGATGCTTACTGGCTACACACTTGCCACTGAACGAGTCATATGGATGTAACCAGATTCCTTTCTACTAAGCACCATAAAACAAACTATGTTCTTAACAAACTTGAAAGTCCATTAAATTCAATAATATGCACTGCACCTAGTTTCGTGCAAATAGAACGATAAGAAAGAAATGTGGCCTGAAGGTGGAATCGTTGACAGCAGAAATATGCAAGGGGGAAAACCAAGTTACCTGCTGCATAGATATGATTACTACTGAAATTTGAACTCCAAAATTTACGCCGGAGTGTGGCTGAACATCATATATCCTACTATCCTAGTGTGAATGTACAGCCTAGCTAGTGGCAAAAAAAAGTTAGTGATGATAATCAAACTGATCTGGTATATATGAAATAAAAGATAAAGATATTATGCACACAAAGTATTTTTAGTTCTTTCCCAAAATCCTTCCAAATTTGAGTTAAAGTAATAAGTAGCCACCTGCAGCCCAGAAGTCCCAGTGCTAAAACTCTTCATCCTAAGTTGGATTAGAGCAAGAAGCTGGGAATCTGAAATTGGCTTTGGTTTGGTATAGATCTCCTTGAGACCACTTCCTATCATGATCTAACATGGGTTCACGATGCAATCATCTTCAAGATGTTTTTGGGCACTCATTATTGTAGCTATAAGCTTCCAAGTCTTCAATTCTGACCCAGCCTCTAATGTCAACATGTTCTTCACATAATGAGCTGTTGTATCTAATTTCCTCTGCACACCATTTTCAAGGCTGAGGCAACAGAGAAACTTAACTAAAAAATCCATACCAAATTGACCATCACTAAGAGGGACCAAACGCCATGGCCACGACCACAGTGAGTCATCACACCTAGCCAGCACTGCTAAGCAGGGCTAACCATTTGGGCATGCCGAACCCAGCAACCTGACCATCCACCACATCGCGGCATCCACAGGATGACGGCGCCATTGCTGTTGCCCGCAGATGTGCTCATACCAAAATCGCTGACCCGGCTGTGCCGGGCGATTCCATTTGCCACATCGCCCCTGAGATTCACCACAACATGCCTAGGTGACACGCCGAAAGCACAGCACTGAGCTGCTGAGGGAACCACCGTGGCCACTAGACCAAGCTGCTGCCGCGGTGACGTAGCCATGTTGTCCTGCCCTAGATCCAAGCCCACCGGCACCAGATCTGGCCACAGCTGGACCGGAGCTGAGCCAAGCTTGCCCTAGCAAGGACTGCACTGCCCAAGCAAGGAAGCTTGCCCTGGCCGCGGCCCATCAGGCGACGTAAGAGTGGAGTCACCCTTTGCCACTGAACGTCATCAGTAGACTAGATCTGTCCGTTCCCAGCCAGGCCCATGCCAGATCCACAGGCCACCCACAGACATGGCGGAGCTTCACAAAGGCACAGGTGGAGCTACGTGTCGGCAAACATGGGCAACGCGCCCCCCCCCTGGTCCAAACACTTTTTCAGAGCCTGAAGGTCCAATCAATGCACGTGATGATCTATCAAGCTTAATCTTTCTTTTGTACCTTTCTGTTTGAGAAGGAAAACAACCAAGCAGCTCACACTGCATGTTGTCGCCGGTCAGCGTGAGGTCGCGTGCGCATCGTTGGGCTCCGCCCATCTGCCGCCGCGGACTTGCGTGGTCGTCCGTCGCTGGCTTCCTGCGCTCCGGCTGCTGCGCAGACCAATCCAATCCTTCTTAGCCACTCAGTGTTCATGGGTTCATCTGCCGGTAGCTAGAGTTCCCTAGAAAGATTGCGCATTTGTTTGTTTTGTAGTTTTAATTTAATCTTTGCTTTTGATTGCCCGAACCTCATGAGTTGCGGGCAATTGCTTAGTTAGCCCTGATGACATAGAGTGGAGGTGTGATATCTAGGGATTTGAAGGCTAAATATTGCCTATTGAGATTTTTATGAGAAATTAAGATGCTTTGTTACTGTAATTCTTGTTCCTGATTTTCATGTTCATTTGTTTTTATCTACTTTTACAGATAATGGCTGGTTTTTCTAGTGTATTTCGTGAATTATAACGCAATTATTGTCAATCATTTGTATGCAATACTTTCCATCAAATTATATTATGATTCTGAGAGTTCTGTACATATCATACAAGCTAAAATGCCCCCCCCCCCCCCATGTTTTGCTGTGAGCTCCGCCACTGCACAAAGGCACTGTGAAGCTCCCGCCAAAATGCACAAACCAGTTGACACAGGGAGAGATGGCCCCTCAGCTGCCATCCATGCTGTCTGCCAGGCTTCTGACTGTTACTCCGGCTACAGAGAAGCAGGGAGAGGAGTAGACAACTTTAATACATGAGCTCCTTATATACTTGACAAAACTTTAATGTACTTAGCCAATTTACGGTCCTCAGAAAGAAAGTGAGTAAGTTTAGGGTTTGTTTTTCCTTGTTACATTCAGCTGGAAAGGAGAAAACTAGCCTGCAAGGTGGTACAATTGTACCGATCCACTGGGTCTAGTGTAAAACTACAGAGAAACTGGATGTATGATATGTGGAAGAACTATTTAGGAAAAGCTTCAATTTTTGGGATCTTAGCATGCTAGCATTTTTCACAGCCTTTGTTCTCTTTACAGAATTTAATTGAAAAGATTCAACCAAGAATATTTAGTTCACGGAGATGAAGTGTATTGACCTTGACATGTTCATTTTCAGGCATGATAATGTACTCCAGAAACAGTCAACCTCCAGAGGGCAGGGTGGTTACGAAAGAAGAATCATGGGAATGTACGTATGGGTAATCTCGTCTCTTGTTTTATTATAATGTACAATGATAGCCACATTAACTACCTCTCGCAATTCTTACCTAATAATATGCTGTCTCCTTTACTTAAGGGACACAAATGAAATTCGAGACCGGCGCCAGCAGAAACAACTGGAGGGATCCAGATGCCAAATTTTGCTGCATCTGTGGGGATGGGGAGGACCAGCACCTGGAACTGATGTGCCCTTACAACTATATGTCTCCGGCTACTTATGTCCCCTGTAGGGCACGGCTTGCAGTTTGGAATGATGAAAGAAACTCAATCCGTTACAAGTCTTGGAAACGGAAAAAGCCCTCTAGACAAGATGATGCTATCTCCAGGTGTCGCAAGTTCTTGTGGTGCTTTGTCCGTGTGAATAACTTATCTGAGTGTTGTCGTCCAGAGCAAATAATCAGTCTTTTCACAGAAATTGGAGCCCTGTGGATGTATCATGTGGCAATGCATAGTTATGAAATCTGTGGGGGCTTTGGTTATGTGGTATTCAAGCACCATGAGCATGCAAAGGAGGCTATCAAAAAGCTTAACTGCCGTACTGTCGATGGCCGTAAGCTCCGAGTCGACTGGGTTTATCCTAATGCTTGACTGCATCATGCTTCTTTAATTTGATTGGCAGTGGTTCAATGTACAAGTTTCGTCTGTAAATGAAGACTGTCGCTTTAGGTTATTGTGTGTGTTATATATATATACACTAAGGAATCAAATATATGTAATTTTAGAAAGAAAATGTACGATCTATTATTTGCTTTATTTACTTGACTAGCAAATATCTGTGTGTTGCATTAAATGAAATCATAGATTGGAAGAATTTGTGTTTTTATCTGATGATTGTGTATGTAGCCAGATCCAGTGCGCGCGTCCGATCCAGCCCTGAGGATAAACCTTCGCACCCATCCCAGGCGCACCATTGAGACCAGGGTCACAACAGCCTCGCTCATAGCTCGGCCTAACATTGAGCCGATTGAAAGGCTCATTTGTTAATGACGTGTGACCCAATTTACGCTATAAAAATCCTTTTAATCAACCGGTGGATGTTCTCCGAAAGGTGCTATCAATCTTCTTAATCTCTCCATACTTACTCAATTGTCTCTTGGACATTAAGAATGGTCCCAATGCCTAGGATTCCAATTTTCAAATCAAATTATCAAAGACAGTGAATTGACGGAATCGTTCCGGCACCCACGGCGTACCATCCGCCAGTTTACTGAATCAGCAAGCTGAGCGGAAAGTGAGCTGTCCTCACCTCACAACTAAGGAGGGCCCACATGTCAGCACGAGATAGGAGTCATCTTAAGCAGAATCAACTCAACTCCACTCATCCTCCCTTTGATAGGTACCAATATGACTCGGCAAGGGGACGCCCTGCTTAGGCCCAAAGTTTAAAATAGCGGGCTATTGAAAATAGCGTCAACTTTTTCAGTAACTATGTAGCTATAACGGCGCTATGACAGATAGCGTTTTTATTAAAAAAACATGAAAAAAAACCAGTAATTGATGCAAAATACATGACAAATATGAAATTTGATGAACACAAATATGTTTCTAAGGTTCCACAAGTCTAAATAACATTACAATATGACATTACAACATGGCCTATGAAAGTTTAATTGTCCAAAATACCAAATTAGTAGCAAATGATAACTGATAAGTAGAAAATACTAATTGTCACTGTTGTAGTGCAATTTCAAGGACACAAGTGCAATCTAGTCTGAGATTGAGTTCTGAGAGTCGGACTGAGAAGATTGATCACTTGCAGCTGTAGACTGGCGATGCACATCGACATCACGATCATCATCATTTCCAGTATCACAAGATGAAGCAGCTACAATCTCAGGCATAGATTGTTTGCCATCATTAATATCAGTGATCTTCTTCACCCTCTTCTTAATCCTAGGGCGGCCAACTCTCTTCCTTTTACCATGTTCTGGTTCTGCTGGTGCAACCTCTTGTTCCTGTTCTTTCTCACCTTCAGCTTGGGGATCTTTTGGTTCTTCTTGTTCATCATTTGCAGCAAGTGCAACTCCAGTGACAAATTCATTGTCATCATCTTCTAGAATATCTACAACTTGCTTCTCATTGGGGTCCTTTGCCTTATTCTCTCTTTTATGCTTCAGCCTAGACATCTCCTCATGAGTGCCAGCACCCTTGTATGAGAATAAAGGAATGCTGTCAAGGATCTTGTTCTTTCTCACGTGCCTGAACCTTGATTGCTTCTGCTGGGTTTCAACTCTAGCCTACCCTAACTTGTTTGAGACTTAAAGGCTTTGTTGTTGATAATGTTGTTGTTGTTGTCAAAGATCTTGCTCTCACAATTGTACTGTCAATTTGCTTAATTTTGCCTATATCCTCAAGCATTAGATCTATAGTGTAGGTAGCACACCCAGTCCAAAAAATTGAAGGTCTCTTTGCTTTCAATAGATCTGCTGCTGCCCAATTCACACTAGCATTGTCAGTCACCACTTGAACAACATTTTGCTCTCCTATTTCTTCAATCCAGTTGTCAACAAGTTCAGAGATATATTGGCCATTTTTCTTAACAGATGAGCAGTCCACCGAGTCTAGGAAATAAACATCATAAGCACTATGAACTACAATATTCATTACTCCCCTACCTTTCTTATCTGTCCATGCATCTGTCATATGTGAAAAGCCTATGAGCGCCCATTGCTCCTTATGGGTTTTCAATGAATCCTCGACCTTCTTCTTAGCTTTCTGTAAAAATGTACCACTCATCTCATATGCACTAGGCCCTTTCAAGGATCTACCAAAGTCTCCAACTGTCTCAAGCATGAGGTCAAAGCTAGGAAGTGCTACTGTATTGTGTGCAATGCCGGCTTCATAAAAGAATTGGCAGATGTACTCACAGGCTCGATCTCGCCTCTCTTCTCTTTTCTGAGTTGACAACTTGGTCTGCACCTTATAGCTAAGGCTTGCTCCCTTCTTTGCAGCAACAACTTATTCTGGAGTGTGTAGGGGACCGTGATGCCTAAGAGGGGGGGTTGAATTAGGCAACTTAAAAAACTAACTCTAAACTATGGCCTCTTTTTCTAACCTTAGCAAAACCTATGCAAAAGATAAACTATCTAAATCTGTAACTATGGTTTTGCTAGTGTGTTGCTATCTCTACCACAAAAGGAGTAATACAATCAATGTAAATGCGGAGGCTAAAGAGCAAGGTAGAGATATGCAAACTCCCGTCGATGACTCTGGTATTTTTACCGGGGTATCGAGAAGCACGCAAGCTTCCCTCTAGTCCTCGTTGGAGCCCCTTGCAAGGAATCCCTCGCAAGGGCCAAGCTCTTGGTCGGGTAACTCCGTGGATAGCCTCGGGCCTTCCCCACGCGCAAGTGGGTCTTCGACATGCCTTCCGGCAAGCCTCTCCCGGATGCTCCCCGCCGTCTTCACTATCAAGCTTCCGGCCGAAACGCCGCGGGCCTTGTTCCCTCCGGTACACGTTGGCGGCCACACCACAAGCGCGGTTGGTGTAATCTCGCAAGATTACAAGCCCCTCCGATGTACAACGATGGTGCGCGCAAGTACCGAGTGGTAAGAGGTATGCAAACCTCACTAAACACTAGGCCTAAACCTAGAGCAAGCACATAAGCGGTGGTCTAATCAACCTAAGAACTTTGCAAAGCACCTACGCTAATCACCTAATGAATCACTAAGCACTATGCAAATAGAGATCACTAAAATGGTGTATCAACACCCTTGATATGTTTTCTCAGCTCCCCTTTCTTTAAATGTCCGGTTGGGGGGGTCTACTTATAAGCCCCACTGAGAAAGTAGCCGTTGGGGACGAAATCCCGCTTTTCTACTACTGACCGGACGTGTCCGGTCGTCCCGACTGTTAGAGCCGCGATCAACTGATCGGACGCTGCCAGTGTCCGGTCACATGCCACCGGACGCGTCCGGCCTAAATTTCGCCGCTCTAGAACCTTTCTGTACTCGATCGAACGCTGCAGTTCTGCGTCCGGTCGATTTGCCGCTAGCGTCCGGTCTAGCGTCCGGTCGCTGCTGCTGACGCCTGTTGCCGAGCCTCTTGATCGGAGCGTCCGGTCACTTTCCGTCAGCATCCGGTCCAGCGTCCGGTTACCTCTGTGAGCTCGTTTCTTCGCTATCTTGCGTACGGCTTGGTTCCTATCTTCGTGCTTGGACTTTCTTGATATTTTGGGTCTTCTCTTGTGCTCCTAGGGTCTTGCTTATGGTGTTGATCATCGGATCATCACGTCGCCTTTGTCCAAGTCACGTCTTGCACTCTATTGAACTACAAAACAATCACTTGCAAATTCATTAGTCCAATTTAGTTGTGTTGGTCATTAAACACCAAAATCTAAAGTAAATGGGGCTAGGGTCCATTTTCCTTATAATCTCCCCCTTTTTGGTGATTGATGACAACACAACCAAAGCAAGCAGATAATAAAAATTTGAAATTTAAAAACTATCTACTTGCTAGGATGCAATGCAAGGGGCAAGGTTATATGATGCTAAAAGATACTACTTGTAATACTATAAGATACCACTTGAAAGCTTATCTTGCCCTTGCAAATGTCCCCATGTGGCATTATAGATTTAAGCCTTGCTTCCTACAAATTCTCCCTATTACATAGACTAATCCATAATCCACTATTCTCCCTTTCTCGGACCATCATCACTTGTAGACCAATGCCACTTGTAAATTATTATGATCTAGCTTTTGGTCCTACAAATGAATGCTTGCTTTTGGTCCTCTAAATTCTCCCCCTTTGAAATCAAACACCGAAAAGGAAGACATTAGTAGCACAAAGGAGGGTCAAACTTTGTGATCTTTTGTGTGTAGAGTGGAATAGGTCATAAAATTTGACTCTCACGTTATATAGATTAAGCTCCCCCCTAAATATATGCATACATATGGTAGAAGGCAAAGAATATGCATTGTGGGCAAATTATTACTCAAGGGAATTTAACCTATATAATGCATGGAGAAAGCATATAAATATCAAAATGAAATCAACATGATGATACTGGTTTAGAAATACCACATGTCGAAACAAATTTGATTTCTACCACTTGCAATAGGTGGTGGATATTTGAAGTATGATGCTTAACTCCGGGGACTCAATTTTCCTTACAATGAGACTACTACACACATGATAAGCTTGAAAAGGTGTTAGTCTCAAAGCATCCAACTTGTAGAGTAATCTCCCCCTAACTTTGTGCACACAAGTATGGAATACTTGTAGGAAACATGCACATTGATTTTAGAATAAAAAATACCACTTGAAAAATGATATCACATGAATGTGAGAGTCATTTTTGAAGGCGATATTTGGAAGAAATTATCTACAATTTGGACTTTGACACATATTAGATGAACAATCAAAAGACAAGCTATGTGCCATGCTCCTAAACAATTTTAAACCATGTAGGTTTGCTCCAAGGGTTAAGAATGAAACCGAGCAAGCCTACCATAAGATATACCTAGTGTATGCATGACAAAAGATATAAGCATGCAAATGCAAACCTAAGTATGAAGAGTAACTAGATGCTTAAAGATGCCACTTGTAGGAAATTAAATCTATTACTACTTGAAGCAAATTGAATCTAGTTACCTAACATGGGAAGGGGAATTTAGGTCCATAGTATTCACTAACCCACTTGGCAATATTTTGTCCATCATGATGCACCCCATGAAATGCACCATAATTTGCCAAGTCTCCAAATTCCCCGAAGTCCATTAGACTTCTTACTTCCCTTTCAGGATCCAAACCTTCTTGGTGCTCTTCATATTGGAAATAATCTCCTTTGGCACCCAAAAGCGTTTAACCCCATTGTTGGCTTGCTTGTTCACCTTGATGGCCACCACCTTGTCATTTTTCTTTTTCAAGAGATAAGGCGTGGAGGCCTTCTTGTCCACCTTGTTGGTGTAGGTGTTGGAGAGCTTGCTTGTTTGCTTCTTCTCTTTCTTCTTTGCTCCTCCCCCATTCTTCACCTTGCACTCATAGGATTTGTGGCCTTCCTTGTGGCACACGTAGCAAACCATGGTTTGTCCTTCATCAAGCTTCTTCACTCCCTTGACGGTGTTATCTTGATGAAGTTTGGCTTGCTTCGCCTTGCCTTTCACTTGAGTCAAGTCCTTGGTGAGGCGAGCTACTTCTTGCTTGAGTTGCTCATTCTCCTTTGCAACCTCTTGTGTGCATGTATCTACAACAATTTTCTCAACACAAACTTGGTTGCACAAAGATGAGTCTAAACATAAATCATTACAAGAAGTAGAGGTATCCTTTTTAGACATGTTAAAGATAGAACTTTCTTTTTAGATGCCTTAGTGGAGGTTGTACTAACGGCTTCAAGATTAGCAACTTTATTAGTTAGCTCATCACAATGTTTGCACATGGTTTCAATTTTAGCAAGCAAACTTTTATAGGCATCTTGTGAGCTAGCTAACTTTTCTTTTAATTTTTTCTATTTTTCTTTACAATTTGCTCATCATTGATTGTGCACGCATTTGTTGTTGCACTAGCCTCAAATTGCTCAATTTTAGTAGATAGTTCAACATTGAGATTAGAAAAGTTCTCATATTGTTCAAGCAAAGTTTTGTATGCTTCTTGTGAACTATCTAGCTTTTCTTTTATTTTTTCAAGCTTCTTTTGTTGACTAGTGCAAACTTTAGCCTAATTAAGATTTTGTTGCACAATTTCATCATAAGAATATATTTCATCATCACTATGATTCTCACTAGAGGATGAGCTTTTGTTACCTCGTGCCATAAGGCACATACGAGAAGAGCTTGATGATGAGTGCTTGCACCCTCGCCTCTTGTGATGGTGTTCTTCTTCACTTGAAGAATCATCCCATGACCTTATTGATGTGAGGGCATGGTTCTTGCATGCCTTCTTCTTTGTCTTGGGTGTGGGCTTGTTTGGACAAACATCCACAAAGTGCCCCAACTTGCCACATCCATAGCATCCTCTCTTTCTTTGCTCATTTCTTTGATTGGTGAAAATGAGATCTTGAATTTGGATGGGCACACCCTTGATATTGAGCCTTTGGATCATCTTCTCCACCTTGTTGATAAGTTTGATTGATTTTTCATCAAGGTCGGAGGTGGAGGAGGAAGATTGATCATTATCACTTGAATCTTCATCATCCTCATCCTCATCTTCTTCTTCATCTTCACTTGAGGAGATTGAGCTTGAGCTTGTCTCAACTTGCTTGCCCTTCATCTTCTTTTTTTGCTACATGTGAGATCTTTGCCTTTGCTTGATGAAGAGGCTTCTTCTTGACCCATCTTGCGTGACATTTCAAATGCCACTATCTTGCCAATGACTTTGGCCGGGGTCATGGTGCTCAAGTCCTCCATGTTGTGAAGGATGGTGATGATGCTTGCATATTTCTTTTGTGGTAGCACGGAGATGATCTTCCTCATGATGTCCGCATCACCTAGCTTTGTTAATCCTATAGAATTGAGATCATTGATTATTAGATTGAAACGAGAATACATATCATGAACAAGCTCATCATCATTCATTTTAAAAGAATCATAACTTTGTTGAGCTAGGCAATGTTTTTGCTCACGGACATTACTTGTGCCGTCATGGAGCTCTTGGAGTTTTAACCAAATTTCATGTGCCGTATTTAAAGTGAACACTTGATTAAAAATATACATGCTAAAAGATTTGAACAAGCAATTTTTAGATCTAGTATTGAAATGTATTTCCTTTTCTTCACTCTTTGTGGGTTTATTAGGATTCTTAATGGGTTTCATCCCGTCATGAGTGACTCTTCAAACTCCCAAATCAACCGCCTCAAGGTAGCAAGCCATTCTAGCTTTATAATAGGGGAAGTTAGTGCCATCAAACTGTGGAGGCCTAGAGGTATCCATCCCAATCACTCTAAATAGCATCGGCTCAACGGTGGTTAAGTCAAAGGTCCAAAATGAGCCAACCAGCTCTAATACCACTTGTAGGGGACCGTGACGCCTAAGAGGGGGGGGGGGTGAATTAGGCAACTTAAAAAACTAACTCTAAACTATGGCATCTTTTTCTAACCTTAGCAAAACCTATGCAAAAGATAAACTATCTAAATGTGCAACTATAGTTTTGCTAGTGTGTTGCTATCTCTACCGCAAAAGGAGTAATACAATCAATGTAAATGCGGAAGCTAAAGAGCAAGGTAGAGATATGCAAACTCCCATCGACGACTCTAGTATTTTTACCGAGGTATCGAGAAGCACGCAAGCTTCTCCCTAGTCCTCGTTGGAGCCCCTTGCAAAGAATTCCTCACAAGGGCTAAGCTTCCGGTCGGGTAACTCCGTGGATAGCCTTGGGTCTTCCCCATGCGCAAGTGGGTCTCCGACGTGCCTTCCAGCAAGCCTCTCCCGGATGCTCCCCGCTGTCTTCACTATCAAGCTTCCGACCGAAACGCCGCGGGCCTTGTTCCCTCCGGTACACGGTGGCGGCCACACCACAAGCGCAGTTGGTGTGATCTCGCAAGATTACAAGCCCCTCCAATGTACAACGATGGTGCGCGCAAGCACCGAGTGGTAAGAGGTATGCAAACCTCACTAAACACTAGGGCTAAACCTAGAGCAAGCGCATAAGAGGTGGTCTAATCAACCTAAGCACTTCGTAAAGCACCTACGCTAATCACCTAATGAATCACTAAGCACTATGCAAGTGGAGATCACTAAAATGGTGTATCAACACCCTTGATATGTTTCCTTAGCTCCCCTTTCTTCAATTGTCCAGTTGGGGGGTCTATTTATAAGCCCCACTGAGAAAGTAGCCGTTGGGGATGAAATCTCGCTTTTCTACTACTGACCGGACGCTGATCATGTCCTGACCGGATGCGTCCGGTCGTCCCGACCATTAGAGCCACGATCAACTGATCGGACGCTGCCAGCGTCCGGTCACATGCCACCGGACGCATCCGGCCGCAATTTCGCCGCTCTGGAACCTTTCTGTACTCGATCGGACGCTGCAGTTCTACGTCTGGTCAATTTGCCGCCAGCGTCCGGTCTAGCGTCTGGTCGCTGTTGCTGACGCCTGTTGCCGAGCCTCTTGATCGGAGCGTCCGGTCACTTTCCGCCAGCGTCTGGTCCAGCGTCCGATCACCTCTGGGAGCTCGTTTCTTCGTAATCTTGCGTACGGTTTGGTTCCTATCTTCGTGCTTGGACTTTGTTTGATATTTTGGGTCTTCTCTTGTGCTCCTAGGGTCTTGGTTATGGTGTTGATCATCGGATCATCACGTCGCCTTCATCCAAGTCACGTCTTGCACCCTATTGAACTATAAAACAATCACTTGCAAATTCATTAGTCTAATTTGGTTGTGTTGGTCATCAAACACCAAAATCTAAAGTAAATAGGCCTAGGGTTCATTTTCCTTAGAGAGTGGACTTGCAGAACCTCTCCATAGGGCCACCTTTGGTGCTACTTGCGCTTCCAGCTCTCCCTGAGTGAACAACAACAACAGAATTGCCACCATCTTCTTAACCTGATGCTTCTCCCTCTGAATGATCCAAGTTAACTCCATCTCTTGCCCTCTTGCATTCTTCGGTTTTTTTCCTTGATAATATTTTTCTTTGCGAGCAATTCAATCATCTCTGCCTTCACATCAGCTAGAACTTTTTCACACTTCTTAACATTGCATTTCGGAATGTGGGCTAGATGGAGCTTGAGCCTTGTGATGCCACCTTCGCACACCATCTCACAAAAATTGCACTTGAGCTCATGCTTCTTTGCTATATCTGGAACAGTACAGTTCTTCCAACCAGGGTCTGAGGAAACAATAGCTTGTGCATTCTGATCTGTTGGGGCAGAGGCAGTGCTTGAGGCAACAGCGACTACACCTATGCAACAAAATTAAAAAAATCACATATGCAAATTTAAAAAATGTAGAACACTAGAATATAAATACAGAACAAACTACAATATGCAACAATCTACAGATCGAGGTAGAGGGGATCACGAACTGCAATGTGCAGCAATCTACAACAACTACAATATATTCAGCAATCTACAGATCGGAGGGAGAGGGATCACAAACTAACCTTGTCTCTTGTTTTATTATAATGTACAATGATAGCCACATTAACTACCTCTCGCAATTCTTACCTAATAATATGCTGTCTCCTTTACTTAAGGGACACAAATGAAATTCGAGACCGGCGCCAGCAGAAACAACTGGAGGGATGCAGATGCCAAATTTTGCTGCATCTGTGGGGATGGGGAGGACCAGCACCTGGAACTGATGTGCCCTTACAACTATATGTCTCCGGCTACTTATGTCCCCTGTAGGGCACGGCTTGCAGTTTGGAATGATGAAAGAAACTCAATCCGTTACAAGTCTTGGAAACGGAAAAAGCCCTCTAGACAAGATGATGCTATCTCCAGGTGTCGCAAGTTCTTGTGGTGCTTTGTCCGTGTGAATAACTTATCTGAGTGTTGTCGTCCAGAGCAAATAATCAATCTTTTCACAGAAATTGGACCCCTGTGGATGTATCATGTGGCAATGCATAGTTATGAAATCTGTGGGGGCTTTGGTTATGTGGTATTCAAGCACCATGAGCATGCAAATGAGGCTATCAAAAAGCTTAACTGCCGTACTGTCGATGGCCGTAAGCTCCGAGTCGACTGGGTTTATCCTAATGCTTGACTGCATCATGCTTCTTTAATTTGATTGTCAGTGGTTCAATGTACAAGTTTCATCTGTAAATGAAGACTGTCGCTTTAGGTTATTAATCGGGGGAATTCCCTGTGTGCCATTAAAAAAGATCGCGATGCCCTGTGTGTCCCTGAAAAAGTTCAGCCGTCTTCAGCACCACTGTTCCAACTTTTTTATGCCCTCTATGCAACTGCCGTTAGTCTGGGCTCTAACGCCGTCAAACAGCAGCTGTGAAAAGTCGAAAATACTCTTAAGTCTAAATATGTCATTATTTTTTTGAGCATCTTAACGACTTCAAATGAAAAAACTGAAAACTAGAAAGTTGTAGATCTCGTCGAGATCTATAATTTTTATATAAAAATTATCTTTATTTAATTCCACAAAAAGATATGATTTTTCTATACTTTTTCATACTAAGGAATCAAATATATGTAATTTTAGAAAGAAAATGTAGGATCTATTATTTGCTTTATTTACTTGACTAGCAAATATCTGTGTGTTGCATTAAATGAAATCATAGATTGGAAGAATTTGTGTTTTTATCTGATGATTGTGTATGTAGCCAGATCCAGTGCGCGCGTCCGATCTAGCCCTGAGGCTAAACCGTCACACCCATCTAAAGATGGCAATGGGTAAAATCCGCGCGGATACGAGGTTCAGGTATCCATATCCGCGAGCTAAAATCCACGCCTGCGCCCGCGCCCGCTATCCGCCACGGGCAGAAAACCGTGCCCGCGCCCGCTATCCGCGGATAGCGCATGCCCGCGGGCATGCCCATGTACCCGCATAACATTTATACAACAGACAGGCAACACATAAATACAAGTATAGAACTCTCAATTCTAGTTTTTCACCATGTTAAAGAACCATCAGGCAAGAGAGAAAAACCATTAGATAAAGTTCTAAGCAAGCAAATATATAAGTCTTACACACATTAACATTAACAGTCTTACACACATTAACAGTTGGGGCCACATGTCAGGTATTGGAGCGGGTCTGGCGGGTGCGGATATCATTTTTTCATGCCCGTGAGCAAATATCCGTTGGGTTTAGGGTCATGCCCGCACCCGTGCCCGCGGGCACATACTTAGACCCATATCCGTGCCCATCGGGTTTCATATCCGCGGGTTTGCGGGTATTTTCTACCCGTTGCCAACTTTACCCATCCCAGGCGCACCATTGAGACCAGGGTCACAACAGCCTCGCTAATAGCTCGGCCTAACATTGAGCCGATTGAAGGGCTGGTTACTGAATCATTCAACAAAATGTACAAAATTATACTGCTTGAGCGGAACCCATGTTTTAGTAATTTTTGGCAAGACATGGAATTACAGAACCCTTGTCTGAAACTAATATACTGATTGAGCGGAACCCATGTTTATTTCTGAGGCTAGCGCTTCCTTCCCTTCTTTTCCAAATTCTTTTTTTATTGTTCTAATTCCTAATTGATAATGAACAGAAAGAACATCCTCTCGTGACTAATTTTTATTGTCTGTCCATCTTATTTTAGTGGTATAGTTGGGAATTAGCTGTTCGAGTTTGATCTTGGAAGCTATATGATCTGCTGTGGCGACTGATTCAGTTTTAGCTTGCTTTGTTCAGTTAATGATTGCAAAAATGATTAAGTTGCCTAAGCAGCTATCCGTATTTAGAAATCTTAATGCTAACATCAGTTTATTGGTTTGCTTCTTCCCAGAAAGAATTATTGGTTTGCTTCACAGCCAAATACATTAACACTATTTAGTACTTATCCTTCAGAATCCACCTGTATTAAAATGATCATAGGTTCAAAATCTAGGATGATGGCTCTATGCTATTTGTGTTTTCATTCTTCCTTAAACGTCTTGCTGCCAAGACTATGGCTCTAATTGCTATAGCTTCTAGGCCCTACAACATCTACCACTGCTCATTATGCCATTGAATTGTTTGACGAAATGTCAATGTTATCTAGTAGTATGCTATATAGCAATTAAGTTTGAGTTGTAGCTGGAACTTGAGGACAGATATTTTATTTTTTATAAGTGCAATTAATTTTTATTGTTGTTCTTCCCTTTCGTAAAATTTTAGATCTACCTATGCGATTCTACACAGGGCTGACGTGGACCACCACCTCGCCGATGCTGGCAGCAACATGGGCGGTGCAATCCAAGCACTGTAACCAAGCATAAACTGGGTATGTATGGTGTTCTATAGCTCTGCCTACCCTGGCATAGTCAACAGTCACGGCCCTTTCTTTCCTGTGCTGTTTTGGATTGACTGGTTAGAGTTTAGTTGTTTTGGGATTGTTTACTCCCTCTGTTTCTCCCAAATCAGGTGGCTTTGTATGCTACGGCTATAGCCTAACAGCCTCATCGTGTTCAAAACATATGCTAGGTCTTAGGGGGACCTGTCAACACACTAAAATGCACGCAGTGTCTCCTCATAGGCTTAGCCCAGCTATATAGTATCTGGAATCTACAGGTTAATGTTCTTTCTGGTTCTAACTACATGTGTGATGGTCTGATGGAGTGTTCTGAACCTTCTACAATGTGCTTATAGAATAGTTGTTGTGGTAAGTCATGATGGTCATGCTAGCTTTATCGTCCTGCCATATCAGCTCATTTGGAATTGAGTAACACATAGTATTGAAGTAGCAGTAACCTGCTCTAGAAATATTATTGTAAAAAAAATATGACTTAGGGTAAGTACTTGGTACGCTGTTTGCTATTTGACCAACAACTCATTTTTTCACATTGATTCTATACTGTACATTTTCTTCAAAAAAATGTTGGCTTTCTGCTGATCTGTTTACATTATATTTATTCATCTATTCAATACTTGTTTTTTACAAGCAACCCAGATTTTAAAATTATTGCCAGGTTAATCCTTTGAATGTTACTAATTAAGTGAGCAAATTATGAATTGTACCTATACATTTTCATCTGCATAAACATTCTCAACTTTAGGTTCTGGAAAGTTGCACAAAAGAAAATGGGTGAGATTTTACTTTGCTATGATAACAGTGAAGCTGAGTGTGTTTCGTGCATTATTCTTTTGTGGCACTCTAAATATGGTAATGTGGACTGTTAAGGAGAATTGCAGCCGTGGACCCAAGCAATTTTGTATATTCTTGTAGGACTACTCCTGGCATAATTACTAAATTCTTCAAAATACACCATTACTTGGGAACTAAAAGCTGATATATTATATTAGCATGCAATCTTTTTTGCTGTCCCATACTCTGATTATGTACGGTAGCTTACACATTGTTACATACTTTTTTTTGTGAACATTGTTACATACTTTATTTCACTACGTGTCAACAGGAGACCTACATTTTCAATTTATTTTGTCTTTGTTAATGGAGAAGCCATTTTAGCCATGAAGTTCACTATTCGTGTGGGAAATTGTAGGAGATATACATTATCTATTAAACTATGCCGCTATTCTAGTTTTCTTTTAATCATGATGTCCAATATGTTTACTAGGCTCACAGCTTTTTACTTTTGAGTCCTATTGCATCTCGTTTAAGGTAAAATGCCAAGGCACCTAACAATGCACGTGCTGTGATCTGCATGCATGTTCTTCCACATATATTAAAGCCTTCTCCAGTTTAGATGACTAACTCCTGAGAGGTGTTTGGTTTCGCATCCAATCAATTAACTTATTTGGGTCACTTCAATAGACACATCTTTATTCTAGTAGCTTATGTTTTCAGGTAGAGGATATAATTGAAGCGATAGAAGATGCCGGATTTGAAGCAGAAATTATCCCTGAATCTGCTGTCTCCAAAATGCTTAACCTTCTCCGCTCTAGCTTGTTCCTTAGCGTAAGTTTTTCTCTTACCTCTTTATTTTTCCCCCCTCGCATCATGAAGTTTAGGACAACAGAATAGGCAGAATGCATGTTTAATGATGATACCCTTGCTAATGTTATCACTAGGGAAGAGCTGATAGCATGTATCTGCAGCAGGCAGCATAATATTAGACCCTAATTATTTTTTATTAATTTTTTTAATCATGACCAAATGGCCCCTCCTGTGACATCCAACTCGATGGGTCCTATCTGTCCATTGGCATTTTAAATAATATGTTACTTCTTTTTGCTTGCATGTGAGGCCCAGCAAGACAAGATGCCTTAGGAAATAAAATGCTACTCTAATTCAGTGTTTGGGAATGTAGTAAAGGAGGATATTCACATCTCAAGTGGCATTCATATTGAATTTGACAATTAAGGACTAATGGGCAAAAAGGAGATAAAATGCAGGGTCTAAAAGGAATATGTATTAGGTGTTAGAGGCACAAGCGTCAGGGTTAGATTTTTCACTAGTTATTTTAAAAAGTTATTGTCACCTAATATTTTTAAGTTGTGGTTTGATGCTGCTTGCCCTCTGAGGCCCTGACTCTTGTCTAATTATTTTGTTGCACCAGATTCCTGTTTTTTTATTCGTATGGTTTGCCCCAGTATACCTTTCCTTAGTACACTACTAAGCATGCACTGTGGACCATTTCTCATGGGGGATTTGCTGAAGTGGATATTGGTAAGCATTGTACAGTTTGTTGTCGGGAAACGGTTCTATGTGGCGGCTTATAGGGCCGTGAGGCATGGCTCTACAAACATGGATGTGCTAGTGGTTCTGTTAAGGGTAAACTGGGTCTCATGTTCATGCGATCTTTTTCTACAAAATAATGAACTATCATCATATGCTTTTAGTACTCCATGGTGCTGTAGTCTGTGCTCCTTGATGAATCCTTCAGCCACAGACAAATAACTATTTGTTGAATTTTCAACAAACTGGATTTGTCTGGGCTCTAATCTATGCACACTTGAACTTCCTTTTACATCTGTAATCGTATTACTGAAGCATTCAGTTGATACTTGTGAAACTAACTCTGATATTTTTATTTTTGCATCTTCCAGGTTTGCAGGACCCAAATTCTGTTTTTCAAGTGTCTCTTGTGCCTGCTCCAAAACTGCCTGTAGGTATTTCCCTTGGGCTTCAATTCGTAGTTGTAGATGCCTTTGCACCTGTTTCCAGTTTAAATTTCAGATCAGAATCACTGCAACACAGCTCCATTTTATAGACACTATAAGGGGACTTTGTTGGACCATTAAAAACATTGAAACTAATTTGATATTGTAGATGTTGATGCATTTTTCTATAAATTTGGACAAAGTTAGAGAAGTTTGACTTAGGACAAAGCTAAAAAGAACTATAATTTGGAACGGAGGGACCATATAATGGCTGCAGCAGTTACAAATATCATTTTAACAGGCGGATTTCTGATTCTAAAGTACCTGGAGATGGCTTTTCAAACTGAAGATTGCTATTATCTTCTATTTTCTGCTCATTTCTTGGCTGCTAATATCTTCATTTGTTTGCTTGAACCTTGAGTGTACTTGACTGTTTCAGTTCAAGTAGTTCACTAGTACATGGGACCCCTTTTAACATATGTTCAGTTTGATTTTAATGTTTGTTACCCTTGCCTCTGTAGGAAACATGCTAACCTTTATGGTTGGTTCAAAGCAAGCATTTGAAGTATCCCTAGCAGATGTTGCACAAACCCAGATGCAAGGAAAAACAGATGTTCTCTTAGAGCTTCATGTTGATGATACTACTGGAGTCAATGAGGTTTGTAGTGGACAGTAGTTGTAGTGGATCCACTCATATTTTCTGCATTGCCAATGAGGTGCTAGTCGATCTCATTTGGATACATGTACCTGATACTGTAGACTTATCATTGATGAATCATTGATTCATGTTTGTAATGGCTGACCATATATGTATGTCTTAGTGACTGTTTGGACTTGGTCATGAATGAATCTATTTGTATGAGAAACGTGGACAATGATGTTACTTTGTATTAATTTGCAACCAAATGACCTTTTATTTTTTTAAATGCATTTAAACAATCTCATCAAACCATCAGTCGCTGAAAATATTTGTAACCTCAAATTGTCTGTCGCTATAGAGTACTGGGAGGCAATCTATCGCTAAAGAGTAGCAACAGACTGTCTGACGCTAAAAAAATTCAGGGCAACAGACTATCTGACGCTAAAAGTACCGTTTGACGCTAAAGATGTTTAGCGACAGGACTTACAGCATCTGCAGAAGTTTGTCGCTATAACTTTTTAGCGTCAGATTGTCTGTCACTGTAGCCGCTTTTAGCGTCAGACCATCCATCGCTAAACTTGGTGTTATGGTGTAGTGCAAGAACAAAGGTGTGTAAGCCACTCAGCAGCTCGGCTGCAATACCGTATCGGGTTCTCGAATGATCAAAAGTGCTTTTTCTTGTAGCGTGTAGGTGATATTTATACTAGGAACAAATCTCTTAGATAGCTATAAACTAAAGTCTCTATGTTTGAAGGTGGAAGGCCAACTGTTGAAGCATTCCTGAAGTGGTCTTCAATCCCTACGGGACTCTTGCCCTTCTATACAGTCTTCACGAAAATGACCATTACTCCTTGCTCGTAAGTCCAAATGACGTGCCATTGGATGCATTGGAAACTAGACTTGATGAGGTTTCCAAACATGTATACTATGACCCACGTCTCTATTGGAAGACGTGGGTGCCTACACGCTAGCCCAAATAAATTATCTCGTAAAAACAGGATCACTTTCATGTAGATGATCATAGATTATACCTCCTCAACATGCTACGCAGCGGAAGACTTGACAGAACACACGTAGTCGATATAGTCGACGTCGAGGAAGTAGTCCTACCATACGGCGTAGTGTGCTGCTGCCTCCTCCTCAGTGACCAGCCCCTGCTCTCCTCTCTCCTATCTCGCTGCGCCGCGTGCGCTGCTTGGGGCTTGGCCCTCTAATGCTACGCGTGAAAGCTCTAGAGTGGTTTTGGTGAATTGATGAAACCCTAAGTGCTAACCTAGTTTATCAAGTGATCATGAGATAAGTAGCACATTCCAAGTGGTAAAGCAAATGACGATCATGACATGATGATGGTGTTGCCATGGTGATGATCAAGTGCTTGGACTTGAAAAGAAGAAAGAGAAAAACAAAAGGCTCAAGGAAAAGGTATAAATGGTAGGAGCTATTTTGTTTTGGTTATTGAGACACTTAGTGAGTGTGATCACATTTAGGATCAATAGCCATACTATTAAGAGGGGTGAAACTCGTATCGAAATGCGGTTATCAAAGTGCCACTAGATGCTCTAACTCATTGCATATGCATTTAGGATCTAGTGGAGTGCTAACACGCTTGAAAATGTTTGTGAAAATATGCTAACACATGTGCACAAGGTGATACACTTGGTGGTTGGCACATTTGAGCAAGGGTTAGAATCTTCACTGGCGAAGTGTCCGCCCGTAGATTGCGGACAGTCCGACGGTGCCACCGACGCTCTATATAGAAAAGACGGAGGTCACTAGAAGTGACCGGACGCCGGTCTCGGAGGGACCGGCGTGTCTGGTCAGTGGTAGCATTGAGCGTGCGGTTTCGGTCACATGACCGGATGCTGGCGCAAGAAATGACTAGACGCTCAGGGCCTGAGTCCGGTCAGTATGACGTATGATGACATATGCAGCACATAAGGGGAGACGTTGAGTGACCGGACGATGGGTGAGTCCGGTCGGGCATGACCAGAGGCGTCCGGTCGTGATTTCTCGCTTCTGGATGCTTACTAGAAACGACCGGACGCTGAGGTCCAGCGTCCGATCACTTTGAGCAGCATGTCCGGTCACAACTTAAATGTACTAATGACCGTTGAGATTGGGTGATCAGCGTTTGAAGCAGGGGACATGTGGCACACATCACGTGACTGGACGCTGGGGTCCAGCGTCCGGTCGATCTGACTGGCACGTCCGGTCGCCCCATGTTTTGTGCAGTGAGGAGCCCAATGGCTCTATTCGTGGAGGCTCTCTATTTAAGCTCTATGGCCTGCTCAAGCTCACTCTCTTAGCCATTTGCAATGACATAGCAACCTTGTGAGCTTAGCCAAAGCACTCCCACTCATCTCCATCATATATTCAACATCTTTGTGAGATCAGGAGAGAATCCAAGCGCAATGCTTGAGTGTTTGCATCTAGAGGTACTTGGTGTTCGTGTTTCACTATGGGATTCGCTTGTTACTCTTGGTGGTTGCCACCACCTAGATGGCTTGGAGCAGCGAGTATCGTTGAGCAGAGGTTGGTGATTGTCTCCGACTCCGATCGTGGTGATTGTGAGGGGTTCTTGACCTTTCCCCGGCGGAGAGCCAAAAGGTACTCTAGTGAATTGCTCATGGCTTGTGTGATCCTCATCTTGTGTTGGTTGTGTGGCACCATATTGAGGGTTTAGCGTGTGATGCCAATTAGCGCGTGAACCTCCAAGTGAGTGTATCACCACAACGAGGACTAGCTTGACGGCAAGCAAGTGAACCTTGGTAAAAAATCATTGTGTCATCATTTGATTCCAAGGTGATTGGTCTTCTTTGGTATTCATTCTTGTGATTGATTGGCTCATTCCTCGATATGGCGGTATAACCATCTTGCTCACTCTCTCTACATTACCGCAAACTAGTTGTCAAGCTCTTTAGTGTAGCTAGTTGTGAGATCTTGTTAGTTTGGTTAGTGTGGCTCTTTAGTTAGCCTTTGAGAGCACACTAACTTAGTGTAGTGACATATTTATTGTGTGGATAGAAACTACATAAACTAGAATTGTGGTAGGTGGCTTGCATTTTTAGTAGGCTAGCGTAACACTCGTTTCACCTCATAATTATCTAACCGGTTTGTTAAGTGTTGTTGTAGAAATTTTTAATAGCCTATTCACCCCCCGTCTAGCCATTAGGACCTTTCAAGTGGTATCAGAGCCGAGGTCACCGTGATTTGAGGCTTAACAACCTTCGGTGTAAAAATGCCTCAAATCAACAACACCAAGAAGCCACCCCAATTTGAGGGCTCAAATTATCTCTATTGGAAAGTTAAGATGACAACTTATATCAAGTCAATCAATAGGAAGGTTTGGAAGGTGGTAGAGACAAAGATTGAGATTGAAGATGAAGAGGCTCCCACCGTTGCTGAAGAAATGCTACTCCAAAATAATGAGATTGCTCTTAGTGCCATCCATGATGTTTTGGATGAGAGAACTTTTGAGAAAATCAAGAACATTGAGAGAGCTCATAAGGCATGGAAGAAATTGGAGGAATCATTTGAGGGCACTCAAGTCATGAAGGGTGCAAAGGCATACATTCTCAAAGAGAAGTTTACAAGCTTCAGGATGAAGGAGGATGAGAGTGTGCCAGAGATGTTCCATAGGCTTCAAGTGCTTGTCAATGACCTCAAAGCACTTGGAGAAGAGGTGAAGGACAAGGACTTCTCCCACAAGTTCTTGAGATGTTTGCCTTCAAGATTTGGTACATTTGGTCACTATTCTAGTGAGGAGTGGTTTGGACACCATGACACCAAACCAAGTGTTGGGAGATATAATTACCGATGATACATATAGAGATGATGATGAGAAGGAAGAAAAAAAGGAGAAGAAAGATGAGAAAAAGGATGAGAAGAAGAAGAGCGTGGCATTCAAGGCCATAGCATCCAAGGGCAAGGCAAAGCAAGATACATCAAGTGAAGATGATGGCCTAAGGGATGATGATGATGATGAGAAGATGGCTCTCTTTGTCAAGAGATTGGGCAAGTTCATGATGAAGAAAGGCTACTGTGCTAGGAGAAAGAAATCTTCATCCAAGAATAAAGAAGAGTCAAGAAGGTGCTTCAATTGTGGAAGCAAAGATCATCTAGCTGCTCAATGTCCATACAATAGTGACAAAGATGATGACAAGAAGAACAAGAAGAAGGACAAGAAGGAAAAGAAAGAGAAGAAGGACAAGATGACCTTCAAGAAGAAGGGTGGTTCATATGTAGTCACTTGGGATAGTGATGCTTCCTCAAGTGATGATGATGATAGTGATGATGACAAGACCACCAAGAAGAAGGCACTTGCAAGCATTGCTATCAATGAGAAGCCTTCTCTTTTCGACACTCCATCATGCTTCATGGCTAAGGCCACTAAGGTACAAATTTGTGATGATGGAAGTGATGAGGAACATGATAATGAAAATTAAAATGAAAGTGATAGTGATGATGATGAACCAACTAAGGATGAACTACTTGACATGCTAGATGATGCTAAAGAACACTTTGACATTAAGAGAAGGGAATGCAAAAGCTTGCGTAAGGAACTAAAAGCCCTTAAGCAAGCCTTTGATGAGCTCAATGCATCTCATGAGAGGCTAGAGGAAGCCCATGAGAAGCTTGGCAAGGCTCACAAAAAGCTTGAAAAGGCTCATTCCTCTTTGCTTGATAAGCAAAATAAAAAGAAGCATGTTGAGACTTGCAATGTAGGCTTAACTTGTGATATAATTGATGAATCATTATCTATGCCTATCATTGTTGCTCCCGCTAACCCTTCTTGTAGTACTTCTACTTCCACCTCATCTAGTAGTGATGGTCTCACTTGTGATGCCTCACTAATGGTTGAGAATGAGAACCTCAAGAAGGAGGTCAACAAGCTCACTCACACCTTGGCTAAGGCCTATGGTGGTGAGGACCGCTTGCTTATGTGCTTAGGTAGCTAAAGAGCTTCTCTCTACAAAGAGGGATTGGGCTATACCCCCAAGAAAGGCAAGGTGGCTTTTGCTCCTCATAAGACTAGTTTTATGAAGAACAATGGTCGGTTTTGCACTAGTTGCAAGCAAGTTGGTCATAAAGAGCATGAGTGCAAGAACAAGAGCAAAAATGCTAATGTATCCTCTATTAAGCTTGATTCTTTCTATATGCTTACCAAGGGTGCAAATGGTGTAAAGGCTAAGTTCATTGGTAAACCATGGATGAGCTCAAAGAAGAAAGCCATTTGGGTGTCAAAGAGCTTGGTCACTAACCTTCAAGGACCCAAGCAAGTTTGGATACCTAAAAAGAATTGATCTTCTTTTATAAGTCAATTACAAAGTCAGAGGAAGGCATTGGGTTCTTGATAGTGGGTGCACTCAACACATGACCGGTGATGTAAGAATGTTCAACTCAATCAATACCAATGGCAATGATGGTTATGATAGTATCACATTTGGTGACAATAGCAAAGGCAAGGTCAAAGGGCTTGGTAAGATTGCAATATCCAATGACATGAGCATATCCAATGTGTTGCTAGTAGAGAGGTTGAACTTCAATTTGCTATCTGTGGCTCAATTGTGTGATCTTGGATTTAAATGCATATTTGGGGTAGATGATGTAAAGATCATAAGTGTAGATTGCTCTAATTTGATTTTCAAAGGCTTTAGATATGAGAATCTATACTTGGTTGATTTCAATGCTAGTGAAGCTAAATTATCTACATGTTTGTTCACTAAGTCTAGCATGGGTTGGTTATGGCATAGAAGGCTTGGTCATGTTGGAATGAAACAATTGAATAGATTGGTTAAGCATGACTTGGTTAGAGGCTTGAAAGATGTTGTGTTTGAGAAAGATAAGCTTTGTAGCTCTTGTCAAGCCGGCAAACAAGTTGGAGACACCCATCCTAAGAAAAGCATGATGAGCACTAGTAAAGCATTTGAGTTATTGCACATGGATTTATTTGGGCCAACTCAATACACTAGCATTGGCGGTAACAAATATGGCTTTGTGATAGTGGATGATTATACTTGATACACATGGGTATTCTTTCTAGTGGACAAAAGTGATGTGTTTGCAACATTCAAATCATTTGTCAAGGGCATTCACAATGAGTTTGAAACAACCATCAAGAGAGTTAGAAGTGACAATGGTAGTGAGTTCAAGAACACTAGAATTGATGAGTTGTGTGATGAATTTGGAATTAGACATCAATTATTGGCCAAGTACACTCCACAATCAAATGGCCTTGTTGAGAGGAAGAATAGAACACTCATTGATATGGCAAGGCCTATGCTTAGTGAGTACAATTTGAGTCAATCTTTTTAGGCCGAAGCTATCAACACGGCTTGCTATTGTAGCAACCGTCTCTATTGTCACCCATTGAAAGAGACGACACCATATGAGCTCTTGAATGGTAGGAAGCCCAACATTGCATATTTTTAGGTCTTTGGTTGCAAATGCTATATTTTGAAGAAAGGCACTAGATTGGGTAAGTTTGACAAGAAATGTGATGAAGGATTCCTACTTGGCTACTCCACTACAAGCAAAGCATATAGAGTTTAGAATTTGGATAGTGGTACTCTTGAGGAAGTTCATGATGTTGAATTTGATGAAACCAAGGGTTCACAAGAAGAGAATGAGAATTTGGAAGATGTTAGAGGCATTCAACTTTCAAATGCCATGAAGAACATGGATGTTGGTGAATTGAGGCCTAGGCAAGTGAATGATGATGAAGATGATCAAGTGCAAGTGCTCTCTAACTCAAATGTGCAAGATGATACAAATCAAGCTAGTACAAGTGGCTTTCATGATAATGAACAAGATCAAGTGGCTAGTACATCATCTCAACCCAATGATCAAGCAAGTGCAAGCAATCAAGTTCCAATACTCCAACCAACCAATATTGCAAGGGATCATCCATTGGATACTATAATTGGAGATATTTCTAGAGGTGTACAAACAAAATCAAGATTAGCTTCATTTTGTGAGCATTTCTCATTTGTGTCATCCATTGAACCAAAGAAGATAGATGAAGCATTGAAGGATGTTGATTGGGTGAATGCTATGCACGAAGAATTGAATAACTTCACAAGAAATCAAGTATGAGAATTAGTAGAGAGACCAAAGGGACACAATGTGATAGGAACCAAATGGGTCTTTAGAAACAAGCAAGATCAAGATGGGATAGTGGTAAGGAACAAAGCAAGATTGGTAGCACAAGGCTATACACAAGTTGAAGGTCTTGACTTTAGACAAACATATGTCCCGGTTGCTAGATTGGAAGCAATTAGAATCTTACTAGCCCATGCTTGTGCCCACAACATCAAACTCTATCAAATGGATGTTAAGAGTGCATTTCTCAACGGTTACATAAATGAAGAAGTATATGTTGAGCAACCTCTCGGTTTTGAAGATAGTGAGAAGCCTGGCCATGTGTACAAGTTGAAGAAGGCATTGTATGGCTTGAAGCAAGCACCTAGAGCATGGTATGAGAGATTGAGGGATTTTCTACTCTCTAAAGGGTTCATGATGGGCAAGGTTGACACCACTCTTTTCATCAAGAAGATTGGCAAAGACTTGTTTGTGTTGCAAATCTATGTAGATGACATCATATTTGGATCAACCAATCAAGACTTTTGTGAAGAATTTGGAAAAATGATGGCTAATGAGTTTGAGATGTCCATGATTGGAGAGTTAAGTTACTTCCTTGGTCTTCAAATCAAGCAATTAAAGAATGGTACATTTGTGAGTCAAGGCAAGTATATCAAGGACATGATCAAGAAGTTTGGCATGAGTGATAGCAAAGCTATTAGCACACCAATGGGAACAAATGGCAACTTGGATAGTGATGCAAGTGGAAATATGGTGGATCAAAAATTGTATCGGTCTATGATTGGAAGCCTACTCTATGTGACCGCATCAAGGCCGGATGTTATGTTTAGTGTATGCATGTGTGCAAGATTTGAAGCCTCACCAAGAGAAAGTCATTTGAAGGCTACAAAGAGAATATTGAGGTACTTGAAGCATACACCAAATGTGGGTTTGTGGTATCCCAAAGGAGCAAAGTTTGAGCGAGTTGGTTACTCCGACTTAGATTATGTGGGATGCAAGGTTGAAAGAAAGAGCACCTCAGGCACATTTCAATTGTTGGGAAGATCACTTGTTTCATGGTCATCAAAGAAGCAAAATAGTGTTGCATTATCAATTGCCAAAGCCGAATACATATCCCCCAGTAGTTGTTGTGCACAAATACTTTGGATGAAGGCCACTTTGAGTGATTTTGGAATCAAGTTCAAGAAAGTGCCATTGCTATGTGACAATGAGAGTGCAATGAAGTTGACCAATAATCCGGTTCAACATGCAAGAACAAAGCACATTGATGTCCGCCACCATTTCATAAGAGATCACGAACAAAAAGGGGACATTTGCATTGAGTGTGTAGGCACCGAAGATCAACTTGCCGATATATTCACCAATCCGTTGGATGAGAAAAGGTTTTGCAAGCTAAGGAATGAGGTGAACATATTGTATTCTTCAATTATGTGTTAATGCACCCCCACTCATATGACATGCCTATCCTTCGAGCAATCCAAGGTAAAAGTTGATTGGCATGGCATACATCCTTGCTAAGGACATGTTTAGTGCATCTAGACATTCTCACATTTAATAGGCTCATTCATGAAAATCAAATGAATTTGATGATTGTATGGTACCACTATTGCTTCTATGCTTATTTTGATCTAGTGGTAGCATATGACATGTTTGTGGGCTTGTAAATCTAGTGTTTGATCTAGAAAATGAGCTCTAAATGTTTAACTCAACATGGTACAAGATAACCCTTATTTGGAGGTATGAAGAAGCTTGTCTATGGATCAAACTGAGTTAAATATCTTTGGCAAGTATCCTAGATTGAACCAAATTTGGAAAAATGATCCTCACCCCTTTGATTGACATTGATAATCTCAACCTATCTACATTTTGAACCTTTGTGGTCATTGATGACAAAGGGGGAGAAAAACAAAGATATTAGTATATGGGGAGAAAAACAAAGACATTAGTGTACTAAGATAATGAAAAGACAACAAAGGGGGAAACTTGACATAGGGGGAGAGATATGACAAAGGAAAGGGATCAATTAAAATTTTGAGCACACAAGTAGGGGGAGCAAGCTCATGAACTTGTATGGTGCATTTGAATGTGCATTTCATATGTTTGCTTGCATGGCACAAGTTTTAAATTTCGATATCCATGCTTGTGTGGTGTATGCTAGTTGTAGGTTTGAATGATAAAATGAAAAACTAGCATGCATAGGTTATCTAGTGATTTCATTTACAAGTGGTATCAAGCTAACCATTGTGCTAAGGATGGTATATTGGTGCACTCCGATTGGTATCATGCTTCAAAGGTCCATGTTTTATACCTTAGCATCATTTGGTAGACATTGCCTCCTATATTTCCTATCTAAGCATATGTGCAAGCTACAATCCAAACTCTTAGCACATATGTAGGGGGAGCAATTGCTACCATTTGGAGTTCATGAAACTTGTCCATATTCTTTTACACATGGTAATTATGCTTGGACAAGCAACATGGATTCAATTGAATTTCAATTCATATCTTTGTGTAAGGGTTGTCATCAATTACCAAAAAGGAGGAGATTGAAAGCTCTAGTTTGATTTTGGTGAATTAATGAAACCCTAAGTGCTAACCTAGTTTATCAAGTGATCATGAGATAGGTAGCACATTCCAAGTGGTAAAGCAAATGAAGATCATGACATGATGATGGTGTTGCCATGGTGATGATCAAGTGCTTGGACTTGAAAAGAAGAAAGAGAAAAACAAAAGGCTCAAGGCAAAGGTATAAATGGTAGGAGCCATTTTGTTTTGGTGATCGAGACACTTACTGAGTGTGATCACATTTAGGATCGATAGCTGTACTATTAAGAGGGGTGAAACTCGTATCGAAATGCGATTATCAAAGTGCCACTAGATGCTCTAACTCATTGCATATGCATTTAGGATCTAGTGGAGTGCGAACACCCTTGAAAATGTTTATGAAAATATGCTAACACATGTGCACAAGGTGATACACTTGGTGGTTGGCACATTTGAGCAAGGGTTAGAAACTTCACCGGCGGAGTGTCCACCCGTAGAGTGCGAACAGTCCGATGGTGCCACCGGTGCTCTATACAGAAAAGACGGAGGTCACTGTAAGTGACCAGACACTGGTCTTAGAGGGACCGGCGTGCCCGGTTAGTGGCAGCAGTGAGCGCATGGTTTCGGTCACATGACCGGACGCTAGCGCAAGAAATGACCAGATGCTAAAGGCCTGAGTCCGATCAGTATGACGTATGATGACATATGCAGTGCACAGGGGAGACGGTGAGTGATCGGACGCTGGGTGAGTCCAGTTAGGAATGACCGGACATGTCCGGTCGTGATTTCTCGCTTCTGAATGCTTACTGGAAACGATCGGATGCTGAGGTCCAGCGTCCGGTCACTATGAGTAGCGCGTCCGGTCACAACTTAAATTTATTGATGACCATTGAGATTGGGTGATCAGCGTTTGAAGCAGGGGACACGTGGCACACATTGCGTGACCAGACGCTGGGGTCCAGCATCCGGTCGATCTGACCGGCGTGTCCGGTTACCCCGTGTTCAGTGCAGTGAGGAGCCCAACGGCTCTATTTGTGGGGGCTCTCTATTTAATCCCCATGGCTGGCTCAAGCTCACTCTCTTGGCCATTTGCAATGACATAGCAACCTTGTGAGCTTTGCCAAAGCCCTCCCACTCATCTCCGTCATAGATTCAACATCTTTGTGAGATTGGGAGAGAATCCAAGTGCACTGCTTGAGTGTTTGTATCTAGAGGCACTTGGTGTTCGTGTTTCACTGTGGGATTCACTTGTTACTCTTGGTGGTTGCCGCCACCTAGACGGCTTGGAGCAGCAAGTATCGTTGAGCGGAGGTTGGTGATTGTCTCCGGCTCCGACCGTGGTGATTGTGAGGGGTTCTTGACCTTTCCCCGGCAGAGAGCCAAAAGGTACTCTAGTGAATTGCTCGTGGCTTGTGTGATCCTCATCTTGTGTTGGTTGTGTGGCACCCTATTGATGGTTTAGCGTGTGATGCCAATTAGCGCGTGAACCTCCAAGTGAGTGTATCACCACAACGAGGACTAGCTTGATGGCAAGCAAGTGAACCTCGGTAAAAAATCATTGTGTCATCATTTGATTCCGAGGTGATTGGTCTTCATTGGTATTCATTCTTGTGATTGATTGGCTCATTCCTCGACACGGCGGTATAACCGTCTTGCTCACTCTCTCTACATTACCGCAAACTAGTTGTCAAGCTCTTTAGTGTAGCTAGTTGTGAGAGCTTGTTAGTTTGGTTAGTGTGTCTCTTTAGTTAGCCTTTGAGAGCACACTAACTTAGTGTAGTGACATAGTTATTGTGTGGATAGAAACTGCATAAACTAGAATTGTGGTAGGTGGCTTGCATTTTTAGTAGGTTAGCGTAACACTCGCTTCGCCTCATAATTGTCTAACCGGTTTGTTAAGTGTTGTTGTAGAAATTTTTAATAGGCTATTCACCCCCCTCTAGCCATTAGGACCTTTTAGTGCATGGCCTCTTCCTCTCCGTCGGTGGCAGCAGCTCATCTCCCCTCCCGATCCACATCTCCCCGGTGACGTCGTGGCCACCGAGCGCCGCTTCGCAACCCACCTCTAGCGAGGCCACGCTGACGCTGCTGCCTCCAAGGGGTGAAGTGTTGGCTTCTAGTAGCTGTCTCGGACCTATTTTTGTGTGTCAATTCAAGTCAAAGTCGTTTCGCCGCCCTGCGTTTGATCTGATCAGATTAATCCCATGTGTACCATAGATCTGCCCAATTTTTTTTCGCCACTTGACTAAGGTCTTGTTTAAATCTAGTGTATAAAGTTTTAGGGTGTCACATCGGGTGTCATATGGGGTGTCGCATGTGGTGTTCGGATACTAATAAAAAAACAAATTACAGAATCCGTCAGTCCGCGAGACGAATTTATTAAGCCTAATTAATCCGCCGTTAGCACATGTGTTACTATAGCACCACATTGTCAAATCATGGACTAATTAGGCTTAAAAGATTCATCTCGCAAATTAGTCGCAAACTGTGCAATTAATTATTTTTTAGTCTATATTTAATACTCTATACATATATCCAAACATTTGATGAGATATGTAGTAAACTTTAGGGGAGGAACTAAACAAGACCTAAGCCGCTCAGCGCTACCATAGATCTGCGTCGTCATTGATGGCTCGCATCATTTGTGTACCATTGTAATCCTAGGATGGCGTCGCTGTCTTCCATAATAGGGCCGCCGCCGCCACAGCCAAAAAGTTTTGGCTCTGTCTCGGACAATGGTAGGATTCTGGATTAAAATTATATAGTAGCCATCATTAGAAGAGTATATAGGGAATGTTGTAGTTGGATAAAACACAGGATCTCCTTGAGTCTAGTGGTAGTGTTGTCATTTAAGATACTATAGGTTCAAGATTCAAATCTATTACCAATACAATTTTTATGTTTTTCATAATATTATTTATGTTTGTTCTATATAATAAATACTAGAATGTTAAGAAAAATATTTTAAAATTATGTAAAATAAATTTTGTGGCAATATAAGTCATAAGTATAAATTTTTAGCTTCGGCTCGTATTTGCTTAGCAACAATAAAAATATTTCATCAACTCTTGACATTAATATCTCTTGGTGTGTTGTGGCTATATTGATTGCTCGTTACTCCCCCCGTTCCAAATTATAAGGTGTTTTGGCTTTTCTAGATGCATTTCTTTTACTATGTATCTAGACATAGTAAGTGCATAGCAAAAGCAAAGTATCTAAAAGAGCCAAAATGTCTTATAATTTGGAACGAAGGGAGCAGTAACTATAAATTTGTAGAAAAAATGTGTACGAGAGAGGGCTTAGATATGTAACAAATGTTTAGTATTTTTTATGATCTCTCTACATACTATTGATGGATGCTGAAGGCACATCTAATTTTGTTTCACTTTGAGATGTTTACAATATAGTATCAAGAAGCATGTTTACGTGTTTATATATGATTGTTGATACGATTTTCAACGTGTATAAACTATATTGATGGTTTAAAGCGTGTCTAACTTCGTGTTATTTTGAGATGACTTTAGTATTGTATCAAAAAACATCTTTAAGTAGCTGTGGAGCGTTCTTTGATACGCTTTGTAACGTGTCTAGAAGCTATTGACGTTTAAAAGCATGTCTAGCACCGTGTCACTTTGAGACGATTACAATATTATCATAAAAAGTGTCTTTACATGCCTTTTAACCCTAAAAGCGTGTCTAAAATTGTGTTATGTTGAGATGTTCATAAAATTGTGTCAAAAACATCTTTACATGACTATGTAGAGACGCTTTTAGTATGCGTTACTATAAAAGTGTGCCTACATGGGGTATTTCTAGTAGTGCATCTCTCGGACTCCAGTCCCATTACCTTCTCCGTGTAAGTGTTAGGCTCTTCATTGTCCAACAACAAGATCTCACGCTGCCCCGTAGTTAGTAACATGTACTTTTCAGGTGCGCAACATGCCCATATTGATTTTCATGGTTGGGGTTCATCATGTTGGTCAGCGACCATCGCCGGCTCATCATGCTGCACCTCCTCATCAATGGGAACTGGAACATTTTCTTGTGTTTCTCGAACCTCTTTGAGTCGCACTTTGCTCCCACTAACTTCTTTTGAGAGAAACTCTTTCTCAAGAAAGACCGCATTACGAGCAACAAACACTTTGTTCTCTTGACGGTTGTAGAAATAATATCCTTTGGTTTCCCTAGGAAATCCCACAAAGATACACTTATCAGATCTGGGCTCGAGCTTTGTTGGCATCAATCGCTTAACATAAGCATCACAGTCCCAAACCTTCAAGAGTGACAAACTAGGACGTTTCCTGGTCCATATATTTGATATAGTGTCTTATCCGCAGATTTAGATGGTACACAGTTTAGTGTAAACACAGCTGTCTCTAGCGCATACCCCCAAAAGTACAATGGAAGATCAGTTTGACTCATCATTGACCTCACCATGTCCAACAAGGTTTGGTTTCTCTGCTCAAACACACCATTCCATTGTGGCGTTCTAGGCGGAGTTAGTTGCAGAACAATTCCCATAATTCTTTAATTGATCACTAAACTCATGGCTCAAATATTCCCCACCACGATTCGATCGTAGGAATTTAATTATCTTGCCAGTATGATTCTGCACTTCATTTTGGAACTCTTTGAACTTTTCAAAGAATTCTGCCTTGTTCCTCATCAAATAGATGTAGCTGTATCTACTCAAGTCATCGGTAAAGGTTATAAAGTACTGAAAGCCACCTCTCGCTGTTGAGTTCATTGGGCCACATACATCTGTTTGTACTAGGCCTAACAACTCGCTTGCTCTCTCACTTTGTCCAACAAAGGGAGCTTTAGTCATTTTTCCAATTAGTCATGACTCACATGTCCCAACTGATTCATAATCAAAAGAATCGAGAAGACCATCCTTATGGAGCCTCTCTATGCGTTTCTTGCCTATATGGCCTAAGCAATAATAACACAAGTAAGAAGGATTATAATCATGTTTGCGAACTCTCTTAGCATTAACATTATTGATTTCATGTTCCTCAAGATTAAGAACATAAGGCCCGTTCACAATGGGACATCTCCCATAGTACATGCCATTCATAAAAATAGAACAACACTTGTTCTTTATTACAAATTCAAAACTATCATCCTCTAAACATGAGGCGGAAATAATGTTCCTATTCAATGTAGGAACAAAATAACAATTATTAAGTTCTAGCACTAACCAGAAGGTAGCGACAACAAATAAGTGCCGATGGCCAACGCAACAACCTTTGCTCCATTCCCTACATGCAAATCCATGCCATCTCTTGCATAGTGCCTAATTATTTTTAGTCCCTGCAATGATTTGCAAGTGTGAATCATTGGTCATGCCTCCATTCTTTTTCTTCTCTTCCATGTACTTCTTGCAATTCCTCAACCAATGTCCTTTCACACCGCAGTGGAAAAAACATCATCAGAGGGGGCCTAGCCTTTTTCTTCTTTTCTTTTGCCTTAGTTGCCTGCCCAGAAGTCTCACTTTTGGTAGGTTTCTTAGCCTTGGCTGGACGCTTTCGCTTCTTACTCTTCTAGACTATCATCACATGACCAGGAGCCTTCCTAAGGCTCACCTCTGCCATCTTCAGCATCCCATGCAACTCGGTCGTGTCTTCTTCAAGCCATTCATGTGGTAGTTCATAATAAATGGCTCAAAGCTAGCTGGAAGAGTGTTGGTATTTATTAACTTGTCACTTATTTAAGTAGCCACCTAATGTTGATGACATTTCTTAACATCACTTTTGCCAAGTTGTCATCCCTAGCGATGATGCTAGAAATGCTTGTTAGTACTGCCTAGCATCACTACTAGAATGATACAAGAAGTACTTCTAATATTTATGTTACTAGAAAGAATGTAAATATGAATATGAAGGGATCTACAAGCGCACAGATAATGTACCATTGTAGCATTTTATCCAGGAGTATTCCAGGTACCATGATTTATATTTTTACCACAGGGAAGGACGGGCAGTTGGAATATATTGATAACTTATACGTATGATGGAGAAGTGAACCATAACCAAACTTCTACTTATAACAGGGGTAAGTCAAGAGATAAATGTGATAAGTAATGATAAATGATAAATAATCACTCAGAGAACTCCTTTCTATGGCATTAGCATGTCTAGATAGATAATATTAGAGGAATAATTCCTAAGTCATTCTTAATTACAAGTCAAAGCATATGTTGATTAGTGCAATTACACTTAGTAGTCATGGCTAAGATCAACTTCATATCTACACATAAGGGATATTACTAATGAAGATTAAGAACAGAGCTTGTCTTCCTTCGTAACTAAATCCTTCTTGTCCTATATTCGGGGAGTGGACTACAAAGGACTCAACAGGAGTGTCACATCTGTGATCTACCATATGGCCCAGAATATAGGGTGCATCCATAGGTAAATAATGTATAAGCACTACGCTTACACAATGTTGACCACTCACCCTGTGTACATTAGAGCGAGCGCTATACGAACTTATGCTTGAATATAATGATAGTATAGCTATACTAAACATATAATCAAAGTAAATGATGAACATGATAACTAGGAACATGAATAATATTAAGAACAATGTCGAATCGATTGTAGCAAACATATGAATAATGAAAGATACAAAAGAGGGTACAAGGGGCTATACCAAGCCACGTGTAACACCCTTGGTGTTACACCGTAAATCATTTACTAAAACACGTCATGAGCATCATGGTGTTGTGATAATGCATGTGATGAAACGAATAGGTGAAGCATTGCAACTAAAATGATCAATAAAAATGCAAACAAAAAGTTACTCCACAATTCGTATAGTTACC
This sequence comes from Miscanthus floridulus, assembly GCF_019320115.1. Taxonomy (NCBI): domain Eukaryota; kingdom Viridiplantae; phylum Streptophyta; class Magnoliopsida; order Poales; family Poaceae; genus Miscanthus; species Miscanthus floridulus. Next base: position 86,455,249 of record NC_089582.1, on the reverse strand, counting down.
AAGTAGGGTTGTAAACCAATTTTTATTGAACAAAATTACTATAGAACCTATATATGGGACTTAAATAAGGTTTGAAGTGCAAACATTGTAGATGACGATGAAATACTTGCTGTTGAAAAATAACCTTGTTAGCTAATATTTCCAATAGCTTAGAAATGCAATTTGAAATAGAGTTCAACTCAAAAACTTAGAAAATTTCCAAGTCTATTGACAGCTAGACATTGTCATGTTTAGCTAATTCTTTTGAGAAATTGGGTTAAGGAATGGTGTAGTATGATAGCTCAGTTTAGTAGCCTCATATACCACCTTGAGTGTAGTAAAGTTGGTTTAGGGTTAGACGCAACGGTTTAGTCGTGGTCGATGCTTTAAAATTTGTGCACAACACGTTTACGGCCTAGTTCACCGGTTGAGCGTGATCACCAACCCTCGGGGGCACGACGTCGCTGCGTCGGGCGCTCTGTGTGCACGTGCGCACTATCGCGCTCAGCTGGCCATCGTGGGTCGGTTGGCCGGGCCGCGCAGTGCTGCTGCCACGCGGGCCAGACGCCCTGGCCGTCCCGACGCTGCCCCATCCCACTGCTGCGTCGTTGCTCTGCCACTATCGCCGTCGTGCGTCATGACGTAGCCACCGCTATTGCTGTCATGTCCTCTCATGGTCACCTCTGCCCATCACACCACACTACGCCTCTGGCCAGGTTGACGCTGTGCGCACGTGGTCGTGCTCGCCATCGCCACGCCATGGATGTCACTGCGAACGCGCGGGCTATGCCGGTCGCGAACGCGCGCGTTTGTCGGCTAGCGCCTAGATGCGGGTCTCTCCGATCGCGCGAACCATGTCCCACCAAGGCACGCACACGTCGAGCCATCGGCCACACCCCATTCCTCCCTCGCACTCTCTTCTCCCTCTGTTCCTCTGGCACCTCCGTTGAGTCGAGCCGACGCCGTAGCCATGAAGGGTCACCTCCCATCAATTCCGTGTACCCATGTGTAACACCCTCGGTGTTACGCCTTAATCAAAATACTAAACTATGTCATGAGCATCATGTTTATGTATTATTGCATGTGGTAAAGGAGAAATTAAATTTTTATGCACTAATTCTCAAATTGAGCTCTAATTTATTCCTTGTCCAAGTTGTCCTTCCAGCACGTCATCTCTCTCCACGTGAGAGCTCCATAGCCATAAAGTCAAATGATAAATTATTATCATTCACTAATTATTAGCATACCACTTGACAAGATTTATCTCCATCAATCTTGCGATGTGCCACGGTCATCTCTCGTTGTTCTAATTATCCCGCCTTTACTTCGCTTGCTAATCACTTTGCAAAATTATCAGTGCATGACGTGCTACCACTGCCATAGTGTGTCGCACACGCTACGCATTAATCTCACTCACAAATTCGGCCCACTGAGCACGCCGCTCGCTCACTGCTCTGCAAACACAGTGCACGCACCATTTTTTCTTACGCCAGACTGCAGCAGTACAGATTTTCCTCACGTCAGACTGGAGCAGCGTAGGTTTTCAGCCGAAACACTGTAGCAGCGCAGGAATTACTGTTTACCCGTGGAAACACTGTTCACTCATGAAAACCACTGTTCATCCACAGCAGCATGTCGTTCCCGCGGCGCTTTATTACCTTTAAGCAAGCTAGTTTAGCCACTAACCTTACGACGCGTCGCTGTCGCGTCTTTGCTTCTCTATTCCCGCGTCTCCTGTCTTTAAAAGGATATGCCGAGCTATTTCGCTCCGCTGCTCACTTGCTTCTCTCAAATCAAGTTTTCCTATTCTTGCCCGTGAAAGCTGCGTCTATCGATTTCTCCTAGGCTACAATAATTAGCTGTGGTAGCTAGTCTATAATTGATCTTCTCATTCTCTAATGTTTTCTTAACCGGTGGTCTCCTTCCCCATTAATTCCTTGACCTGCATGAATGAACCAGCACCCCACCGCCAAGCACGTTTAGCCCAAAGCACACTCCAGTCCTGATGTGCTCGTAAGTCCAAGACCACTCAAAGTCCATCATTGAATTAATTCTCTCATGACCAAGACCTCACCACCGCACACGGCACGGAGCCAGAGGACAACCCTGCCAACTCGTTTCATGCTTCCTGACTACCTAGCTTGTCATGACCACCCACAACCAGTGCTATATATGGTTCTGCTCCGCTCCACGTAGGGCAAGCAATTGCTAAGCTCCCTGGTGTCTCTCCTCTTGCATTGCCTCCGCACATCGATCACCGTAGGTGGCACTTCATTCAATTCCGAGGTAGCTAGCCTACAAGAATTCCTTCATTCTTCTTCTTATTTTCTTGACCCGTGGTCTCATCTAGTATTTCTAGACCACAGTCATGTGCAAGTCAACAAGTCCAATAGCGTGATTAGCCTCCTCCAATAATATCATTTTCTTCATCTCTAGAGCTCATTTGAATTTAGTTATTTATTGTGAAATAAATTTTGTTAGATTCCTAAATTTATGATCTATCTGTTAGTGTAATTAGTTCATATAGTTCAGTGATACCTATAGGATTACTTTATTATTTCAAGATGCATATTATTATTATGGTTATTTAGAGAATAAATTTTTATGATGCATTGGTAGAAGTGCTAGCCCTAGAATTCTTTTACAGTAGGTTCATTGTATTATTATGTGCTCACTGTAATTTTTGTGGCCTTAGAATAGGTTGATAAATATGGTAGCTAGTGCATCTTGTTTTATCATATATATATAGTAAATTGATATCAGCAATAAGGATGCCTTTAGTTGCTAAGATAATACATGAAATATTTCATCCCTGTTTAGTGGGAATAATAGGTAACTTTGCGTATTAGTCATTAGAGTTAGCTTAGTAGCTTGGTAGATGTATTCTTATTTTAAGAGTTGCGGTTGCCTATATATTAATTATTGCATCATCATCACTGCATGCATATAGAGAACGAGCCACTGGAGATCGTGACCTTCGGCGAGCAGGAGTACGACAAAGTCATCGAAGAGTACGAGGAGATCCTCGTGCAGGAGGACGTTCTGGAGCCGCCCGTCACTGACTTTGCTGACACTATGCCTGCTGAAGGCAAGCCCCGGTGTATAACCCTTATTTTGAATAATAATTGAATATATATCTATGATATGCATTTACATTACAGGTATTTTATGGAAACTACATGCATAAATATATCTACCTATGAGTCCTACTAGTACAGGTCGAGTAGCTGCTATGCTCAGGATCTCGGTAGCGTGAGTAACCTGTCGTTACTCGCAAATAGGTGATAAATATGATCACTCATGATAAAATGGTGGAAAGGAAAATGGTGATCGGGCAGGGATATGGTTGGGTTCTGCTGGGTGTAAAGGGTTGTGTCCTACGGCCAATAGGGCATAGCTCGGTTACACTTTTTCCCTGTCTGTGTCAATTAAGGACCGGTCGTTGCATATGGCTCTAGGCAAGTCACAGATCTATTGTCCCGAGCACATACATGGGTATGGGCACAGGGAAGACTTGTTGCTCTCTTGTCGTGGATCCGGCTCTTTTTGGACCGACTGATGGGAAGAGGAGGTGGTGGAGGTCCTTGCACCACACTGAGTCCGGGACTCAGGATGTGGGGGCTTGGAGTCCAAGTTTGGACGGGGACCTGGACACCTGGGACAGGAGAGTGATGGGTTAGTCCTGCTTGTGCCTAGGGTACAAGTGGGGCATGTGTCTTTGGGGCACCCAGCTGGGCACATTGATTCGCGAATCGCCGGGAAATCCGGTACGGCTTGTCTGTGGTTTAGCACCATAGTAAGAACTGAAAGTTGAAAGGAGAAGAAATGGAACTGATTGCTCAACTCTTGCTTGAAAGTAGAACAGGTGCTTATATAGACTGGCTAGATGATAACTTAATACGGCTGATAATAATAATAATACATAAATAAGGACTCACTATTAGTATTGCTTTCTGCTAAAGAAAACTAGCAAGCCAGATAGCTTCTCATATTCCTTGGAGTCGGGAAATTATTCCCACTAGTCGGATAAGTCTTGCGAGTACATTGTGTACTCAGGGTTTATTTACCCCTATTGCAGGTGATGCTTGAAGAGTACCTTTGTGTGGAGGATCCTTCTGGTGGGCTCAGATGGAATCCTCGCCCCTTACCGCTAGATGTTATTTTTAAATTCCACTGTTATCATTCCGTACTCTGATATTTTGTATTGTAATAATGTACTTTTAAGAAACTCTGATGTATGAAATGGATAAGTATTGTAACTCGTTCTTATTATTGGATCCTTGGGAAAAATGTGGATCTTTCGGGTTCTCCCTTGGGGTGTGCCCGATGGATACCACCCGCGGTAGCTTGCTTTCGGGGTGCTTAGTGTCTGGTGGAAGACGAGCGCCTCCGTAAGTGTGCTATTTTGGGTGGTTCTGCCACAGTTGGTACCAGAGCCAATAATGGTTACGAGTTCCATCACTCTTTTCAAAAACTTAAAAAATTGACCAACAAAAGTTTTTATCTAGGAAATAAGTATAAGCCCTAGCAATATGGTCTATCTAGGATAGCGGCACTGTTTTTATCTAATCAGTTTTCTGCAGGTACACTGACTTACGTTGCGTAAGAAATCGCTTAGTATACGGAAAGTGAGTGTGCGATGTGCCAAAATTTTTACGACTGCCGCTATATTCCGGCTTGAGTGAACGTATAGGCCGAAGCATGCATCATGATAATAGCATCTTACTTCAACTGAAATCCCCCTTCATGTATAATTGAATTAGTAAATTTATAGGACTAACTAACGAAATGCTTTAATAAATGTGCTGTCATTTCTCTAATCCCTTGACTCTGATCGAGAGGGTGCTCTAATGGATGGTTCATATATCTTATAGATGAATCTAAGGTCTGGACGTGGGAGCACTAGTGCGGGGGTAGCTCACGGTCTTGGCGAGGGCCAAGGCGAGAGTGGCCGGGCCCATGAGCCCAATAGGGAGAGCCATGGGGCTCCACTTCTAGCTCCTCCTCCGCCACCGCCTCCGCCGATGACTCCCGCAGAGATAATGGCTGAGTTGTTGGCTGCTTGCTGGGAGTCAACTGCTGCTCACCAGGAAATAGCTCGTGCCATGGACATTATGGCACAAGCTGTCGCGGGCCTCGCCCGCGGAGGCCACAGGGGCAACGGTGGGAATGGGGGTGTTGCCCACCGCCCTGAGGGACAGTCCTCTTACCAAGACTTCCTCAAGACTCACCCACCCACGTTCACGCCATCTGACGAGCCCCTGGAGGTGGAGCACTGGCTTCGCACCCTAGAGCAGAAATTTCGACTGCTCGGAGTGATCGATGAGCAGAAGGTGTACTTTGTGGCGCAGCAACTTTTGGGGTCCGTAGGTGCCTGGTGGGAAACTTTCTAGGCCATGGAGCAACCAGATCATCCGGCAACATGGCGGGAGTTCTCCACTGCTTTCCGAGAGTTCTTTATCCCTACTGGTGTCATCAACCAGAAGGTGACCGAGTTCCTAGAGCTATGTCAGGGGAACCAGACAGTGATGGAATATGTGAACAAGTTCAATCACTTGGCTCAGTATGCTGGCGTCCATGTGGACTCTGATGACAAGAAGAAGGACCGCTTCTTTCACGATCTCGCTCCCATCCTTCAAGAGAAGCTGTACATGGTGAACTATCAGACCTTTGGAGCACTAATGAACGCCGCCATTGCCATGGAGGGTTTTCAGCAGGAGTCTTAGGCTGATTGGAAGAGGAAGCGGGTGGCCGCAGGGTCTTCTAGCCACCCTCACACTCAGAAGGTTTAGGTTGTCCAATGGGGGCCCTATCAGTCATCAGGTGGGCCTTCGTTTCGGCAGCCCCAGCGGACTTCGCAGACTTTCTCCACACAGTACCGTGCACCCCCTCAGCAGGTGCAGCCCCAGCAACATCAGGGACAATAGGTTCCACTTCGTCAGGGGTTTGGGAACAAGCCTGGTGCTTGCTTCAAGTGTGGCAAAGATGGCCACTATGCTAGGGAGTGTCCCTAGCATCAGCCAACTCAGTCCACTCAACCGTCAGCAAACTCTAGGCTTATCAAGAGGACCATCATCAAGAATAAAGTGCCCATCAGGTCTGGTTAGGTGCACTTCATGGAGGCTCAGCAGGTTGTGCAGCAGGAGGTAGTTATGGCTGGTATGTTTACCATCGACTCCCATCCAGCTTTGGTGTTGTTCGATTCTGGTGCATCGCATTCCTTTATGAGCATGGGGTTTGTAGAGCGGCACAACTTATCACTTATGGCTATACCGCATGCCTATAAGATCCGTACTGCGGGTTCCCAAATGTTCATCAATACTCGCACGGATACAGTAAGTCTAGTATTAGCCACCCACACTTACCGTCTATAGTTCATGATAATGTCTGGGCAAGGCATTGATGCTATTCTTGGAATGAACTGGTTGCGGGTGTATGGGGTAGTATTGGATATGAAGAGGAGAAGTGTGGAGTTACGGCTTCCTTCTTCTGAGGATAGGATGTCTCTTATTATACCCTCAGAACCGGTCTTACCTATTGCTGCCCATGCTGAAGCCTCTCCTGATCTTACCTCTATCCCTATGGTTTGTGAGTTCCTAGATGTTTTCCCTAAAGATCTTCCTGGGTTACCACCGGACTGTGAGGTAGAATTCACCATTGAGCTAGAGCCTGGTACTGCCCCTATCTCCAGACGGCCATACCGCATGGCTCCAAGAGAACTAGCTGAAATGAAGAAGCAGCTAGAAGAGTTGATGGACAAAGGTTTCATCCATCCTAGTGCTTCACCATGGGGTTGTCTAGCCATTTTTGTGAAGAAGGATGGTACCTTGCGAATATGTGTGGATTACTGTCCTCTTAATGCAGTAACAGTTAAGAACAAGTATCCTTTGCCTCACATAGATACTTTGTTCGATCAGCTAGCTGGTGCCAAGGTGTTCTCAAAGATAGATCTTTGATCAGGCTATCATCAGATCAAGATTAGGCCACATGATATACCAAAGACAGCTTTCTCTACTAGGTATGGGTTGTATGAGTACCTAGTGATGTCTTTTGGTCTCACCAATGCTCCTGCCTTCTTCATGTACCTAATGAATTCAGTTTTCATGCCGGAGCTGGATAAGTTTGTGGTGGTTTTCATTGATGACATTCTGATCTATTCTAGGAATGACGAAGAGCATGCCCGACATCTCCGAATAGTATTAACTCGACTAAGGGAGCACAAGTTGTATGCTAAATTTAGCAAGTGTGAGTTTTGGTTAGATCGAGTATAGTTTTTGGGGCATGTGTTGACACCTGAAGGCGTTTCTGTAGATCCTAGCATGGTGCAAGATGTATTAGATTGGAAGTCTCCCAAGTCTGTGCATCAGATTCGTCAGTTCCTTGGTCTAGCTGGATACTATCGGTGTTTCATTCCTGATTTCTCTAAGATAGCCCAGCCAATGACCAAGCTGCTCCAAAAAGAAGCTAAGTTTGACTGCAGCCTAGCCTGTGAAGAAGCTTTTCAAGCTCTGAAGACTTTTCTGACCACTGCCCCTGTGTTGGCCCAACCAGATATTGACTGACCCTTTGATGTATATTGTGATGCCTCGAAGATGGGGCTAGGGTGTGTGCTTATGCAAGATGGGCGTGTGATAGCTTATGCTTCGCGCCAATTGAAGAAGCATGAGGTGAACTACCCCACCCATGACTTAGAGCTAGTTGCTGTGGTCCATGCTCTAAAGATTTGGTGGCACTATCTGTTGGGCAACAAAGTGCATATCTTTACAGACCACAAGAGCCTCAATTATATTTTCACTTAGTCTGAGCTGAACATGAGGTAAAGGAGATGGTTAGAATTAATAAAGGATTATAATTTGGAAGTCCATTATCATCCAGGAAAGGCCAATGTGGTGGCTGATGCGTTGAGTCATAAGTCGCATCAGGTTGAGGAAATACCTTTGTCTCTCAACCACACAGAGGTGTTGGCTCATATTGCATTGACATCAGAATTGCTGGAGCAGATTATTCAGGAGCAAAAGGAAGACCCTGAAGAGATTCCTCACATCAGGAAGTTGATGGCTGAAGGGCGTGGCCCTCACTTTAGTGTTGATGAACATGGAGTTGTGAGATACAAGGATAGACTGGTGGTTCCATCCAATGAAGAGCTAAAAAGAAAAAATTTGAATGAAGCTCACCATTCAAAGTTGTCTATTCATCCTAGCAGTAACAAGATGTATCATGATCTGCGCCACTTGTACTGGTGGTCTAACATGAAGCAGGACATCACCCAGCACATCACGAAGTGCAACACTTGTGGTAGGGTTAAAGCAGATGAAGGGTCGAGATGGCGACTAGAGGGGGGTGAATAGTCTTTTCTAAAACTTAATCTCGTCGGCTAACCGATACAAATGTGGAATTAAAACTATCGGTCTAGCCAAGACTATACCCCACTATATATGTTCACTAGCACCTTGCAAAGATAACAATTATGCAACTAAGGTGCCGGGCTACCTAGAGCTCTCCTAAACAATTCTAGGAGCAAGGTCACACAAACCTATGCCACTAGTACTTTAAACAACAAGGGAGCTCCTACACATGCTAGTAAGCAAAAGCACAAAGCTAACTAAGCTCACTAGCAATGCTCAATAACAAGGCAACCAATGCCTAATTAGAGAGCACAAATACTTAGTTACACAAACTAAGCAATGTGACTAACAAGGTTACTAAAACCAAATTAGCCACGCAAGGGAGCTACTTCTATGCTACACAAGCAAGAAGGTAATTAGCAAGCTACACAAGCTATCTAATTACACGAGCAACTACACAAGCTTAATATGTATAAAAGTAATTGCAAGCTTGTGTAACGGGGATGCAAACCAACAGGAAGAATAAGGTTGACACGATGATTTTTCTCCCGAGGTTCACGTGTTTGCCAACACGCTAGTCCCCGTTGTGTCGACCGCTCACTTGGTGGTTCGGCGGCTAATTAGCATCACCCGCTAAGCCCGCACGTCGGGCGCCGCAAGAACCTACCCCTTGAGTGAGGGTAGCTCAATGACACGCTTTACTAAAGTTGCTCTTCGCGACTCCCGCGGGGCGAGCACAAGTACCCCTCACAAGCACTTCTCTGGAGCGCCGCACAAGCTTCTTGCGGGCTTCGACGGAGACCACCACCAAGCCGTCTAGGAGGTGGCAACCTCCAAGAGTAACAAGCACCACCGACTTGCAACTCGATCACCTAGTGCCACTCGATGCAACCTCACGATGCAATCGCACTAGAATCGCTCACTCACACAATCGAATGATCACTATCAAGTATATGTGTGATGGAGGGCTCCCAAGCACTCACAAGCATGGACACAAAGTCCCCCAAGGTGCTCAGCACTAGCCATGGCCGAAGGCCACTTCTATTTATAGCCCCAAGGGCTAAACTAGCCGTTACCCCTTCACTAGGCAACGGTCGGGCCGACCGGATGCTCCAGTCATGTTGACCGGACGCTGGACCCCAGCGTCTGGTCGCTCGCAGACGACCACGTGTCCCGGTTCCAATGGTCACTTGACCTGACCGGACGCAGCAGCACTCAACTGACCGGACGCTGAACCCCCAGCGTCCGGTCATTTCCAGTAAGCTCCCGAGCATGACTGGACGCGTCCGGTCGAACACGATCAGACGCAGCCAGCGTCCGGTCACATTCCAGCTACTGCTACACTCCACGTCAGTGTGACCGGATGCAGCCTGCCAGCGTCTGGTGCATTCAGATCCAGCGTCCGGTCAGTTGACCGATGCTAGCATCTTCTCCATTCTCTTCACCCTTGCTCAAGTGTGCTAACCACAAGAATTTGCATCCGGCGCAATAGAAAATAGACATTCCATTTTCCCGAAAGCGCCGAATCCCGCCGAGCTTGTGATTCACCCAAACCCATCTCACCCCTACAAACACCACCGCCTTTGTAAATGTGCCAACACCACCAAGTGTACACCACCATGTGTAAGTGTGTTAGCATTTTCACAATCATTTCCCAAAGGATGTTAGCCACTCAACTTGACACGCCACTCGATCCTAGCGACAATGCAAAGTTAGATCACTCGAGTGGCACTAGATGACCGATATGCAAATAAGTTTGCCCCTCTTGATAGTACGGCCATCTATCCTAAACCCGGTCATAAACTTCTCTACACACCTATGACCGGTGAAATGAAATACCCTAGGTTATACCTTTGCCTTGCGCATTCCATTCCATCTCCTTCAAAGTCGATGCAACACATGCACCAACATGATCAACAATGATATGATCCACTTCATATCATCACATGATCATATTGGTTCATCGATCTTGACTCTACTTGCTCTTCACCATTGCCATCGTCCATCGGCGCCAAGTCTTGCTCAAGCTTCACCGCCACGCGGTCCATCACTCCAAAGCCTTCGACTTGCCCTTCACGCTTGCAACCGGTCCATCAAGCCAAGTCTTGTCTTGATCTTCTCCACCTTGATCACATGACTCAATGTCATGTCTCATGTTCATTTAAGCTCCTTCATCATCACATGTGTGAGCTTCGCAACATCTCCAAGCCATTTTCACCTCCATGGCATATGTTGCTCACACACATGTACCTGTGGACTAATCACCTGTGTATCTCACATAAACACAATTAGTCCACCTAAGTTGTCACTCAATTACCAAAACCAAACAAGGACCTTTCAGCAGATCATATGCGTACCCCAGGATATTTGCAGCCCTTGCCCATTCCTGTTTGGAAATGGGAGGATATTTCCATGGATTTTATTATGGGTTTACCCTGCACCTCCACGGGCTTCAATTCTATTTGGGTCATTATGGATCGTCTCACCAAGTCTGCCCATTTTATTTCAGTGGACACTAGATATACTACCAAGAAATATGCTGAGATATATTTCGATCGGATTGTAACCCTACACAGAGTTCCCCTTACTATCGTCTCTGATAGAGGGTCAGACTTTGTCTCTCATTTCTAGGAGCAATTGCAGCACTGTCTGGGTACTCATCTTCTGAGAAGCTCAGCATACCACCCACAAACTGATGGTCAAACTGAAAGGGTGAACCAGGTGCTCGAGGATATGTTGAGGGCTTGTACCATTTCTTTTCCTAAGAAGTGGGATAAGTGCTTGAAGTTAGCTGAATTTTCATATAATAACAGCTATCAGGAAAGCATCCGCATGGCACCATTTGAAGCTCTATATGGAAGAAAGTGTAGGACGCCACTCAACTGGGTTGAAGTGGGGGACCATGGATATTTTGGGCCTGAATTCATGAAAGAGGCTCGAGAGAAAGTAAGCATTATTCGAAGACACTTGAAGGCCGCTCAAAGCCGACAGAAAACTTATGCTAATAAGTGGAGAAGGCCCTTGGAGTTTGTAGCTGGAGATCATGTATATCTCAAGGTGTCTCTGATGAGAGGGGTGCATCGGTTTGGTGTCCATGGCAAGCTAGCCCCTCGGTATGTGGGTCCATACAAGGTTCTGGAGCAGTGTGGTCCAGTTGCTTATCATCTCCAGCTTCCTAATATTTTATCTATAGTACACAATGTGTTTCACGTATCACAGTTGAAGAAATGTTTGCGGGTTCCTGATGAAGCTATGGAAATTGAAGAGCTTCCCCTCCAGCCAGATTTGACTTATGTGGAGCACCCTATCAAAATCTTGGATGAGAAGGAGAGAGTGACCAGGAACAGCGTGGTAAAATTCTACAAGGTGCAGTGGCAAAATCATTCTGAGGCTGAAGCCACGTGGGAACAAGTGAGTTACCTATTGAAGCATTACCCCCATCTCCTCAATGGTTCTGATAGTTAGTTGCTACATCAAAATGTATTTCCTACCTTTTTCTCACACTAGGCACATGAAATCTCGGGTCGAGATTTTGTTTTAGGGGGGTAGATTTGTAACACCCTCGGTGTTATGCCTTAATCAAAATACTAAACCATGTCATGAGCATCATGTTTATGTATTATTGCATGTGGTAAAGGAGAAATTAAATTTTTATGCACTAATTCTCAAATTGAGCTCTAATTTATTCCTTGTCCAAGTTGTCCTTCTAGCACGTCATCTCTCCACGTGAGAGCTCCATAGCCACAAAGTCAAATGATAAATTATTATCATTCACTAATTATTAGCATACCACTTGACAAGATTTATCTCCATCAATCTCGCGACGTGCCACGGTCATCTCTCGTTGTTCTAATTATCCTGCCTTTACTTCGCTTGCTAATCACTTTGCAAAATTATCATTGCACGACGCGCTACCACTGCCATAGTGTGTTGCACATGCTACGCATTAATCTCACTCACAAATTCGGCCCACTGAGCACGCCGCTCGCTCACTGCTCTGCAAACACAGTGCACGCACCATTTTTTCTTACGCCTAACTGCAGCAGTACAGATTTTCCTCACGTCAGACTAGAGCAGCGTAGATTTTCCAACCGAAGTAAGTGTGCTATTTTGGGCAGTTCTGCCACACCATGTCTCTACCCCCATGACCTCCCATCAACCACCCTACCCCACCTTGATTACTGCCAGGCCAAGCTCCAATTTTGGAGCCTTGCTTCCACCACCGCACCGTTAAGACCCAACCCGCCATCACCGTGGCCAACTCCTACCTCACCATTTCGTGTCGAATTGACTACACGACTAGCCCCACCTAGAACCCCTCCTCATCGTGTGCACCTAAGCCGCATCCATATCATTGTCTCCACACCACTATCACGATCGTGCCACTATGGTATGCCATCGAGCTCGCCGCGTGCACATGCCCAGGCTTGCTCGAAGCGTCTCTGGCCAAGCCATCACCACTGGTGTCACATAACCATCAAATTTATAAGAGCACAAGTACAATAGCAATCACCGAAGCGATCAAACCGTCATACTTGAGCCCATATAAACCCGGTAGTCCAATGAAATCATGAAAGATCTCAAACAACCAACATACAAACCAAGATCATAGAGATTCAACACAACCCATCACTTGTTACATCACAGTTCACAAATATTTCTCATACATCAGAGTTCGAATAATTATTACAAACCAAGTTTGAAAGTAGCAGAAGCAAAGTAGTTTAACATCAACATCACACGTAGTTTAATACAAAGCTAGTGTCATAGTCATCTCCAACCAAAAGCACAAGGGTGAGATGATATACAGAATGACCATTGCCCATGGTCCTAGTCCTCATCCACTGCAGGAGCAAGGCAGTTCTTGCAGTAGCCGTGATACATAACATTATCTGCAACAATGGGAATAAAACCCTAAGTACGAGAAGGTACTCAGCTAGACTTACCCATCCAACTAATATACTAAGACACCAAGGAGTATGCAAGGCTTTATAAGTAGAGCTGGTAGACATTATTTGCAGAAAAAGCATAAGTTATCCAACATATGTTTAATTGTGAATCACCAGTTATTAATCCTATCTCATACTAGATTAGCACTATCCTATGCCAAACATGTTGGTACCATTAAGTTATTATAATAATAACCATATCTAGTTGAGTTCTTGCATAATCACTTAACCAACATTTCCATCATTTACTACGATGAAGTGTATTCCGGTCAGTTCTCACTATCCGGGAGAGACGGCGATTCGAATCAATTCCTACCCAGCTGGGAAATTATTCCTAACACACACCCATACTTCCCCCATCGGGGTCACATCAGGTCACCTTGGGGACAACTCAAGTACAATCACGGGTAGGACCAGCGCCGCACCCTCAAAGATACAACCAATCTGCGAAGGGTGCTTAGGACTCTAACCCACCCTTGGGCTTACGCCATTGGCTCTTCGCACATCCTTACTTCCTCTAGGGTGTGCACTTTAACTGCTCATGTCCCCGGCCTGAGTTGAGCTACTCGGCTTCGTGGTCGGAATGACTTATCCGATTAAACTATGTGAGAGGCATGCGTTCAACATGACAAGATGAACCTCCAACGGCCAGTCCTTAAATGACATAGATGGAATCACTAGGAAACCACAACATAAGACTCCGCTCGGTCTCCATTTATTCAACAATACTAGTTATGTTCCACGATAGCACAATATAGCCAACCGTGATCACCCGACTTCTACCGGTCTGAGCATAGCTAAGCATGATAAGCGTTCTTGGACTTAAATAGGATTCATGGTAGATATTTCTAGTCAAGGAAGGTAATATGCAGCAAGTGTTTCCAAACAACTTCTGTGACGTAATGCATTAATACGAATAACTTTAGGTGACATTAATAAAGTAGGGAGGCCTATAATGCTCCGGGGCTTGCCTTTCACGAACGTTGATGGCCGATGATCGGGGCACTCCGAGAGATGATCAACCTCAGGCTCGCCTTCACCAGGAATCACTGTATATATATGAGATGTGCAATTATGTCATAGGAATGTTATGGAAACCACATGCATAGATATATCTACCTATGAGTCCTACTAGTGTAGATTTAGTAGCTGCTATGCTTAGTTTTTTTGGTAGTGTGAGTAACCTACCATTACTCACAATAGGTCATTAATATTACTCTCATGATAAAATGATAAAAAGGAAAAATGGAGACCGGGCAGGGATATGGTATGGGTATTGGCGGGTGTAACAAGTGTGTCCCGCAGCCATCGGGGCATAGCTTGGTTACACTTTTTCGCTGTCCGTGTCGATTGAGGACCGTCCATTGCTGTGGATGGTAGTTAGGTCACAGACATATTATCTTGAGCACATACTTGCTTATGGGAGCAGGAAGACTCATTATGCTCTTGTTGGGAGTTCTGGCTCTTTTCAGACTAACTGATTGGAGGTGGGGAAAGGTGGAGGTCTAAGCACCATGTTGAGACCAGGTCTCAAGTGTGGGGGCTTGGAGTCCAAGTTTGGACGAGGACCTGGACCCCTCGACTGAAGTGGAATAGGTTGGTCTTGCTTGTGTCTGGGGTACAAGCCGAGCATGTGTTTTGGGGTACCCAGCTAGGATACACTGGTTCGTGAATCACCGTCTCTGTGAGACGGTATGACTTGGCTATGGTCTAGCACCGTAGTAAGAACTAGAAGATGACAGAAGGAGAAATGATTCTGATTGCTCAACTCTTGCTTGAAAGTAGAACGGGTGCTTACCTAGAATGGTTAGCTAATGAAGTAATCATGATTGCTAATAAAACATGATCATAAGGACGTACTACTAGTAATGCTTTTCGCAAATTAAGGAAAACATCAAACCATATTGCCTATCATATCCTTGGAGTCAGGAAACTATTCTCACTAGTCAGGTAAGTTGATGAGGACATCACTTCTTTAGAGGTACCCGCTGATCCTCCAACCGTCATGCAAGGTCCAATGACCCGGGCTCGAAAGCGACAACTCAATTTAGAGGTGAGCTTGTTCTTAAGTGATACTTTTCATATTTTTGAGAATAGACTACTACCTAATGATGTTATCTTGCTTAGGAACATTGGAGAGGGTCATGAAAGACTTAGAGGAAGTGGTGGAGGTGATGATGACCAGCAAGGACGTCCAACACAAGCTGGAGGCCTAGTTCAACAAGAATTCGAGTCTGCCTCGGCCTCTAGGACCAGTCTGCCTTAAACTGGTCACCCAGGATGCATCCGAACTCCGTTTTCGATGATCCACATGGATGGAAAGCTAATTTTATAAGGAAGCCAATACAAGTGGTTTTACGTCAAAAGCTATTCGGAATCAATGGGAATAGTCGAAACAAGTCAGCATACAGAATCTGCCAGGGTGCTGTGACACCGTCTTTTGGTCCGTTGGACCATGTATCGAGTTTGGGCCCAATAGGGGCGCGTCCAGGGGTCTTGCATGACCTAGAGTCTTCATAAACAGCCACCACCCCTCCATTAGAGTTTGTGTTTTGCTTAGATTAATCTGTTAAGAACAGTTTTGCCATTCATCGGTTTGTGAGACCCTAACTTTGTGAGTTTAATCATTCATCTACAATTTGGTTGCGTTCTTTCTTGTTCTTGCTTGTGTTCTTCATTGTGCAGGCAGGGATTAGCCTTCTTGGCGAGGTCAACCTGGTCCATGACTCGGTTGATAACCAGAGGAGCTGTGGTGCTAAGATTGTAGGGTTCGATCTTTCGATCTAAAGCTAGATCGGTGTGTCACTCTCTGCCACAACGATAGTTACCATCACCTAATGGAAGATCGGGATCCCCGTCTCCATTAAGTGGTAATTAGAGCTAAGGTATACCGTCAGGTTCACTTTTATTCCCTAGTTTGAGTGTTTCACATTCGTCCCATAGTCTAGTGTCATACTCGTTTTCCCTGTCCTAGAACCTTCTACGCCATAGCCTTTGCATATTTCAGTTTCAGAGTCTATCATGTTGAGTTTGTGTCCTGGTCGAGGTCTTGTTGCTGGTTAGGTCATGTTAGAGTCCAGTTCGTTTGTTTTTCCCCATCGTTTCCATCAAACCTTGGCTGTTGTGACCAATTTTGCACACATTGTTCCTATTTTGTCCTCTAATTCGGAGTCAATTCTTAAAACTGGTCTAGTTTTCGCATACGAACTCTGCTTTGCCGGGGTTCAGAATTTTTAGATTGGTCAAAAAGTGGTCACAAGATCCTCGTTTCGTGGTCACAAGGTTTTTGTCGATTTTTATCCAGTTTTCTAAAAATTCCACAGGCCACGTCTTACACTTGTTTGAGCTCATATTTTCTGTGGTTACTTCTTTTGTGCTCCTAAGTAAAGGAAAAATATCAAAAAAATAAAATAAAAAAGTCAAAATTTCCCAAAAAACAACGACAGCCCAAAAATAGAAAAAAAGAGAGGGGCAAAAGAGGAATAATATCTAGAGGAGCACATAGAGAAGCCCAAAGTGAGCTGTGTTTGCATGTGCTGTCTGGTTCCTTATTTGTGTTGCTATTTCCATCCACCATACTTATTTTTCTCATACCTATCACCTTGCTATCCACCATACTTTTGTCACAACCTGGTACTTGCAACACTTTAGACCAGCAACGAGAACAAGTACTTTGGACTATAATTCAGCATTACTTTTTGTTACTGACTTGTGTGCCAGATATATATATTACTCTTTGTTTGCCTTCCAAGCTCCACAAATTCTTTAGATCAGTACAGACAAAGGGTCTTGCAATCTCGGTACCACTACCTCATAGGTATCACGAACCAGCCGCCGGTTGTACCGCCCACTGCTTGCGTTGGTAAGAACTTGGTAAGAGCTTGGTAAGATGCTTCCACTTGCTGTGAAAAGTGACACCACTACAACCACGTAGTCATTTGGTAGGGATAACTTTCACCATTTGTTCTTATTTTTGTGTTTACAATGGCAGGAGGTGATCAGACTGAAGATAACAATCCTAAGGGTTTCAACGAGTGTGTCAGCCAAGAGCAACTACAAGCTGTTGTAGAGGATGCCCAAAAAAGGATGAATGAGGCTGTCAGGAAGGCCATCACTGACGCACTCATTGAACTCAACATTGGCAATAGCATGGAGAGATTGGACAAGCGAATTTCCACGCTAACCGACAAGGTTACTGAGTTGGAAACCTTTATGGTGGGCAACAACGACGTTTCCGGTAGCAACACCGATGGTCAAGACACGGTGCATGATGCCGCTGGAAACATAGGTCGAGCAGCTGTCCGACAAGAGAGATTACGACAATGTCTTCGCCGCAACACGACAGGTATGGGTGGTGTCCACCACCACCACCGTCAAGGTAATAATCACCGTGTGGCCGATGATCCTTATGCTAAAATTAAGTTCACAATACCATCTTTTTCGGGTCATTATGATGCTGAGGGATATCTTGATTGGGAGATGATGGTAGAACAAAAGTTTAGTGCCCACCTTGTACCTAAGCAGCATAGAGTTAGACAAGCTACTAGTGAGTTTAAGGATTTTGCCATTATTTGGTGGAATGGGCTAGCTGCACAGGATGCTTTACCTGGTACATGGGAAGAACTTAAGGTAGCTATACGTGATCGTTTTGTTCCTCCTTCTTATCATAGAGACTTGCGTAAGAAATTGATGCGTTTAGAACAAGGAGATAAATCTGTACAGGATTACTATGGTGAGCTCCAAAAGGGATTGATGTGCTGTAGTGTTGTGGAGGGAAATGAAGATGCCATTTGTCGTTTTTATTCGGGTTTGAGGCATGAGATTTAGGACATTGTTAATTATAAAGAATTTAACACTGTCAACCAGTTGTTTTAGTTTGCTATGCTTGCAGAAAAGGAATTGCAGGGGCATGAACAGCAGGGCAAGAGCAAGGTTAGCACCAGCACATACACGCCATGCTCAGCACCATCTTTGGGGCTGACCAAGCCAACCACTTTTCGAACGCCTCCACCAGCGAGCAAGCAACCAACAGCCTCTAGAGTTTCCGCTACACCTAAGACACCTCCCGCACGACCTTCAGATCCAGGTAAAAATTCTTTGTAGGTGCCTACCAAGAGTTCCTCATCCGTTGCATCGACGGGACGCACTTCGGGTATTCAGTGCCACCGCTGCCATGGCATTGGCCATGTGTAGAAGGACTGCCCAAGTCAGCGGGCATATATTGCTACAGAAGATGGTTACATCAGCACCTCTGACATTGAGGATGAAGAAGACCAAGATGCAGATGAGGAGGACAGCGAAGTCCTTGGTGACGAGGCCACGGCGTCCTATAGGAGCATTATTGTACAGCGGATGCTCGGCTCACAAGTCCAGCAACCTGAGAAGCTACAACGCCATAACTTGTTCCAAATTTTCTTCGTCATCAGCGACCGTCAAGCACGTGTCATTATTGATGGAGGTAGCTACAACAATTTGGTGAGTTCTGATTTGGTCAAGAAGCTTGGCTTGACCACACAGCCACACCCACGTCCATACCATATTCAGTGGCTAAATGATTCTGGTAAAGCAAAGGTAACACAAACTTGTAGAGTTTCATTTTCCATTGGTTCTTATGCCGATTCTGTTGATTGTGATGTGGTACCTATGCAAGCTTGTTCACTCTTATTGGGTCATCCTTGGGAACATGATAATGATGCTACACACCATGGTAGAAGTAATAAATACACTTTTGTGCATAAAGGAAAGAAAATTACTTTGGTACCGTTGACCCCTGCTCAAATTGTACAAGCTGATAGAGAATGCGCTGCTAGTTTGAATGATGTTCAATCTGAAAATCAGCAAGTTGCTAATTCTATTTTCCGACCTAAAAAGGATAAGTCTACATCTATTTCTAAGGCTAAGGGGATTAAATTGAAGGGTGGTGTTATGCTTGCAACAAAATGTGACTTTGCTGAAATTTCTGATGATGATATTTGCTATGCTTTGGTATGCAAACGAGCTATGTTTTCGCTTGATGATATTGTTAGCTCGGTACCTCCTACTGTCACTAACCTTTTGCAGGAGTATGAGGACATTTTTCCAGCTGAGATACCCCTGGGGCTGCCACCTATGAGAGGGATAGAGCATCAAATCGATTTGATTCCAGGAGCAACCTTGCCCAACCGTGCTGCTTATCGAACCAATCCTGAGGAGACTAAGGAAATTCAGCGACAAGTCCATGACCTTTTGGACCACGGGTATGTACGTGAAAGCCTTAGTCCTTGTGATGTTCCTATACTTTTGGTTCCTAAGAAAGATGGAACTTGGCATATGTGTGTTGATTGTAGAGCCATCAATAATATTACCATTCGGTATCGTCATCCTATTCCTAGGCTAGACGACATGTTAGATGAGTTGTGTGGTTCTATAATTTTCACTAAGATTGACTTGCGAAGTGGCTACCACCAAATTAGAATGAAACTTGGAGATAAATGGAAAACTGCGTTTAAAACCAAATTCAGATTGTATGAGTGGTTAGTAATGCCTTTTGGTTTGACAAATGCACCTAGCACTTTCATGCGCTTAATGAATGAGGTTTTAAGAGCTTTGATTGGACATTTTGTGGTAGTTTACTTTGATGATATATTGATTTATAGCAAGTCTTTTGATGAACATATGGATCACTTACGTGCTGTTTTTAATGCTTTACGTGATGCACGTTTATTTGGTAACCTTGAGAAGTGCATCTTTTGCATGGATCGAGTTTCTTTTCTTGGCTATGTTGTAACTCCACAAGGAATTGAGGTGGACAAGATGAAAATTGAAGCCATAAAGAGCTGGCCAGTTCCCCAAATAGTCACACAGGTGAGGAGTTTTCTTGGTCTTGCAGGATTCTACCGCCCCATTGCATGAGTTGATGAAGAAAGATTTCTTGGTCTTGCAGGATTCTACCGCCCCATTGCATGAGTCACACAGGTGAGGAGTTTTCTTCGTCAAAGATTTCAGCACCATTGCTGCCCCATTGCATGAGTTGACGAAGAAAGGAGTGGTGTTTCATTGGAGAGAGGCACATGAGGAGTCCATTGACATTTTGAAGGACAAGCTTACACACGCACCATTGCTGCAACTTCCAAATTTTGGTAAGACTTTTGAGCTAGAATGTGATGCTAGTAGAGTTGGCATTGGTGGTATTTTGATGCAAGATGGTAAACCAGTTGCTTACTTTAGCGAAAAATTGCATGGTCCTGTTCTTAATTATTCCACGTATGATAAAGAATTGTATGCACTTGTTCGTTCTTTGGAGACATGGCGTCATTATTTGTGGCCTAAAGAATTTGTTATTCATTCTAATCATGAATCGCTTAAGTATCTTCGCTCTCAAAATAATCTGAATCGTAGGCATGCTAAATGGGTTGAATTTATTGAATCTTTTTCTTATATTATCAAACACAAGAAAGGGAAGGATAATGTGATTGTTGATGCTTTGTCTAGAAGATATACATTGCTGTCCCAACTTGATTGCCGGATTTTTGGTCTTCAATCCATTAAAGAACAATATGCGCTTGATCCTGATTTTAAGGATGTGTTGCTTAATTGTAGAGAGGGACGCACATGGAATAAGTTTATGATCAGCGATGGGTTTTTGTTTAGAGCTAACCGCCTATGCATTCTAGTTGGTTTCGTTCGTCTTTTGTTGTTGCAGGAGGCACATGGAGGCGGATTGATGGGACATTTTGGTGCCAAGAAGACAGAGGAGGTGCTGTCCACACACTTCTTTTGGCCTAGGATGAGGCGTGATGTGCAGCGGTACATGGCTCGGTGCACCACATGTCAAAAAGCTAAGTCGTGGTTGAACCCACATGGTTTGTATATGCCTCTTCCTATTCCTTCTACTCCTTGGGTTGATATATCTATGGACTTTGTATTGGGTTTGCCAAGGACTAAGAGGGGGAGGGATAGTATTTTTGTGGTGGTTGATCATTTTTCTAAGATGGCACATTTTATTCCTTGTCATAAGAGCGACGATGCTGTTCATATTGCTGACCTTTTCTTTCAAGAAATCGTTCGCTTGCATGGTATGCCTTCTACTATTGTTTCAGATCGCGATGCAAAATTCTTGAGTCATTTTTGGCGCATGTTGTGGAATAAATTGGGGACCAAGCTGCTGTTTTCTACAACATGTCATCCCCAAACTAATGGGCAAACTGAGATTGTGAATCGAACATTGTCCACCATGTTGAGAGCCATTTTGAAGCGCAATTTGAAGATGTGGGAAGAGTGTTTGCCGCATGTGGAGTTTGCATATAACAGGGTGGAACATTCCACCACCAAGGTAAGTCCTTTTTAGGTAGTGTATGGTTTTAACCCCCGTGCTCCTATTGATCTTTTGCCTTTACCTACCACTGAGAGAATACATAGTGATGCTAGAGAGCGTGCTGATTTTATTCATAAGTTGCATGAAACAACTAAAGCAAATATTGAAAGCATGAATGAAAAGTATAGAATTGCTGGTAGTAAAGGTAGAAAAGAGATTAAACTTGAACCGGGTGATTTGGTTTGGTTACATTTAAGAAAAGATAGATTTCCTGAGCTACGTAAGTCTAAATTAATGCCAAGAGCAGCTGGTCCTTATAAGACCATTGAAAAAATAAATGATAATGCCTACAAACTTGAATTACCACCTGAGTTCGGGGTTAGTCCCACTTTTAACATTGCAGATTTGAAACCTTATTTGGGAGAAGAAGATGAGCTTGAGTCGAGGACGACTCCAATTCAAGAGGGGGAGGATGATGAGGACATCACTTTTTCAGAGGTACCCACTGATCCTCCAACCGTCATGCAAGGTCCAATGACTCGGGCTCGAAAGCGACAACTCAATTTTGAGGTGAGCTCGTTCTTAAGCGATACTTTTCATATTTTTTAGAATAGACTACTACCAAATGATGTTATCATGCTTAGGAACATTGGAGAGGGTCATGAAAGACTTAGAGGAAGTGGTGGAGGTGATGATGACCAGCAAGGATGTCCAACACAAGCCGGAGGCCCAGTTCAATAAGAATTCGAGTCTGCCCCGGCCTCCAGGACTAGTCTGCCTTAAACTGGTCACTCAGGACGCATCTGGACTCCGTTTTCAATGATCCACATATGGATGGAAAGATAATTTGATAAGGAAGCCAATCCAAGTGGTTTTACATCAAAAGATATTCGGAATCAACGGGAATCGTCAAAACAAGTCAGCGTCCAGAATCTGCTAGGGTGCTGCGACACCGTCTTTTGGTCCGTTGGACCATGTATCGAGTTTGGGCCCAATAGGGGCGTGTCCAGGGGTCTTGCACGACCCTAGAGTCTTCATAAACAACCATCGCCCCTCCATTAGAGTTTGGGTTTTGCTTAGATTAATCTGTTAAGAACAGTTTCGCCGTTCATCGGTTTGTGAGACCCCAACTTCGTGAGTTTAATCATTCATCTGCAATTTGGTTGCATTCTTTCTTGTTCTTGTTTGTGTTCTTCGTTGCGCAGGCAGGGATTAGCCTTCTTGGCAAGGTCAACTTGATTCAAGACTCGATTGATAACCAGAGGAGCTGTGGTGCTAAGATTGCAGGGTTTGATCTTTCGATCTGAAGCTGGATCGGTGTGTCACTCTCCGCCACAACGATAGTTACCATCACCTGACGGAAGATCGGGATCCCCGTCTCCATTATAAGTCTTGCGAGTACATTGAGTACTCTAGGTTTATTTACCCCTGTTGTAGGTGCAGCTTGAGGAGTAGCTCTAGTTGTTTATTTCAATTTCGCTATTTAATTTCCACACTCTAAACTTTGGTATTGTAATAAATAATTTCTAAGAACTCTTTGTTGTATGAAATGAACTAAGTATTGTAAACTCATACTCATTATTGGATTCTAGATGTAAAACGTGGATTGTTTTGAGCTCTCCCATGGGGTGTGCTAGATGGAGCAGTCTGATCTGGCTCACTTTTAGGGTGCTTAGTGTCTAGTGGAAGATGAGCGCCTCTGAAAGTGTGTTATTTTGGGCGGTTCTACCACATGTGGTATCAGAGTCAATAATGAGTCTACGAGCTTAATAACTATTTTGAAAACCTAAAAATTTAACCAACAAAAGCTTTTGTGAAAAGTAGGATGCGATAAATTACATAAATAAGTATAAGCCCTAGCAATATGGTCTATCTAGGATAGTGGCACTAGTTTTATCTAATCAATTTCTGTAGGTACACTAACTTACACTATGTAAGATTCGTTAGTATACGGGAAGTGAGTGTACGATGTGCCAAAATTCTTATATAAGTGCCGCTATATTCTAGCTTGAGTGAAAGAATAGGTCGATACATGCATCATGAAGAAAGAATGTAAGTTGAGCAAAACTCCCCCCACACATGTAACTTTAAGTAGTAAACTGGTAGGATAATGATGAAAAGAAATGCTTTCATTCTTAAGGAAAGTAGTAGCATGTATCCATTTATCTGGCCTTATCATTCTCCCTAGTCATTTGTCCTCAAGTATGGAGGC